>NC_052101.1:22925000-23225000 GCF_015852505.1 Tachyglossus aculeatus | reverse complement strand
GACATGGGTTGTGACATCCTTGCATAAATTTTCCCCCTGAAGAGATGGCACAAAAACTGTGATAGATTAATCTGCATAGTGGCAATGTTTTAGCTTCATGTCTCTCTTATGGCTAAAGGGAGGAGTGATAAATCTCATCTTTGAAAGAAATCAACATGGACTTTAGTTCTTATTTTAAAATGCATATTAGAATTAAATTTGGAAGTAGCCCCAAATAGGGAAACTATGTAATGAATGCACTTTGATGTTTGATTTAAATCTGTTCCTGCACAAAATGAAGGGCATATAATTTAGTTCAAACGATTCTCCTTTCTCCCAATAGTTTTTTGTCCTGAATTATTCAGATAACTAAGTCCTTCAGATTTCCATTTCATTTTGCCTATTCAAATACAGTCTAAACAGACCAGTACCTCAGCCTAGCTTTCCAATGCCAAAATAAAATTTGGTTCAGAGTCAGGGATTCACTTTGCATTCTGTTCCTTTAAATAGTTGCCTTATCATTATCTAATGTGTTTGAGAGTTACCTTTAACTTACTCAATTCTTACAAATATTTCCTCCTATGTGGCTGTATTTACTTTCTGATCATGGTTGTTTTCATATCCCCAAACTAGCAGATTAGTATGAAGGATCAGTTTCTTTCCTCAAGCTAATAATAATGATAATAATAATAATATAATAATAATAACGGTGGAATTATTTAAGCACTAACTATGTTCCAAGTCCTGTGGTAGATACAAGATAAGCAGGCCAGACACAGTTTCTGTCCCACCTGGGGCTCAGAGCCTGAGAATGGGTATTTGGTCCCCATTTATAAGATGAGGAAATGGAGACACAGAGAAGTTTAGTGACTTGTCCAAGGTGACACAGCAGGGCAGTAGCAGAGCTGGAATTAGAACGCAGGTCCTCTGATTCCTAGTCCCATGTTCCTTTCACTGGACCTTAAGAATACCTTAACCTTGGGGTTGGAAATTACAATGAATTCATGACCAAGAGATTTTCTGCTCAGTGTATTCTGCAATACGACACGACAAGGCAGTTGTGTTCCTGGAATTTATTTGCTTCAAGGGTGTCTGTCTCGTCTGTTTCTTCCCTTCCAAAGTCAAAGGTTGTTGCATCAGAGAGTCTATAATAGCTCAGAATGTGCCAAATCACTATCATAGATGGTGGGGAGGAGGGCCAAAGGCAGAATCAATCAATGGTACTTATTGAGTGCTTACTATGTGCAGAGCACTGTACTAACCACTTGAGAGAGTACAATACAACAGAGTTAGCAAATGCATTCCCTTTCTACAATGAGCTGAGTCTAGAAACAGCAGAATGCTGGTGCTTGGATATGTAGCAGAGTTCCACCACCTCTCCTCAGGTAATGAGCTCTTTGTCCTCAAAATTGCCTAATGGGTTAAAAATGGTCAACTGGTTATCAAGTGGACAGAAAAAACTCTTCCAAAACCTCTAATTATGGAGCTGAGTGAGAATGATTTTTTCTCTCAAATGTAAATTTTTGTCAGGTAGGCAAAAGTTCTTGCATACCTCTGATTGTTATTATTATTATTATTATTGTTGTTATTAATATTAAGTATTATTATACTTGTTAAGCTCTTACTACATGTCAAGCACTATTGTAAGCCCTGGGCTAGATTAAAGTTAATTAGGTTGGACACAGTCCTTGTTCCACATGGGGTTCACAGTCTAAAAAGTTGGGGGAAAAGGCACTGAGTCCCTATTTTACAGATGAGGAAACTGAAGCTCAGAGAAGTTATGTGATTTTCCCAAGGCCCACGGCAGGCCACTGCAGAGCTGGGTTTAGAACCAGGTCTGGGCTCTTTCCGCAAAGCTACCCTGCCCTTATTGATCGATTCATTATCATGCTGGAGAAATCATATACAGAGAAGCAGCGTGGCTCAATGGAAAGAGCACGGGCTTTGGAGTCAGAGGTCATGGGTTCAAATCCCAGCTCTGCCAACTGTCAGCTGTGTGAATTTGGGCAAGTCACTTCACTTCTCGGGGCCCAAGTTCCCTCATCTGTAAAATGGGGCTGAAGACTGTGAGTCCCCCATGGGACAACCTGATCACCTTGTAACCTCCCCAGCACTTAGAACAGTGCTTGGCGCATTGTAAGTGCTTAATAAATGCCATCATTATTATTATTATATAAACACCCTCACCCCCTCCCATCCCAGCCAGCAAGGAGAGGAAATCCCCTCTTTGGGATTGCATGGTCAAAAGGAAAGCATAAGCAATTAGCTCTATGTGAGACATCAAGGAGCAATATTTTCCATCTCCTCAGGGCAATTGGTTTCATTCATTATTTTGTTGGTTGGTGCAATGGCTGCGGGTAGGGGAAGGAAGTACTTATTTGTATTTTCCGTCAAAACATCAATTCCTGCTTAACCCATTTGTGACTTCAATTATTTCTCCATCAGCAACATCTCTGCCCAAAGACACCCCCATAGATCATTTCAGAAGAAGCTTTGGGCTGGGAGAAGGGCTGATCTCACCCCATCAGGCAAAATGGAAAAGAGTCAGGGAAGTAGGGGAGATCCTGAAGGAGACTCCTAGCCCAGGGCAAGATGGGCCAGAGGATGTGTGGCCTCACGTGCAGCCACTAGCTGAACTGTCAGCTCTATCCTTCTAGACTGTGAGTCTCTATATGTTGCAGACTTGTACTTCCCAAGCGCTTAGTACAGTGCTCTGCACACAGTAAGTGCTCAATAAATATGATTGAATGAATGAATGAATCTGAGTGGCATAGCATGGGGAAGGATACCCAGAACCTTCCAAACTCCACTGACCTCACAGAGATAAAATGGCACTAGAGGGGTGACACTTGCCCCACACTCACAACTGCTTCCTGTAGGTTTTAGCCACAGTTGTGTTTATCAGCCCAGCTGGAGAAGAGGGGACTGTACCAACCTGGTACTTTCTTAGTTGGTCAGTGATTGGATTGCTTGATGATTGATGGAAGATGACAAGTTGTTGGAGCGATGCTTCATTCACTCATTCAATCATATTTATTGAGTGCTCACTGCATGCAGAGCACTGTACTACGTACTTGGGAAGTACAAGTCGGCAACCATCCAGAAGTGGGCCCCAGGGATTTTGGATTCCAGGACATAAGCTGCAGTCCCTCCCAACCAAACTGAAGTGTTGGGGGCTGGAGGTGCAAGAGGGCACTGTAATCAGAGATCTCGTGCATGTCAGATCTCTTAAGGTGGAGCCCAAAACACTGCTCCAATTGAAGCTCTTCAGAAGAGCAGAGGGGATTTGTTAACCAGGTCAAGCTAAAAGTTTAAAATGAGAAAATGGGACAGTTGATTACTGGCTTTCAGATAGTTTTCTACTTGTTTATCCTTGAACTGAGACATTGGATGGGTGCAAAGGGTCTTGGAAACATTCCTATCCAAATAGCAAGGGTTTGCCAAAGTTTTCTGAAAATGACGCTGGCCTCTAGACTGTGAGCTTGTTGTGGGCAGGGAATGTTTCTGTTTGTTATTGTATTGTTCTCTCCCAAGCACTTAGTGTAGTGGATAGAGCCTGGGCCTGGGAATCAGAAGGTAATGGGTTCTAATCCTGGCTCCGCCACTACTGTGTGACCTTGGGTGAGTCACTTAACTTCTCTGTGCCTCAGTTACTTCATCTGTAAAATGAGGATTGAGACTGTGAGCCCCAGGTGGGTCTGGGATTGTGTCCAACCCGATTTACTTTTATCCACCCCAACTTCTCTGGGCCTCAGTTTCTTCATAAGTAAAATGGGAATAAGATACTTGCTCTCTCTCCCTCCTAGATTGTGAACCCCATGAGGGACAGGGACTGTGAACATTCTACTTATTTTGTATCTACCTCAATACTTCTAGACTGTGAGCCCATTGTTGGGTAGAGACCATCTCCATATGTGGCTGATTTGTACTTCCCAAGCGCTTAGAACAGTGTTCTGCACACAGTAAGCACTCAATAAATACGATTGAATGAATGAATGAATGAATGAAGTACTTAGTAAACTGCTGGTTATATAGTATGCACTTTCAAAATGGTGTTATTAACTCTTGTTGTACAAAAGTTATCAATATCCTTATGCGAAGGACAACAATTCGTAAAGCGTGAAGAAATACTATGCTGTGATCTATTTAGTATGGTGAACAAGGAGAACCAAACAAGATGTCCTGAGAAGGCCAGGAAGGAGAACTGCTGTATTATACTCTCCCAAGTGTTTAGTACAGTGCTCTGCGCTGAGTAAGCACTCAATAAAAATGATTGAATGAATGAAATATCAAAATACAAAAGACATAACAGTCTTCATGACTGTTCAGTAATGACAGGAATATAGGCTAAACAGAATTTTAAATCAGGAATTCTGGAACTATGAAGAAGGCCCTTTTATTTGACTGTTTTTATTTTTATTTTTGAAATTATAATTCACCCCTTTAGCCATTGGAAAACACTATCTTTTAATTCCAGGCATAGCATGTTGCAAAACGTGGATGTTATTGGTGAGTAATCAACCCAATAGAGATAGAAGAGCCATCTGGTGCCTTCATCATGCAGAATGGTTCTAATTTGAATTTAACTGAATTTTAGAATTAATTTACATTTTTAAACTAGGGAGATTAGACACAATCACAATCCAAAATTTATGGTGAGAAAACAAAATGAAAGTGTCACATTCCAACAAATGAGTTTTTAATAGCTGTCATTTTATTTCCTATGTGTTTCCATTTTGTTTACGATTCCAGCAGGTTTCTACTTGAAAATATTATCACACTACAGATTTGTTGATTTATTTGGGTTATGATTTAGAAGGTTGTTTCCTCCCTTCATTACTGCAGTTATTCCAGCACTGAACTCCAGTAGATTTCAAAGGAAACAGTTTTGGGGGCTTTTATTCCTCTATAAACCTCGTTCTGTTCCTGGTCTGGGGCTAAAGAATGTGTGTCCTGTAGTCACAGAAATAGATTTATATAAACATTCCTCAATAAATTCTAAGACTGTATGGCTGACTGACTGACGAACTGGCAAAATCAGCTTTTATTCAGCCTGAAAGTGATTTCTGGAGTGCTGGATAGACGGATGGAATGTTTCTAATTAAGAGTGGAAAATATTCAGTTCCTGAAAAGGGAAAGCTCTGTTTCTCCTCTTCTCTTCTCTTTTCTCTTCTCTTTTCTTTTCTTTTCTCTTCTCTTCTCTTCTCTTCTCTTCTCTTCTCTTCTCTTCTCTTTCTTTTCTCTTCTCTTCTCTTCTCTTCTCTTCTCTTCTCTTCTCTTCTCTTCTCTTCTCTTCTCTTCTCTTCTCTTCTCCTCTCCTCTCCTCTCCTCTCCTCTCCTCTCCTCTCCTCTCCTCTCCTCTCCTCTCCTCTCCTCTCCTCTCCTCTCCTCTCCTCTCGTCTCCTCTCCTCTCCTCTCCTCTCCTCTCCTCTCCTCTTCTCTTCTCTCCTCTTCTCTTCTCTCCTCTCCTCTCCTCTCCTCTCCTCTTCTCTTCTCTTCTCTTCTCTTCTCTTCTCTTCTCTTCTCTTCTTTTCTCTCCCTTCCCTTCCCTTCCCTTCCCTTCCCTTCCCTTCCCTTCCCTTCTCTTCTCTTCTCTTCTCTTCTCTTCTCTTCTCTTCTCTTCTCTTCTCTTCTCTTCTCTTCTCTTTTCTCTTCTCTTCTCTTCTCTTCTCTTCTCTTCTCTTCTCTTCTCTTCTCTTCTCTTCTCTTCTCTTCTCTTCTCTTCTCTTCTCTTCTCCTCTTCTCTTTCTCTCTCTCTCTCTCTCTCTCTCTCTCTCTCTCTCTCTTTCTCCTCCATTTCTGTCTCTTTTGTTTCTATTTCTTCATCTTACTTTCCTCTCTCTGCCTCTCTCTGCCCACTCTCTCACATTATCTTCCTTTACCTTCCCCTGCCCCCATTCCCCTGGTAGAGACTGGCAGAGTGAAGTCATTTCCTCTCTAGGCCATGGAGCTGAACTTACTTCTCGTTTGTTGCAGACTTGTACTCTAATTACTCCTGAATTCCCCTTCCCAAAGTTTCGTGAGTTGCCCAGACAGTTGAATGCTTGCATAATGTCATCTCTAATGAGCCCTGAGTATGTACTTCATGATAAAATCAAAGGGTTTAAAAATGATGTGTTTATCAGGAAAGAGAACTTTTGTTGATATGCTCTTTAAGGCAACCTTCAAGTTATCTGGTCATCATCTTGGAGAGTGGGCTAGTTTGACCATGACCATCATTACCATAAAAATAATTTTCATCTTGAAGCACATTCTTCATTGCCTTTTCTCAAGTTCCAGGGGGACTTGATTCTGATGTTTTCAGAAAAAAAAAGATTCTCATATTTTTTGTGCAAGCGCTAAAATTTTAGCTTGTTTTCTTTCCTTGTTCTCCTGAATTGGTGTTCTGAAAGTCTAGATAGTCCTTTCACTTTGGGCCTGTGCTAGTTGCAACATCCGGACAGTTATCTTTTATCACGTGAAAAGAAAGAACAGGAAGCTGAGTTGTGCCCGGCCTGGTTTCACTGCCAGTGAGCGCACATTGTTAATGGCACATTCTCTCTCGTTCCAGTTGAAGTTGTTTGGTAGGGGAATATAATGGTGTTGCTTTCTCCAACCAAATGCATATGCTCCTAAGGATTGATAGTATGCCAGAGGTTGGTGGGAAAGGACAGAAAGAGAGAGAAGGAGAGAGAGAGAGAAGAGGAAGAGACAGAATCCACTTCTTCTTATTGTCTAAATTATTCTGTTAACTCTCCAGACCCAAAGGGTCTGAGCTTGGAAGCCCTTAGGGGAAGCAAGTATTTCTGCTTCTGGTATATTCTCCCAAGGGCACAGTACAGTGCTTTACACACAATAAGTGCTCAATAAATACCATTCATCAATTAATCCTGTTGATTCCATTTCTTCCAAGTATTTCTGCTTCTGGTATATTCTCCCAAGGGCACAGTACAGTGCTTTACACACAATAAGTGCTCAATAAATACCATTCATCAATTAATCCTGTTGATTCCATTTCTTCCCCTGCTTTCAAGCTGAATGCTTTCTTCAAAAGCAAAAGTGCATCTCTTCCATTCCCACAGTCTTTAAATCCACAAGTTTCCATAGTCACCAACTTCAGTGTCTCACCTCTACTGATAGTTGGGAAATAAATCAATTATATTTATTGCATGCAGAGCACTGTACTAAGCGCTTGGGAGAGTACAATACAACAGAGATGATGGGCAGGTTTCCTGCCCACAGTGAGCTTACTTCTTCTAGAAGAAACAGTTGAGAATGTCCCACGCTTGATGAGGTTTGCCATCATTAGTGAATACTCTTAACCAAAGAATCAATCAACCAATCAATGGTATTTATTAAGCACTTACTATGTGCACAGCACTGTACTCTCGGGAAAGTATGATACAATAGAGTTGATAGACATGTTCCCTGCCCATAACAAGCTTACTCATAGCACATCTCTTCTGAGAGAAAGTCTCAGCAGAAATCCTGAAAGACAGCCGGTTCATGAGAGTGGAGAAAACCTCAGTGGTGGGTGCCTCGTGATTCCACAACATTCATCAACACAAAGCTCACTGTGGGCAGAGAATGTGTCTGTTTATTGTTGTATTGTACTCTCCCAAGTGCTTAGTACAGTGCACTGCAAACAGTAAGCACCAGTAGACTGAATGAATGGAATGAACCATGCTGCAGCTACTTTGGCTGTAAATGCTTCCCACACATAAAACTCAGCTGTGCATTTCAAAACATGCTGCACTCCTGCCCTCCTGCCTGCTTGCGTGTAGCACTGTGTCCTGGGGGAACATGGTCAGCAGATACAAGAGACAGCGGGTACCACTGGGAAGACCACCATCACAGTGATCAATTCTTTGCCAGGGTCTTGGGTCCTCAAGTCTTTGGGTGAAATATCTGGTGGTGATGGATAAAGGGATAAATGGTGGCAGTGGTGGAGGTGGGCAGAAAGTGTCTGCCAACTCAGCCATATTGTTATATTGTACTCTCCCAAGCACTTATTACAGCGTTCTGCACATAGCAAGTGCTCAATGGTTGGTTGAAGCTCCTCATCACAATAAAGGTAGTATGAGAGTGATGATTGCTTATGGGACAGAAACAATGGTTGTGACCTTGTCCTTCCCACACTGCAGAGTGGATCTTTTCAGGGAAGCCCTGCCCTCTCAAATCTGGCAAAAGAGGAAAAAATTATCCCTAAGAATTGCTGGTTTCAGCACCGTCTTGTTGACCAGCCATGACAAACTAATTGACCATCTCAGTGGATAACAGCAAAGACTGCTCTGATTCCTACTTTATGGAATACACTACATTGTCAGATGACACAACTATCTCTAGTGGTAAATGGCAGCCATTATCAGAGAACTGCCCAGACCCATATCATTACTGCAGCTGTAAGTGAACTGAGACTGACTGACCATTCTAGCCTGGGGGGGAGTTGGAGTCAGATACATTATTCACTAAATGAGAAAAGTGCTTCAAGAGTGGCAGTGGCCAAGTGATGGTTTTGTGATCAAACTATCTCAAAACATCTAGTTCAGTCTGAGGAGAATCAACAATTGATAGTGCATCGTCAGGACAATTGTCTTAACTGTGACCTCTGAGGACCATTTAACACATTCATGGAGACAAAACTCCTTCCAGGTTTTCCCATGGAAAGACAAACTCATGATTTTAGGTGACTTTTAATACCAGAAGTGGTTGTGATTTTGAGGCCTGGCCCAAAGTCTTAGGTAAGCGTGATGTAGAAGTGAACATGAAGGGAATTCCTTTTCTTAATATGTGTGTGAGTGATCAGCTGGTCATGACAAACACTGTGCTCCATTTGGCAGAAGAAGATAAAATGACCCTGAGTATCTGGGGTCCTTCCCTAGCATGCTTTTTGAGCATTGTTTTGTGGCTAGCAAAGTGAGGTCCGAGCTAGCCCTGCCAGAATACCGCCATTGTAAGCCACTTACATATGGTATTTGTTAAGCGCTTTCTGTGTGCCAAGCACTGTTCTAAGCACTGGGCTGGATAAAAATTATGCGGGTTGGAAACAGTCCCTGTCCCCCATAAGGCTCACAATCTTAATCAAGCGCTTAGCAGAGTGCTCTGCACACAGTAAGCACTCAATAAATACAATTGATTGATTGATTAATCCCCGTTTTACAAATGAGGTAACTGAGGCCCAGAGAAGTTAAGTGAGTTGTCCAAGGTCACACAGCAGACACAGCACACAGCTTCGGATGGATCCAGGATTAGAACCCAGGTCCTTCTGATTCCCAGGTCCATGCTCTATCCACTAAGTCACAGTGCTTCTCTACTCAGCCATGCTGCTTCGTTACATAGAAGTGCAATTCGAGAATTCTGGTTCTAGCTCCCATATAATAATAATAATAATGATAATGATGGCATTTATTAAGCATTTACTATGTGCAAAGCACTGTTCTAAGCGCTGGGGGGGTTACAAGGTGATCAGGTTGTCCCACGGGGGGCTCACAGTCTTCATCCCCATTTTACAGATGAGGTCACTGAGGCACAGAGAAGTGAAGTGACTTGCCCAAAGTCACACAGCTGACAATTGGCGGAGCCGGGATTTGAACCCATGACCTCTGACTCCAAAGCCCAGGCTCTTTTCCATTGAGCCATGCTGCTTCTCATCATTAATTATTATGGTATTTATTAAGCACTTACTACGAGCCAAGCATTGTACTGTACTGGGATAGATACAAGATAATCAGGGTGGACACTAAGTAGGAGAGAGAAGGTTTTAATCCCTATTTTGCAGATTAAGTAACTCAGGTCCAGAGAAGTTAAGTGACTTGTCTAAGGTCACACAGCAGACAAGTGACAGAGCAGGCATTAGAACCCAGGCCCATGATCTTTCCACTGGGCCATACTGCTTCTCATCTATCATAATAATAATTGTGGTATTTATGAATTTTTTACTATGTTCCAAACACTGTACAAAATTCTGGGTTTGGTACAGCATAAATAGATAGAGTTCCTGTTCCTCACTGGTCTCATAGTCTAGGATGGAGAGAAAATGGGTATTTTATCCCCATTTTTGAGATGAAGTAACTGAGGCCCAGAGAAGTTAAGTGACTTGTCCAAGGTCACACAGTGGGAAAGCGTCAGAGCCGGAATTAGAACCCAAGTCCTCTAACTCCCAGTCTCCTGTTCTTTCCACTAGGCCAGGTGCCTAGCCAACAGAATGGATCAGGTCCTGGACTCACACTCATTCTGACAGCACAGATACCAATGACAACTCACCTGCAGATGTTCTTCCCTTTATGAGGAACTGCCAAAATCCATCTGGCAAAAATGATAGTGAGGCCGACTCTGGGAGACCAAAAATAAGATGGAACATGGATCAACAACGGGAACTATGAGGCAAAGTAAGTGGCCTATCAATCAATGTTATTTTTGAGCATTTACTGTGTGAGAGCATTAAACTAAGCACTTGGGAGAGTACAATACAATGGGGTTGGTAGACACATTTCTACCATCTCATGTTTCTCCCAGTTACACCTCAGATTTTCAAGGGAAAAGTTACTGGTCCAGACAGCATTCCCACAGGGGTGTGCACGTTTGGTGGACAAAAACTCACTAAAAAGAAACCTTAGCTACCAGCTGGGCTTAGCAGTCTACTGTATTTGTAAATACTTTTATGCCTTTCTCTCTGTTACATTATAAGCTCCTTCGGGATTTCTTTGTTTTGTACTTCCCAGGCACTTAGTGCAGTTCATTGCACACTGTAGGTGCTTAAAGCTATAGCTATTCTATAATTTAGTTTTGTTTTTAATTCTATAGCTTTTCCAGCCAGACCTTCCCTACAGTTTCTCAGACAGTCTTCCCCATTTCCAGAATACTTTCCTGGAGATCAGGGGAATGCAAAATTGAGTTTTGTCTTTCTGGGAGGGCCCTGGAGAGGTAATAATAATTAATGATAATTGTGGTATTCATTGGTTACTATGAGAAGCAGCATGGCTCAGTGGAAAGGGCATGGGCTTTGGAGTCAGAGGTCAGAAGGTCAAATCCCAGCTCTGCCAATTGTCAGCTGTGTGACTTTGGGCAAGTCACTTAACTTCTCTGGGCCTCAGTTACCTCATCTGTAAAATGGGGATTAAGACTGTGAGCCCCCTGTGGGACAACCTGATCACCTTGTAACCTCCCCAGTGCTTAGAACAGTGCTTTACACATAGTAAGTGCTTTATAAATGCCATTATTATTATTATTATTATTATTACTATATGTCAGGCATTGTGTACATACTTTTTGCTTACCATGCATCAGGAGATGTGCCTTCAGTAAGGCTTTGAAGCGGGGGAGAATAATTGTCCGGCAGATTTGAGGAGGGTGGGCATTCCAGGCCAGAGGTAGGATGCAGGGCCAGGGATGGGTGGTGAGACAGGCAAGATTAAAGCACAGTGAGAAGGTTAGCACCAGCGAAGTGAAGTGTGTGGGCTGGGTTATAGAAGGAGAGAAACGAGGTGAGGTAGGAGGGGACGAGGTGATGGAGTGCTTTAAAGCCAATGGTGAGGAGTTTTGTTTGATACGGAGGTTGATAGAGAACCCCTGGAGATTTTTGAGAGGGCGGGCAGTGGTCACATGACCCACACGTTTCTGTAGAAAGATGATCCGGGCAGCAGAGTGACGTATGGAGAGGCAGGAGGTTGGGAGGTCAGCAAGGAGGCTGATGCAGTACTCAAGGTGGGATGGGATGAATGACTGTATCAACATGGTAGCAGTTTGGATGGAGAGGAAAGGGTGGATTTTAGTGATGTCGTGAAGGTCTTCCATGACAAGGCCCTCCTTTCCTCTTCTCCCGCATTGCCCTTACACTTGGATTTGTTCCCTTTTGTTTCAACCACTCCCTCAGCCCCACAGCACTTATGTACCTATCCATAATTTATTTATTTATAGTATTGTCTGTCTCCCCCTCTAGACTGTAAGCTCATTTTGAGCAGGAATGAGTCTACAAACTCTCTGATATTGTACTCTCTCAAGCACATTGTACAATGCTCTGCAGACTCTAAATGTTCAATGTGATTGATTGATTGGTTGATTACTCAATGGCTTTAAATAAAAGTTAAAACCAACAATAGGAATCTCAAGGCTACATTCAGACACTTCTCACCGCACAATAACTCCATGGGACTGGCAACCACTTTTAGGCAAATTTGTGTCATGGGCTTGAAGAAGAAATATGAAGGGTTGGTTCCCTGGAATGAGCATGGGCCTGGGAGACAGAGGACCTAAATTTTAATCCCAGCTCTGCCACCTGCCTGCTACGTGACGTTGGGCAAGGAACTCACTTCTCTGGGCCTCAGTTTCCTCATATGTCAATTGTTTTCTCCTACTTAGACTGTGAGCCTCATGTGGAAAGGGACTGTGTCCAATCTGATTAATTTATATCCATCTCAGCACTTAGAACAGTGCTTAATACAGAGTAAGCAACTAATAAATATCATAATCAATCAATCAATTCCTGAATCCATTTGTGATTTTAGTAACTTCTAGACCTAAAGAGTCTAAAATGAGCACTTTAGGAACTGAGATTCCAGTTTAGACATTTTGATTCATCTTGTTTTTAGTTGGTTTCTTTATAGTTAGTATGTAGCAAATTCAGCTTTATTAAGGGAGATAGAGTGGCCGCTGATGGCACTAAAGATTTCAGGACATTGGGGAATTGCAGAATTGGAGAATTGCAGAGTTGGAGGTGCTGTGGCATAGAGGAAAGAGCACAGGACTGGGAAATAAGAGACCTGTGTTCCAGTCCCGGCTCTATCACTGGCCTGCTATGTGACTTTGAGCAGGTCACAATCTCTCTGGGTTTCAGCTTCCTCAGTTGCAAAATTGGGATAAGATATCATCTCTCCTTTCCTCTTGAATTTTGAGATCTGTGTGGCTGTATACTCCTTAAGCACTTTGATACTCACCCTAACTCCAGAGCACTTATGTACATATTTCTTATAGTCTACTATTTCCCTTATCCCTAATCTATTTTTTTCTGTCTCCCCCTGCAGACTGTAAGCTCTTTGTAGACTATAAGCCTGGTGAGGACAGGGATTATCTCTCTTTATTGCTGTATTGTACTTTCTATGAGCTTGGTATAGTGCTCTGCACACAGTAAGTGCTCAATAAATATGATTGAATGAGTAAATGCATAGATGTCACATCTACCAACTCTTTTGTGTTATATTTTCCCAAGCTCTTACTACATTGCTGTACACACATTTATTCTAAGAGCTGTTATTTGGGTTCAAAGGTTGCTGTGAGATTTCATCAGTGTGGGCGATTGCAGCTAGTTAGATCAACATGTCACGATCAGCCCCTTCCGCCTAATGTGCATTCAAAGATTGTCCCTTTCTATGCTGTTGCTTCTTTTCCCAAAATAGCTGGTTCTCTTCTTTTTTCTTCCTCTTGCTCCTCTTGCTGCCTTGATTTTTCCGAATTCCCTGCTGTAAGGCAACTACCCCATTTTTAATAATTGTATGCCAAGCTAATTTGTCTTCTGCAGTTGTCCCCCAGTTGTCCACTGATACATTTTTTTCATGTGAGGTTTGGCTTCATTGTGCTTCCAGAGAATGCCTTTGGATCACCTGTTCTATGATTTGTACAACTCTGTAGCAACATAGAGGAGCTGTTTGGTTATCCTGCTGCTGTCCATTCTTTTCTCGTGTCCTGCCCAATGAAGGTGTGATGTGAAAAGCATTGCTTTGATGCTTGTGGTTTGACTGAGTTCCAGGAAATCGTTGATTTTTATCCTGTCTTGCCCAATGAATAAGTACTGTGCATAGGCGGCATTGGTGAAAGTGCTCTAGAAGTCAGAGGCCTCACCATCACAAGATTGGATACCCATCCCCTTCCACTTTTGATTGAATCTTGATTCCATGTTGATATCATAGTCTGTCCTTAAGCCTCTCAGAACATATGCCAGCCTTCCTGATTCTGTTTTCCCTCCTTACATCATTGGACAATGTGCTCCCCAGGCTACAAAATTCTGTGGCAATATACAACACTGTGGGCACTGATGCCAATCTTTGGTTGTGTGTAGGGTTTGCTGGGTGGAGGGGAGCAGCTAATTCAGTTTCATGTGGCTGAATGCTTCCTTCCCTTGCTTTGGGTTTATATTTAACACATGCCTTGGTCTTAAGTAGAACAACCAGCAAAGGAAGAAATGGCATCTGTCTCTTTAAGTTGTAAGGTACCAGCAAGCTCAAGTTCAGTTTTGACCTCAGGGAGGCTTAACCAGGGGAACTGTTAAAGCCACACACACCAAAAGCCCCATCTCCTCCACTCTCCCCCTCAACCGTGGCTCTCCTTCTCCAGGAAATCCTTTTATAGTGATTTCACTCACAATGTGGGCTAGGTTTGAATCTGGGTGAAAGCAACCATTTTCTGTTACGCTTTGTTTTCTTTCTTAGATGAAGAAATTCTCTCTCTGATAGGGGCAAATCTGTGGAAGTCAGGAACTATGGACAGACCAGCAGAAAATCATTATGGTCATGAGACTATGTCCCAACTTGGAGGGTAAGGGGGAAAGAAAGACACTCTCATTGTGTGACTCGAAAACCTCTTAGTTCACCCTAACAAAGGCAAGAGGTCAGAAGAACTTCTGAAGGGAATTCCATTGGATAGTAAGTTTGGGAGGGGCAGGGGTGTGTTTCATTAAGGAGCTGAGAGTAGAATGGCCACTGCCAACACTAAAGAATGCTAGACAATCTTATAGTCCACTGTAAGCAATAGATATATGTCATGGTAAGCCCATTATATACCATAATGGCATCATAAGGACCCATGTAAAAGATGAAAAACTGAAGGACTTAAAACATTTTTAGGGGTGGAGGGAGGAGGAGTTATTTAGGTAATCTGCCACCCCTAAGAAACAATTGGTTCCTGCTTTGTTTCCATTTTGTGCTACAATTGTCACATCTCAACTCCCAACTTCCTTCTGCTGCAGAAAATGTTAACTTTTTTTTAATGGTCTTTTCTAAGCACGTACCTTCTGCCAGGCACTGTTCTAAATGCTGGGGTAGATATAATGTAATCAAGTTGGACACAGTCCCCGTCCAACATGGGTCTCATAGTCTTAATCCCCGTTTTACAGATGAGGTAAAAGGCATGGAAAAATGAAGTAACTTGCCCAGGTTTCCACAGCAGACAAGTGGTGGAGCCAGGACTAGAACTCCCAGTTGTGTGTTTTATCCACTAGGCCACACTGCTTCTCTACTCATTCACTATATCTACTGAAGAGTTTTAAAATCATCTTTTTCATTAATCAACCATTGGTATTTAGTGAGCACTTACTGCATGCAAAGCAGTGCACTGAGCACTTGGGAGAATGTAATAGAGAAAGTAAACATGATTCCTGCCCTCAGCTTGCTTACAATCTAATGGGGAAACAGACACTAAAATAAATTCCAGGCAGCGGAAGCAACTGAAAATAAAGATTTGGACATAAATACTGTGTGAAGCAGGAATAGGTGAGTACCTAAGTAATGTAAGGCTTGTCTCCTCCTCTGGACAGTAAAACTCATGGTGGGCAGGGATCTGTCAACTGACTCTGTTGTATTATATTCTTCCGAGTGCTTACTACAGTGCTCTATATACAGGAAGCTCTCAATAAATATGTTTTTCATTTGTTCAATCATATTTATTGAGCGCTTACTGTGTGCAGAGCACTGTACTAAGTGCTGTGTTTTTATGGTATTTGCTAAGCACATGTTCTAAGCGCTGGGGTTGATACAAGGTAATAAGGTTGTCCCACATGGGGCTCACAGTCTTAATCCCCATTTTACAGATGAGGGAACTGAGGCACAGAGAAGTTAAGTGACTAGCCCAATGTGAACACAGAGTCACTAGAAAAAGAGAAAAGAGCAAGACACCATGTAGAATGGTGCAGGTTTGATATTGTATTTTATTTATATTATAACATTACAAAAGACTGAACAATATAATTCACTTCTAAGTGGTTTGTGCAAATTATATAATTTGATGATACTTGGGGATTTTTGTATAACATGAAAACAAATGTACATCACAATGATTGAAAAACATGTACAGATTAGTATATAAAGCTAAACAATGAGGGCAAAACAGAAAGTGATTGAAAGGGAATAAATGTGTGCCTTGAAATTGAAACCCTAGAATCGAAATCTCTGAGCTGACACTCTTTTGACCCTCCCAAAACTTATTTGCACTAACATATTACAAGTTAGCAGCCAAATGT
The DNA here is from genome assembly GCF_015852505.1 of Tachyglossus aculeatus. Taxonomy (NCBI): domain Eukaryota; kingdom Metazoa; phylum Chordata; class Mammalia; order Monotremata; family Tachyglossidae; genus Tachyglossus; species Tachyglossus aculeatus. Next base: position 23,208,817 of record NC_052101.1, on the reverse strand, counting down.
CTCATTAGCTTAAAGAGTAATACTGACAGTTCTGGGTACTATTGCTACATGCATGAGAAGTATGAACAAACTAAATCTCATTAAGAACATATTTACAGTCAACTCTCATGACCCAACAGCAACTCAATAATTGAGCAGTTGTGAGTAAAAGAAATGAAAATGTTTCCAAATTTGATTTCACGGGAATTATTCATAAATCTTCCAATTTAAAAATCAGGAAAAAAAAATTTTTTGCACAATTTAAAAACTGGATTCAATTTATTAAAACAATATTATATATGGGTTTTTAAAAATCAAGATGTATCTGTAATTATGAAAATAAATGCTTTTTAAAAATAAATATAGAGTTTAGGGGGTGAGTATGTATGTTTGTATGGTTGTATTTATGTGTTGGGGGGTGGGGGTGCTGGGGAGGGATGTTGATTAATTGTCTGGGCTATTTTAAAGAAATGTACTCTGGGCCAGCCCCGATGAAGTTTTTCCTAGGTAGAGCCCTTAGCCCTTTCAGATCCAAAGCATTCTCCTTGAAATGTCCAAGACATGTGAGAGGTGAAGACTACCCCTGTCTATCCCAAGGTAAGGATTTTTTTCTCTGTGGGGTCTGTGGACCCACTCCTACTGTTCCTTCTCTCAAAGCCACCTCCTAACTGAGAACATGGTCACAGTTCCAGCATGGGGGTTTCCCTCTATCTCTGGTCCTCAATTCACTTTTGCTTGGTGGAGTGAGAGAAATACAGAAAATCTATGAAATGGAATTGCCTTGGTTCTGAGTAATGTGCCTTTTTGAATCTGGTGGGTCCATTGGATAATTCTGCCCAATTCAGGCTGACTCTACATGGCAGGCAATAGAAACACATATATAGTGTTTGACATAGTCAAGTGTATTTACTGAGCACTTACTGTGTGCAGAGCAATATATGAAACACTTGGGAGAATGCAATATAACAATAAACAGATATATTCCCTGCCCACAACGAGCTTGCAGTCTAGAGGGGGAGACAGAAATTAATATAAACAAATAAATTACATGTATGTATACAAGTGCTGTGGGGCTGGGAAGGGGGATGAATAAAGAGAGCAAGTCAGGGTGACACAGAAGGGAATGGGAGAAGAGGAAAGGAGGGCTTAGTCAGGGAAGACTCTTGGAGATGTGCTTTTGATAAAGCTTTGAATGGTGGGAGAGTCATAGTCTGTCAGACATAAGGAGGAAGGATGTTACAAGCCAGAGGCAGGACATGGGCAAGAGGTTGGCAGCAAGATAGAGGTGAAAGCAGTACAGTGAGAAGGTTAACATTATAGCAGTGTAGTGTGCAGGATGGGTTGTAGTAGGAGAGTAGTGAGGTGAGGTAGGAGGGGCCAAGGTGATTGAGTACTTTAAAGCCAATGGTGAGGAGTTTCTGTTAGATGTGGAGGGGGATGGAGTTTCTTGAAGAATGGGGAAACATGACCTGAACGTTTTTGTAAGAAAAAGACCTGGGCAGCAGAGTGAAGTAAGAATTGGAGTAGGGAGAGACAGGAGGCAGGGAGGTCAGCACAGAGGCTGATACAGTAATCAAGGAATGATAGGATAAGTGATTGGATTAACATAGTAACAGTTTGGAATGAGAGGGAAGGGTGGATTTAAGTGAAGTTGTGAAGGTCAAACTGACAGGATTTAGTGATGGATTGAATATGTGAGTTGAATGAGAGAGGAATACAGGATAATGCCAATGTTATGGGCTTGTGAGACAGGAAGGATTGAGGTGTCATCTATAGCCATGGGAAAGTCAGGAGGAGGACAATGTTCGGTTGGGAAGATAAGTTCTACATTTATATAAATATATATATGTGTGTGTGTGAGTGTGTGTGTGTGTGTGTGTGTGTGTGTGTAAATGTAGTAATTCAAATGATTGTGAATTCTTGCGGGCAGGGATTGTGTCTTCCAATTCTGTTGTTTGTACTTTCCCAAGCACTTAGTACAGAGCTCTGCATTCAGTAAGCTTTCAACAAATACCATTGTTCAAGCTCTTAGTTCAGTGCTATGCACACAGTATGTGCTCATTAGATACAATTGAATGAATGAATGAATTGATTGATTGACTGAACACAGATCTGGAAAAGGAGTCCTAAATGCAGCCAAAGCAGCTCTACCAATTCTTATTTCTTGTCCTGGTTTGATCAGTAAAAGTTGCCTTCCTTAATTTAAGGTGTTAGATCCTTGAGGTGAGAGACTATGTTAATTGTGTTTCTTTGTAAATTCCCCTGTGCTTAGTTCAGAATGCCAAGTAAATGACTGATTGGTTGATTGATTAGATGCTAATATGTTTTCAAGAAGTTAGACACCTTGCTGAGATAACTGAAAACAGCTGGATGATACCCACCCCCATTTTCTGAGAAAGTCAGAATACCCAAAGGAGAGCCTGTGTCAGAGGGTATCAAAGGCAGAGGGCAGCAGTTATGGAACAGCCCAGGGAGAAAGAACATAAGAATAAGAAATGTCATTTCTTCAACTACCTTCTGTGTTACCAGTGCACTTGGGATTTGCAGCCTGCACTGAACCTTCCCTCAGCTACAAACACTTACGTACATATACATAATTTATTTATTTATCTACATTAATGTCTGTCTCTTTCTCTAGTCTGTAAATCTGGTGTAGGCAGGGAACATGTCTACCAACCCTGTTATATTGTATTCTTCCAAGTATTTAGAACAATGCTCTGCACACAGTCAGTGCTCAATAAATGCAATTGATTGATTGATTGATTTTTGGGTCAGAATAATAGTCCATCCGGCACAACATTTGGTTTCAAATAGTGGCACGCAAGATACCTATTATTTGCTCACCCAGCCACCATGATGTTTAGGGATGTGCAATCCAATGTCCCTAACTTTTCCTCCAGTAATCCATTATGAATCACTCATTTATAAATGTATCTATTCCACTATTTAATCTTTTGCTATGTTCTGTCTACCCAATTTCTCAAGGAAAAATTCCAAAAGCTGCCCACTACTTGGGCTCTGCCTCTTAGTTGCTGTGTGACCTTGGGCAAGTCACTTAACTTCTCTAAGACGCAATTAGCTCATCTGTAAAATGGGGATTAAGACTGTGAGCCCCATGTGGGACATCGATGGTGTCCAACCTCATTAGCTTGTATCTACCCCAGTGCTTGTTATAGGTTTTGGCACATAGTAAGTGTTTAACAAATACCATAAAAAAGCCTATCACCATCAAACTTTGATGGATGTCTCTTCTCCCTGTATCTTGGAGGGTTATGAACAACCCCTTTCATAGTATTTTGTCTTCAATCCTGCCCCTTCGCCTATGTTTTTCCAGAATGGAGAGTCTTAACCATTCCATCTATCATTATGTGGAAGCTACTCCATCCCCCTGATCATTTGGTTTAATCTTCTCTAATAATAATAGTTTTTATATTTTAATAACCACTTACTCTGTGCCAAGCAATGTGCTAAGCTTTTTTATGGTATTTCTTAAGTGCTTACTATGTCCCAGGCACTGTACAAAGCACTGGGGTAGACACAAGCTTATCAGGTTGGACTCACTCCCCGTCCCAATGGGGCTCACACTCTTAGCCCCCATTTTACAAGTGAGGAAACTGAGGTACACAGAAATTAAGTGTTTGCCAAGCACACACAGCAGGCAAGTGGTAGAGTCAGAATTACAAACCAGATCCTTTAACTCCTAGGCCTGTGTCCTTTCCACTAGGCCATGTTGCTTCTCAACCTTTTCCAGCCTTATAATAATAATTTAATAATTATAATTTTGGTATTTGTTAAGCACTTACTATGTGCAAAGCACTGTTCTAAGCACTGGGGAGGATACGAAGTGATCCCATGTGGGGCTCACAATCTTAATCCCCATTTTACAGATGAGATAACTGAGGCACAGAGAAGTTAAGTGACTTGCCCAAAGTCACACAGCTGACAAGCGGCAGAGCTGGGATTTGAACCCATGACCTCTGACTCCAATGCCCGGGATCTTTCCACTGAGCCACGCTTCTTATACCACCCTTCCTAATAAATGGCTACCAGAACTGTACAAGTTTTTCCATGTGCAGGTGTACTATGGCTTTAGATAGTGGTAAAACCATGTCTTTGATTTTTTTTTTTCAGTTCCCTTATGGATGAGCCCAGCATTTAGTAAGCCATTTTGGCTGCTACTGCTGCCCACTGAAATAGTTTTTCTGATTCATGACTGATAGCTCTGAGCCCATAAACATGTAAACATAATATTTTTCCAGCTGGGAACAAGGGCCATGTTGGTGTGGTGGTGGTAAAGTGGGGGTGGTGATGGTTTATTCGTCTCCCCCTTAGTTCTCCATGACTATCTTTTCCTATGAGTTGTTATTCCCATTATTAAATTTGAGTTTTCTAACCAGGTAAAAGTGCACAGCTGTACTTTACCCCTCTTCATAACAGTCTTGTAATAAGCATCCATCAAATCAGAAAAAAAAATCTTATGCTTAGATGTCATAACTCCAGTTCTTTTCACTGAGAAAATCAAAAGTGGAGATCAGAATTCCTTAAAGAGCTCTAATGAAAGAGCATACGTCAGGGAGTCAGAAGAACAGGGTTCCAATCTCAGCCCTGCCACTGGACTGTTGTGTGACCTTGAGTAAATCATCTAACCTCTCTAGACTTCAGTTTCATTATCTGTGTAAAGGTGGGGATCAAAAACCCTCTCCTTGCCTCTTAGGTGGTGAGCCTTATGTAGGACAGGCACTGTCTCTGGTCTGATTATCTCATATCCACCCCCATGCTCCATCCAGTCCTTGGTTACAGAGTAAAATCCTTGATGAATACCATCATCATTATGTTTAGAAAGGAGCTAGCCTGTAGTCCCCAAGCCAGCATCAAGCCTTGGTTCCCACCCTGCTTGAATCTCCTTCTCAGAGTATTGCACTGATGCACAGCTCTTTTTCTGGTTTGGTAGGGAAAAAAAAAGAAAGAAAGTTCTGAGATGGATTTGCAAAGTCAAGAGAAGTGGGGGTGAGGGCTGCAGTGAGAACTGATATGAGGTATGGGAGGCTGAACGACAAAGAACAATTAATCTTCAGCTTGAGAAATTAGATCATTTTTTCTTAATTTCTTTCCCAATTGCACCCCATTCCCATCCTCATACCCATTCCCATTTCCATCCCCATCTGCATCCTGCAGGACTGGAAGATGAAAACTGCTTATAGCCCATCCCAGATTTGCCACTGACCCGTTTTGTATTTTCACACAAAGAACTTAATATCTCAGTTTATTCACCTGTGAAATGAAGTAAAATGAACTTCATCTGCCTTTGGTACCTACCGTGAAAGCCACTAGACCAATGAAAAATACAGTTCTTTTCCCTCTGTTCCTCTTTCCCTTTGTCCCAACTTTTTGTCTTTTCTGACCCTCCCCCACCCTCCTTTTCTCTTATTGTTCTGGAATGTAAAAGACTTATTCACAAATATTTGATCACTAAAGGAGAGTCTATTTATAATCATTTTGCTGAAAGGATATTCATTTATGTGTTTGCAACAGCAAGTGTGTAAGTGGTTTTCTATGTCACCTGAGAGTTTGAATAGGATATCCAGCAGGACCTTCACTGACACTGCACAAGGTGATGTATGTGATGACACACATTTTATGCAGGTGACAAAGTACCACATGAAGACATCATAGCTGCCATTTTCCAGAAGAATGTCAACTTCACTCATTTAGAACACCCTGGACTCCTAGCCAATTGCTCCACCGTCTTTGCAGCTCTCTCCCATGGGACTCAATGAGAGGAGATGTGGCAGAGACAGGCTCAGGGCTCAAATTCGGACAGGAAATCATCTGGTTTAAGATTGGCACCGGTCAGGGGAGAGGCTAGTGACAAATTGCCATCCTTTTGAGTGACCTGCTGAGGCTTTCTCAATGAATGCAGATCCCCACTGCGCCAATCCTACGAAGCCCAGACTGAGATAAAAGTTAATCATCAACCTTTAGAAAGAGCATCTGTACAGCAAAGACAGCCACTCCCGGGGTGGGCCCTTGGTTTCATCAGTTGCTGAAAGAATTTGTGGCTCGCTGGTACGGCCACTGCAACCAGGAAAGTTCTGACTAATTTCCGCTATTGCAACAAACCGAGGCCTCCCTCACTGTCTGGGAGCAGCCAGAGTGTGCAATCTGTGAGACACCATTTGAAAAATGGAGGTAGGGTAATGCTCATGGATTTCCTATTTAAATTCACTGATCCCTAATTATGGTCACAGCGAGAGGGAAGTTGGCGGGGGCCAGCAGGAGCTGCTGAATAGCAATTACTTAGCAATGCTGTTCTTTCCCACTAGCAAATGGAGAAGTGAAGAGAGAAGAACAAATCAAAATATTGGGAAGACATGGCTTTTGATTTTCAATACTTTCAGAATGATCAGTGCCATGTTAGGAGAGCTCAGGCTAACTGCCCTTGCCGTTCTGGAGTAGATGACTTAACTTGGCCTCTGCCCCCTCCTAGAATGCCCTACTCTAGGTGGCACTGCCTCTGAATCTGGACAATCAAAGGATATTTGCTTTTCCCAAAGCTATATTGCAGAACAGGAGTGTACAAAAACCAGGAAGTCGGAGTATCAGTGCCTATGAATCAACCAATCGTATTTTTTTAGTGCTTTCTGTAAGCAGAGCACTGGACTAAGTGTTTGGGGAATACAACCTAACAAAGATGGTAGACATGTTCCCTGCCCATCAGAAGCTTACAGAGTTCACCAAGTCCAATAAACGAGACCAATAAGGGCTCCAGTCTGCAGCCACCAGGATCATCTACAGGACAGACACAACCTATCAAAATTAATACTGTGCTCTCAGCACATGCCCAGGAAATACTGATGATGATACTGAGGGGCAGACTTATAAGCAGAGACAGAGCTGGTATAGGACCTTTTTTATATAAAAAAAATGTTATTTGTTGAGCCCTTACTATGTGCCAGACACCGTTCGAAGTGTAACAGGGTTGGAGTATAAATCTGAGATTCAGGGATGGAGTACTAGCCTGAATATCAGAGATAGAGTATTACCCTATCAAGCCCATAGTCTTTCCACTAGGCCAGTCTGTGCCCCTTACTTTGCCACTGAGAGCAAGACTTCATACTTACAGCAAGGCAGCTGGAAGCAGCACCCAGCTCTGTGCCTCTTGGGACATGGAAGAACAGGGCTTCTTGCAGGTCTGTGCAAGTGTATCCAAGGCCTTGGATTTTCACCGTCACCACCTCAGTGCTCACTTCAGGTCAGAAGATTGAGGCCCACCTGGCACCCTCCCCATCTTAAGCACCCTGTTTCTCTGTTTCTCTGGGACCCAGAGAAACACACTCTTACACTGGCCCTGAGAGGCAAAGAGCTCGAACTGGGGGATACACACATACAGATGATGAAAACTGTGCTCCGAAAAAGTGCAGATGGGCTCAGGGGAGTAGTCAACTGGACAATCCTGCATTTGACGTCATTGCTGGGCTTGGTTTGTTTACTTCCAATGCAGCAGGCTCACCTGATCTGCAGGCATTATGGAATGCTGCTCTGTTCCAGAAAGATGCCGGTCCTGCCTCTTAGCTTGGTGGGCTTGCCCGGCGAATTCGCAGGAGATCGGATAGCAGTGGTTTTCCGATCATTGGGCTCTGAGTGCATCCAAAACTACCATGATGTCATTTCCAATAAGAACCTGAAAATTGAATTGCTCACCCGCAGTTCAGACCTGCGTTTATGGGAAGCATGGAGATTGTGGGGAAAGCCAAAGTACAAAATGGGAACATCCTTTCCCCTATTCCATGTTCTCATTTTTCCTTAGTCCCATTTTTGACTCACCTCAGACAAATTGTATTTGCTTCTGGCCCCAAAGCACCAAGCTGTTCAACATTTAATCCCTGACTCCACCAGCTGTGAACTACAAGGAGGTTGGAGGGATTGACCAGTTGGAGGAAGGAACTGAAGAATCTGTTTTCAAAGCTTGTGAGGTCTGCCTGCCCATCACAGGATTGTAAATTCCTTGAAGGCAGGAACTGTAATAATAATAATAATTGTGGTATTTGTTAAGCACTGACTATGTGCCAGGCACTGTACTAAGTGCTGGGGTGAATACAGGCAAATTAGATTGGAAACAGTCTCTGTCCCATGTGGGGCTCACAGTCTCAATTCCCATTTTACAGATATGGTAACTGAGGCACAAAAAAGTGAAGTGACTTGCCCAAGGTCACACAGCAGAGAAATGGCAGAGCCAGGATGTTGCATTGAATGCTCCCAAGAAACTGGTACAGTGCTCTGCAAAGAATAAACACTCAATAAATACTATTGATCGATTGATTGAAACGAGGTTCCAGGAAGTCTCTGAAATCCTGGCGTTTAATCAGTAGCTGATAAACTCCCTGAGGGCAGTCGCCATGTAATAATGATAATAATAGTATCTGTTAAGCACTTACTATGTGCCAAGCACTGTATGAAGTGCTGGGGTAGGTACAAGCTCATTTAGGAACACTTCCGCCTCACAAACCATCTCCAAACTTTGCTACAGATTTCCAGTTACCATGGAGCCAGTATACAAGTGATTATTGAGCACAGAACTGCGGCCAGATTATGGGCACGGAGAGGAAAGGGGAGTGGTGGTGGTGATGGTAGTGGTGACTGAATGAGTGATTGAGTGAGTTAGTAAATGACTGAATGACTGCTTGACTGACTGAGTTAGTGACTAACTGACCGACTGACTGCCTGACTGAGTGACTGGCTGACTGAGTGATTTAGTGACTGAGTGAATCCCCGTTTTCCTGATAAAGGAACTGAGGCATAGAGAAGTTAAGTGACTAGTCCAAGGTCACACTGCAGGTAATAACCCAGGTTTTCTGAATCCCAGGCCCATGCTCTTCCCAATAGGCCCTCTACTTCAAAAAGACACATCTATCCTACAGTACTCTCCAAATGCCCAGTTCAGTGTTCTGCACACAGCAGGCACTCAATAAATGAATAGACCTTGGACAATAGTAGGCCAAATGATAATACTTCATTATGTCTTCGAAGGGCTTTAGTCAAGCTTCAGAAAAATTGCCTTTTACATGGCTTCTATGCGCCTTCCATGTTTTTTATATTTGCAATCAATAAATAATGATATTTACTGAGTGCTTGCTGTGTGCAAAGCAGTGTACTAAATGCTTTAGAGAATACAACAGAATTGGAAATTATATTCCCTACCCTCAAGGAGCTTATAGTCTAGAGGGGGAGGACAGGGACTGTTTCCAATCCAATTATTTAATATCCACACCAGCATTTAGTACAGTACTTGGCACATAGCACTTAACAAATACCACATTGATTATTATTATTAGGAAGGAAATTGTTTTGAGGGAATGGAGGCACTACAAAACTCCATTGTCATTTATCATTTTGACCTCTCACTTGGCACTGGCGTGGTTTAGACTCCCTCCCCACTTCCCTAATTCTGATCCCAGCTAGTTATGAGGCTTGGCTTGTGAAACCCCTTCCTGTGGGACAAACCGTGCCTCCTGTGCTGAATCCTCAGCTCACCAGAACTCTGTACCTCTCATGAGGTGAACACGGTTTGCCAGGGGCTAAATTAACTTGATTTCTACTTGGCTTTGTTACTTTGGTGCAAAGAAATTGACAGTATGATTCGGGAACTTCCATCCAGACATCTGCCATTCCAGCAGCTCTCACTGTGCATCACGATGTAAATAGCTCAGGCCAAAACCACCCCACTGCCACTGGGCAAGAGCAGCCAAGGACTCCGCAGGGGCCCTTCTGGGCTCAGTTGTAATTGGGTTTGGTAGGGATGAATATTTAAAGCAAGCGTTATTTATCTGGGAACGCTTCCTCCTCATGAACCATTATCTCCAAACTTCGCTACAGATTTCCAGTTACCGTGGAGCCAGCACCCAAGAGATGATTGAGCACTGAATTGCGGCCAGAATATGGGCACTGAAAGGAAAGGGTCGGGGGCAGGGGGATGATGGTAGTGATGACAATGAGTGACTGAGTAAATGACTGACTGACTGGATGATTGAGTGAGTGAATGAGTGAGTGAGTGAGTGATGGAGTGAGTAAGTGACTGAGTGACTGAGTGACCACCTGGAGGGTCCAAAATGGCCATCATGGTAAGATGCAGAGGTGAGGCTGGCAGACCTATTTTTCTGAAAACAGAAGCACAGAAACTAAGGGATAAAAGTCATGCAGTTCCTTAGCTTTATCCTGCCACCATTTCATAACCCTATTTAACAAGAGAAGACCAAAAGTATTTATTGAGTGCTTTCTCTGTTCAGAGCACTACACAACGCGCTCAGGAAGGACAAATGAAATTGAGAATTGGGTTAAGAACCAAAACTTCATATGCAAGACCCAGCCATGAGCCATGCAGCTCATTTGGTTATGATCACCTGTGGAGCTCAACAAATACACTACTCCTAGTGGAAAGAGCACAGGCCTGGGAGTGAGAGGACTTGGGTTCTAACTCCCACTCCACCACTTGTCTGCTGTGTGAGTTGGACAAGTCACTTAACTTCTCTGTGCCTGAGTTACCTCATCTGTAAAAAAAAGGGATTAAATTATCCTCTCTCTGACTTAAACTGTGAGCCCCATGTGGGATACAGACTCTGTCCAGACTGGTTCTCTTGTCTCTACCCCAGTACTTAGTAGAGTGCTTGGCACTGAGCAAGCAGAAGGGAACGTGTCTGCTAATTTTGCTGTATTGTACTCTCCCAAGGGTTTAGTACCGTGGACTGCACACAGCAAGTGCTCAGTAAATACTATTGATTGATTGATTAGCAAATGCTATAAAAAAACAAAATAAGCTGGCAATGTTCCCTGTAATTAGCAAGTACATCAGCAGTGGGCAGGGAATCATTGACAGCAGGGTTCTAGAGGAAAGAGCATGGGGACTTGGGTTCTAATCTCAGTTCCATCACTTGTTTGCTGTCTGACCTTGAGCAAGTCATTTAAATTCCCTACCTCAGTTTCCGCATCTGTAAAATGGGGACTAAATCCTACTCCCTCCTACTTTGACTATGTTCTGTTTGCTGTGTGACCTTGAGCAAGTCATTTAAATTCCCTGCCTCAGTTTCCTCATCTGTAAAATGGGGACTAAATCCTACTCCCTCCTACTTTGACTATGTTCTGTGTGGGAAAGGGATTTTGTCGAACTTATCTCGTATCACTCCAGAGCTTGACACACAGTAAATCCTTAGCAATTTAACCTCAGGTGTCACTTTTCTGTGCCTTAATTCCTGAAATCTGTAAAATGGGGGATTAAATAGTTGTTCTCCCACCCCCCTACACTATGTGCCCCATGTGGGACAGAGATTGTGTCAAACCTGATTATCTTGTATCTACTCCGGTGTTTAACACAGTGCTTGGCACATAGTAAGGATTAAATATATACTGCAGTTACTTAGCTTAGGGGGCAAAATGAGGTGTGACCCTTGGCATCTTGACAGTTTTCTCATCCTCCCCCTTGTTTGCTGCTGATGAGCTTGCTGCCGTTTGCTTTAAAATGCTTCCATTGCTCAAGAACAAAGAATCCCAGGAAGTTCTGTTGCCTTTATTCCTATTCCTGAAGGGTTTCCATTAAGCAGTATTTCAGGGGCAACCCAAGGGGCCCTGTCTGCCTAACCAAAGGCCTTCTGGGCCTCTGCTGGACAGAGGGAAAGTCTTAATGAATGGCTTAATGTTCCCAGCACACATTACCCCATGGGGCCCTCTAGGGGAGAGCATTTCAGGCAAGTTATTGGAATAACAATTTCCATTTTAACTGTTTTTCCTCCAAGCAGAGCAATCTCTGCATACCTCGGTGCTTCAATTTCCAGGAAAGGAGTGATTGGGCCTTTCACCAAATAGACTCTTGGGGCAGGAGAGCAGCTGTGGGGACCAACCTCACTTTTGCACATTCCTTGGAAGTCACCCTCTAGACTGTAGACCCTCTAGAAGTCACCCTCTAGACATCAGGCAGAAACTTCTCACCCTTGGCTTCAAGACTCTCCATCCCCTCGCCCCCTCCTACCTCACCTCCCTTCTCTCCTTCTACAGCCCACCCCGCACCCTCCGCTCCTCTGCCGCTACTCTCCTCACCGTGCCTCGTTCTTGCCTGTCCCGCCATCGACCCCTGGCCCACGTCCTCCCCAGGGCCTGGAATCATCAATCGCATTTATTGAGCGCTTACTGTGTGCAGAGCACTGTACTAAGCACCCTCCCTCTGCCCATCCGCCAAGCTAGCTCTCTTCCTCCCTTCAAGGCCCTACTGAGAGCTCACCTCCTCCAGGAGGCCTTCCCAGACTGAGCTCCTTCCTTCCTCTCCCCCTCGTCCCCCTCTCCATCCCCCTCATCTTACCTCCTTCCCTTCCCCACAGCACCTGTATATATATATATATGTTCGTACATATTTATTACTCTATTTATTTATTTATCTTACTTGTACATATCTATTCTATTTATTTTATTTTGTTAGTATGTTTGGTTTTGTTCTCTGTCTCCCCCTTCTAGACTGTGAGCCCGCTGTTGGGTAGGGACTGTCTCTATGTGTTGCCGACTTGTACTTCCCAAGCGCTTAGTACAGTGCTCTGCACACAGTAAGCGCTCAATAAATACGATTGATTGATTGGTTGGTTGATTGTAAGCTTGTTGTGGTCCAGGAATATGTCTGTTTATTCTTATATAGTACTCTCCCAAGTGCTTAGTACTGTGCTCTGCACCCAGTAATCACTCAATAAATACGACTGAATGAAACCTGATTATCTTGTGTCTACCTCAGCTCTTAATACAGCACTTTGCACATAATAACTGTTCAGCAAGTACCATAATTATTATTGTTGATTATTAAATACCACTGCCCCCAACTCATATTGGGCTTAACATGAACTTTGCGGGGAAAGAGCAAGAACTATTAATTATTCTGGTTGAGAGTTAAGGAAACTAAACCAGGCAGAGTGTGGTTCTACCCTGAGTAGAGCCTATGTCTCAGCTGTAGGTTTTGCCCCAGAGATGGGAACTTCCCCAGCTGAACCACTTCTGTGATGAGGACCTTGGTTATATGATCCAAGCCACAGCTGGGATAGTCATGATAGTTCTCTCTCTTCAAAGCTAGCTGCTGCAGGAGAGAGCCATAGTGTGGGTGACCTGGGTTCTCCTGAAGAGATGGAGGTTCAAGATGTGGTGGGCTGGAGGAGAAGGAGCTGTAAGGTAAAAGTAGGAAAATACAAGTTTTTTCTCCCAATCTTTTTAGAGGCTCAGGCCTGCTGATCCTTGGTTTCAGTTTATTATGGGTAACTTCAGACTCCACTCTGTTCCTGTCTCATTTGCTCTTTCTCCTTTGTGTTTCCCCGCACTCTGGTATGTGGCTTATAATTTCCTTCTTACAAAGGGGGCCTGGGCTATTTGTAGTTGATCTTTTTGTTTAAAGCTATTATGGAGAGACTTGTGGGGTGTGGGGGCAACCATTGATTTGTGTGGGTCAACTGAAGTGGCTGTTCCTGGAACTGACAGGAATCTTGCTTTTTAGAGGGCCTCTGTTAATGTCTACTAAACAGAGATCCCTGGACAGGATAAGATTGGGGGCCTCTTGTGTATTGTCTTTATTGACTGTGAATAGGATATCCTGGCCCTCTACGCAGAAGGCTCTATTTCTCTGACTTTAGGTCTCTTTACCTCTGAGTCTCTTGGCATGATGTGGTAACTAAAACTTTGGTGTTTTCCTCAGGGCTTTACAAATCTCCTATGGCAAATGCTTCTTTTCATTCTCTAAAGTGTCTTGGGAGGAGCTCTGGGCAAGCATCACTGATGTGATATTAAACAAGGAAACTTTCCTAGAAGCAGAAGTGTCTCTATCACTATTGTTAGTGAATAATTAGGGTATTCTTAGGGAGTAGAGACCAGCGTGTTTAAGCACCTATTCTGTGCAATTATGAGCAGTGGGTGTAATCACTGTCACAGTGTTTTGCACACAGTAAGTGCTTAATAAATATGACTGAACATTGGACTCAATCAAGTTAAGGAGAGTAGGTCTCATCCTCATTTTTGGAGGTGAGAAAAGAGAGGTTAAGTGACTTGCCAAAAGGCAAACAGCAGGGAAGTAACAACTGGTGTTTAGACCCCAGCTCTCTTGACTCCATGACCTATGATTCTGGCCCCTAGCTCTTTTTTTATGGTATTTATGTACTTACTAGGTGACAGAGACTGAGGTATCAGGTTGGACACAGTCCCTGTCCCACACAGTAGCTAATTTCTAGGAGGAAGTAGAATTTAATCCCCATTTTACAGATGAGGAAAGTGAGACACAGGGGTTGTGACTTTCCCAAGGTCACACAATAGGCCAGCAACATAGCTGGGGTTAGAACCCAAGTCCTCTGATTCCCAGACCTTTGCTCTTTCCATTAGGCCATGCTGCTGCAGCTTCTTCTTATGGGTAAAAGGCAATGATGTGAATTCTACCTTAGTACATAGGACATAGTAAGCACTTCAGTACCATTAGAAAACTTGAAAAAAGGAAATGCAGACCTTAGTGAATCTTGTAACAAGTTTCCCAAGGGAATTAGGTGTGTGCCCACACTTAATTTGGCCCTCAATTCGAGCATTAACTAGAAATCAATCAGTAATATTGAGAGCTTACATTATGCAGGGGCCCAACTAAGCACTTGAGAGAGTACAGGCCAACAGTCGGAAGACTCATTTCCTTCCCACAAGGAGCTTATAGTCTACAGGAGGAGACAAGCATCAATACAAACAAATAATTTAGGGATGTATATGTGCTGAGGGTGGGGTGAATACCAATACTTAGACGGCACGTCCAGGTGCACAGATGATACAGAACAGAGAGTCAGGGGGGAAAAGAGGTCTTAATTAGGTTTTCTGCTGATCCCATTTCCACAGAAAATTAGGTAACTCCATCTTGTCCTTGCTTCACCATGAGCTGCCTCATCACAGTGGGTGGGCTTGGTTCTCTTCTGAGGGTGATGTTCTTATTAGCCACACTTCCATCTGAGCCCTATTCTACCTTAATACTTTGAATGTGGGGGGAATGGTGAACTGGTGTATTTGGGAAGCCCCACAGTCTTTGTTCCTGAGAGGATGTGAATGCGTTGAATGCAGTAAGGTACGCTTATGTGGCCATTAATCCCACTGCACCTGAACTATAGAAAGTTCAAGAGATCCCTGATCTAGTTAATCGATAGCCTCAGAACCTGGGCTAAGCTGCCTGATTGCTGCTCCAGTAGTTCAAGGCTACACCTATGGCCCAGTGTCATCCTGTCCAATCCAGGGTTTCCCTTGCATTAATATCTGAAGCTGCAATAGGACTGCCAGGGAAATCTTTCAACCATCTCCTTCTCCCCAATCTCTTCCATTTTCTTTCTCTTCCCCTCTCCAAGATCCAATTCCAGTTGAGATGTGTTGAAATCACAGCCTGGGGCACTCTGCCCACAGGTTTGCTTTGCAATGATGAGTTTAGAAACAGCACTGATTTATTCCATGAGGTGTCATTTTTACATAATTATAGTAGAGGAGGAAGACCTTGGGCAAGTCACTTAACTTCTAGGTGCCTCAGTTACTACATCTGGAAAATGAGGATGAAGACTGTGAGCCCTATGTGGGACAACCTGATTACCTTGCATCTACCCCGGCACTTAGAGTGGTGCTTGGCACATAGTAAGCGCTTAACAAATACATTAAGATGTCCTGGCTAAGGGAGTGGAGCTGAGGATGTACAAGAATGAATGTGTTATCCTCTGGGGTGCCAATTAAGCCAGACCATTCTCCATTTGTCCATGCCTCTCCCCACCCCGAATCTAGGTGAAAAATAAAAGCTGATTGAATTCTTCAAAAGTGATTTCCCTGCCCTAGCTGAATAGGAAGAGAAACATTGAGACTCTCTGGAAGGTTAGGCACCCAGAGGAGAAAGTAAGTTGCATCTTCCTCTTTCATGTCACTTAAACCTTTCTCTTCTTGCCCCTGACCCTCACCACCTCCCTCCTGTCTTGACCAGTAGCTGCCTCCATTCATTCATTCAATCGTATTTATTCATTCATTCAATCATTTGTTGAGCATTTACTGTGTGCAGAGCACTGTACTAAGCACTTAGCTGCCACAATTCATTCATTTATTCAATTGTATTTATTCATTCATTCAATCATATTTATTGAGCACTTACTGTGTGCAGACCACTGTACTAAGTACTTAGGAAGTACAAGTCAGCAACATAAAGAGACGGTCCCTACCCAACAATGGGCTCACAGTCTAGAAGGGGGCAATAATAATAATGGCATTTAAGTGCTTACTATGTGCAAAGCACTGTCCTAAGTGCTGGGGGGGATACAAGGTGATCAGGTTGTCCCACGTGGGGCTCACAGTCTTCATCCCCATTTGACAGATGAGGTAACCGAGGCACAGAGAAGTGAAGTGACTTGCCCAAGGTCACACAGCAGACAAGTGGCAGAGCTGGGATTAGAACCCATGACTCCCAAGCCTGTGCTCTTTCCACTGAGCCACGTGCAAAGTCTCAATAGGTCTCCTTGTTTACCTCTGTGGAATTCCCAGGCATTAGATCTCTGGAAGAAAGGCAATGGGTGGCAGGGGATTCATAATGGAGATTAGCCTAGTCCCCCTGGCTACTTCCCTGTCGGCCTCGTTCCCCAAAGGCAAGCACAGAACAGCAGATAATCCCACAGATGAAGAAATTGGGCCTTGGGGGCTGTGACTACAACCTCTCCCTCAGGTATTTGAGAGAGTCACTGGCCAGAGGGAGCTGAAACTCAGGTGTTCAGGTTCCTGGGTCAGGGCTGGCTTGTTGTAACCATACTAAAGCTCCTCTGACATCACCTAAGGGGAATTGCTGCTACTTTGATAAATTGGATGAGTGGGAATAGTGAGGTTGTCTGGGTTTTCCCCAAGCTAGTCCTCTGTGCCTGGTTTTCTGCTGATCCCAGCATTTCCACAGGAAGTCAAGTAGCTCCATCTTGCCTTGGGCTTACTTCACCATGAGTTGCCTCACCTCAGTGGGTGGGCTTGATTCTCTTCCAAGGGCAGTCGTCTTGTCAGCGGTACCACCGTCTGAGCCCTACTCTAGCAGCCCAGTTTGGCTTTTACTTCAGATGGAAAGCAACTTCTACATGTTTTCAGATAGGAAGACGACTCCTCGTCAAGTTCAATTAATGCACATCTGTGACACGGAAAGAAACTAATTACAGCCTGCTGATTATTTGATTTCCCTGTTGTCATTTTATTGCAATATTACTGCTATATTCCCCCTTGTTCTTTATTTGCTGGAATAACGTGTTCCTAAGCTGTGAAAATAGATTACTGCCATGAACTATTGTATCATATATAAAATACTGTGATCATTGTGTTCATTTTGTTCCTTTACCTGAAAGATAGCAGGCCAAGTGCAATTCCTACCCTGACTCTGTGGGGTTGTGGTTATCCATCACCCTCTCTGTGCCTTGGCCTCCTAGTTGTAAAATGGGAATAAATGACTTCAATCAATCAATGTATTGGCCCTTTACCAATACATTGGCCTTTACCTGCATGCTTGGGGAGCATGCAGGAACATGGGGTTTAGCTTGTAACTTATAGTTACATTGTGTCATTCTCCCAATGTATTTAAACTTCCAGGAGTCTAAATACTTCAGTTTAGATTTCTGCTGAATTGTTTTTGAGCTTGTAATAGGAGCCATTAGTGTGCTAACTGCTGCTCCACAGTGTAGAGAAAATTCTCTGCTCTGAGGTTCACATTTTAAATTCTCTCAGATGTAGAAATGCATATAGTAGGGGTTTTTTCAAACCCTAAGCAAAGCAATAACTACATTTTGTTATAGCTTTAACATTGCTCCTTTCTAAGTGTGAAAACAGTGCCCTGTGTTAGTGGGATCAAAATCAATCACAACTGAATGCTTACTCTTACACTATTTAGCATTTGGGTGTGAGTTAATAGATACAATCCTTCAAAGAGCTTATCTAAGGATGTGATCTAGACAGGTTTCTAAACAAACATCCATCCTGGAGGGTGATGGGTAAAGTTCTGAGTCAGGAAGTGCTTCTCAATCCATGACCATCTTCAAGCATACATCCTCATTTCTCAGGACACATATGGAGCAGTGTGACCTAGTGGAAAGAACATAGGTTGGAGAATCAGGAGACTTGGGTTCTAATCCAGGCTCTGCCACATGCCTGTGGTGTAATCTTGGGCAGTTCATTTCTCTGTGCCTCAGTTTCCTTATCTGGAAAATGGGGATTCAATCCCTGCTCCCCCTCTTATTTAGACTGAGACGTAAGTGGGACAGGGACTGTTGGACCTGGTAAGCGTGGCTCAGTGGAAAGAGCACGGGCTTTGGAGTCAGAAGTCATAGGTTCAAATCTCGACTCTGCCAATTGTCAGCTGTGTGACTTTGAGCAAGTCACTTTACTTCTCTGTGCCTCAGTTACCTCACCTGTAAAATGGGGATGAAGACTGTGAGCCCCCTGTGGGCCAACCTGATCACCTTGTAACCTCCCCAGCGCTTAGAACAGTGCTTTTCACATAGTAAGCACTTAACAAATGCCATTATTATTATTATTACCTTTTTCTTTCCCTGCACTTACAGTACTTGACACATAAGCACTTAATGACTACCATTATTATTATTCTTACTATCTTTCTGGGGCAGAGATGGCTAAAGCAACTTGCTAACACATTGTCAATATCCTCTCTCTGCCTAAATCACTCCTCTAATACCAATCTACTCACTGTGCCTTGCTCTCACCTCTGTCACAGATGTCCCTTTGCTGACATGTTCCCTCCTGCCTGGAACTCCTTCTGCCTGCTTCTCCAACAGACAGCCACTCTCTCCATCTTCAAAGTCCTACTAAATCACACCCCAAGGAAGCTTTCAGTAACATCATTTCCCCATCCTATTTTCCCTCCTATCACCTCACCTAATATAGTGTTGTGCACATAGTACACTCTCAATAAATGCCATTGGTTGTCGGGGTGCTGTGGAACTGGGCTTTTTAGGAAAATTACTATACCGAAATGCCAAGAACATTTGCTCCCCTAAGGCCTGGGACTGCCTTCCCCACCCCCCACCAAGTTTACAAAGTTTAGATCTCTGTGTCCCACAACTTCATGGGCTTTCACCTTGGCCTTATTCAGCAACACAAAACTATAGAGATGAAGATGGCTTTCTCAAAGTAAGTTTCCTCTGCATGTGATCAGATGTGTATTATGTATTTCCAAAGATCTTTGGAAACATCTTTTGTGGTCCTGGTAATATTGGCTTTATCAATTCTGGAAATGTTGAGGGCATACCTATTAACAGTGGAGTCGGGTGAGATTAGAGATTAGGGGTTTCTAGACGGTGAGCCTGTTGTTGGGTAGGGACCGTCTCTATGTTGCCAACTTGTACTTCCCAAGTGCTTAGTACAGTGCTCTGCACACAGTAAGTGCTCAATAAATATGATTGAATGAATTAGCCAGGAGTTGGAGACTTGACTGGTTCAATTTGATCTGTCAGGCTGAGCCCTCTGAATTCTGTGTTTGACAGCTTGAATCTCCTCTGGCTGCCCCAGCCTCTTCATTCATTCATTCAATCATATTTATTGAGTGCTTACTGTGTGCAGAGCACTGTACTAAGTGCTTGGGAAGTACAAGTTGGCAACATATAGAGATGGTCCCTACCCAACAGCAGGCTCACAGTCTAGAAGGGGGAGACGGAAAACAAAACACATAAACCAAATAAAATAGAATACATATGCACAAGTAAAATAAATGCATTCATTCATTCAGTGGTATTTATTGAGCACTTACTGTGTGCAGAGCACTGTACTAAGCACTTGGGAAGTACAAGTTTGCAACATATAAAGATGGTGCCTACCCAACAGCGGGCTCACAGTCTAGAAGGGGGAGACAGACAACAAAACAAATGTGATGTGATGCTGGAAACCCTGGAGTCCAGCTTAAACCTTTTCACTAAGTACAGGGCTTCCAGTCTTCAGATCTGCAGGATTTTGCCTGATTTGAAGAGTTAAGTTGACAGTATGTTTTGATTAGTAAAGGAAAAAAGAGAAGCTGTTCAAAAGTGCTTTGTGCAGCGGTCCCTTCCCTACTGACTTCTGTATTAATTACTGCATTGCCACTGCCATGCAAAGCTTGGGAAAGCAATCTGCTCCTCCCTCACCTCAGCTCTCTTGTCAGTCTGTCAGAGTGCCCAGTATGTGAAATTCTGCCTGGGTGCTGCAATCCACTGGATCCATTTCTGTCCAGTGGAGAAAGGAGAGGGGAGCCAGGGAGAGAGCACAAACTCCATCCTGAGCCAGCCTTAGATGCTTCCTAGCAGTAAAACCCATTTCAGAGCCTGTTTGTGCAGCTTCCTGAGACTTACCGACTTCTTGGAGCTTTTCGTTGCACTGCACCAAAGTGGGCTTCAAGTTGCAATCGGACTCAGTGCTCGCATTTTTTCTCTGTCAGCATTCAGGATCCCCGGCAGAAGCGAGAGCCCGTCTCCTCGTTGAGTGATCATGAGTGGCTGCTCCAAGAGATGCAAGCACGGGATCGTTAAATTTGCTCGGACCGTCTTCAAGCTCATCACAGGAACGCTTCGCAAAGGTAGGGGGAGCCGGGGCCATCACTTTGGCCACGGGCGTCATCTGTGCTGAAGGATTTCGGATTTGGAACCCGGCTGGGTGGATTATCCTGGTACCTTGGAGGGAGGCAAAGGGAAAGCGGGAGTTGTTGCAGAAGTGGCTCTATGCAGTCAGGACTGAAGCGAGGCTGCTTAACCATCCGTAATTGCTTCGAACTTCTGCGATGTAGTTGGTGATGTGTGATTGATTGGGTCCCTGCTGGAAGGCAGCACGGCTCCTGAGGGTTGGAGGTAGATTCATTTTGAGCCTGGAGAAATTATTGACTGTTGTTGGATTTAGCTGTAGATTAAAAAAAAAAAACTTCACAGTGGGTGCATGCTAAAGTAATACCAAAAGATATGCTGCTACTGAAACTGGTCGGTTCTTAATCCTGGAGCAAAAGAATTGTGCTGGTAGTTTAGACAGTTCACAGATGTTACTCCCTCTGATGGGACTCTCACTCTGTGTGCAGTCCTAGATTTGCTCAATTGGCACACTTGATTTATTTTTCCTTTAAAGGGAGAAAATCTCTTCCACCTTCTCCATTCTGTTTAACTGAACCTAATTTTGTTTTCAGTGTTAACTGCCTAGCAAAAACTGTCTCTTCTAAAAACTTTTATGTTCTCTCTGTAAATATATTGAAGGAAAGATGGTGGAAGTTCTTCTGCTTCCCTTTAATATATCATTTAGGTTTTCCTCAAGGCACTCTGAAATGGTAACACTTAGAGACATCAGGCAACTTTCCTGTGACAAAATTCCCAGAAATTCAACCTGGTCTGGTGGAGAACCACATATTTTTTAAATATTCATGTCCTCTGGTGTTTGGAGGAAGCAACATTTTTGGAGAAGCCTAGAAAACCTGTGCTCTAATGTAAAAATCTCAGTTTTTGTCAGACAGGGAGCCTGGAATGAGCTTTAAATATGGATAGGTTGATTGTTATTCCTAATAAAATCCAACAACTCCACCGAGAAGACTGGCTGGCTGCCTGCCTGCCTCTCATCCTTGCAGGATGTTGCTATTCCACAGAACACATAGGATGATTTTTTTTTTTTTTTCTGTGCTCCCTATTCCCTTGTCCACCTGCCAGGCACTGGCCACTCTGCAGTGTGGGCTAGGCAGTTGCTCAGTGAGGATTTCTATAGAGAGGTGGAAGTGTTCTGATCATTAGCCAACCGGTGGTATCATCCAGTTGGGTCTCTTAAAAGATCTCCACACACCCCTGACCCCAGATGCCAGAAACCAAGGGTGAGAGTTACCAATTCTGGACATGAGTGGGTGTGAATGGAAATGTCTTGTTGCAGGCAATCTCTAGCTCAGAGCTCTCACCTGAAACAGGTTGCTGCTATCTGGTTCCAGTCTCTCCTGGTTCTGTTGGGATGGGGGCTGGAGAATGGGGACTTAATCCCTGCATATGGTTCTGAGTTTAGTTCTCTCTGCTCCAGACTTGTCACCCATCAAAAAGGAGAAAACATACAGACACTGTCTCTAATCTCCTTTTTGTCCCCAAGTTCTCCGAGGACGGCTGTGGGAAGGGCTGGTTCCCAGAGAAGAACAGGCCACAATGTCTTTGCGACAAAGCCACTGTGGGACTCAGTAGTCAATTGTTTTTGAGTGCTTACTATGTGCAGATCTTTGCGACAAAGCCACTGTGGGACTCAGTAGTCAATTGTTTTTGAGTGCTTACTATGTGCAGATCACTGTACTAACCACTTGGGAGAGTCAATACCATAGAATTAGTAGACATGTTCTTTGCCCATAACAAGCTTACAGTCTAGAGGGGGAGACAGACATTATCTGCACAGCTCTGGGAAATAGCATGTAAATCAATATCTGTAAATTAAAACTGGAATGGTGCAACTGCCTCAGATCCAGATGGCTGACATGCTGGGGAAATGGGGACATTCTGGCTGAGCCAGCAGCCTTGAAGACACTCTGCTTTTCCCCAGGTAGAAGGTAATAGTGAGGCATCTTGTGTGAAACCCGCTCCTGCCCTAGGCCTGGACATTGAAGCTGCTCAGGCTGAGCAATCCAGTAGGAGACTTTAAACTAACTCAGGATATTTTGAACTCTGCAGCCTGGCTGGAAGTTGCGGACTGGAAGATGAGGCAGATGAGGTTAAAAGCGAGAGTGATTTTGGATCTATATTACTGAGTGAAAGAAAAATAATTTGTTTCAAGTTCTACCATGTCACTGGGATTACATTTTTGAGAGTTAAAAATCATAGACACGTTCCCTGCCCACAATGAGTTTACAGTCTGGGGGGAGACAGATATTAATATAAATACATTAGGGATGTGTGCATAAGTGCTGTGGTGTTGAGGGTGAATAAAAGGTGCAAATCTATGGGCAAGGGTGACAGAATGGAGTGGGGGAAGACAAAATTAGGGCTTAATCTGGGAAGGCCTCTTAGAGGAGGTGTGTCTTCAATAAGACTTTGAAGGTGGAAATAGGGATTGTCTATCATTTGAAGAGGGAAAGAATTCCAGGCCAGAGGCAGGACTTGAGAGGGGTTGGAGGTGAGATAGATGAGATTGTGAGGTAAGTAGGTAAGTGGTAGAGGAACCAAGTGTATGGGCTGGGCTTTAATAGGAAATCAGGGAGGTGAGGTAGCAGGGGGCAAGGTGATTGAGTGCTCTAAAGCCTACGATAAGGAGTTCCTGTTATGTTCGGTTGTATTGGGCTAGCACTGGAGATTGTTGAGTAGTGGGGAAAACATTCACGGAATAATAGAAAAATGAACTGGGCAGCATAGTGAACTATGGACTGGAGTGGCAAGAGGTAAGGAAGTCGACAAGGAGGCTAATGTAGTAATCAAGGCAGGATAGGAAATGTCCTTGGATCAACATGGTAGCAGTTTGGAGAGGAAAGGGCCAATTTTAGCGATGTTATGAAGGTAGTAGCAACAGGACTTGGAGACAGATTTAGTATCTGGGTTGAGCCAGAGATGAGTTGAAGCTAACACCAAGGTTACTGGCTGGTCAGCAGTGTTTCTTGAAATCTTACAGTGTGCAGATCAATGTGTCATAATAGTTACTTGGAAACAAGTCATTTCTATTACAGTGGCTCTTAAGTCATTTGAGAGAGCCAAGTGCAAGGAAAGGGGAATATAATGCCCTAACAAGGTAGCAATTCAGCAAGCACGGGCCAGGAAAGTCTTCAAGCAGAAAGCAGCTCAATAACATTCTTTAGGGAACTAATTGTAAGTGTCTAAAGTTGACTGCTACAATGTGTACTGGAAATAGTGGCCTTTAAGCATTTACGAATTAGCTTCTTATAAAATGCTAATGAAGTGATGGTGTTCCTGTAATGGAAACCCTACCAGAATACCTAAACAAGCTGAAGCAATAGGCCAGCTGAAACAGTGATGGACTCAAAGCAATTATTAATTTGGGGTTTTCAAGAATTTCACTCTGTTGTAGCAGGTATGAGTTATTACTGAAACTTAAGGCCAGTTCCTTCTCCTTGAGAGTTTACAATTGAATGGAGGAAGGATCAATGGTCAAATGTGATAGAATTCATGTGGTACCTCGTTCTCGCCTGTCCCACCATTGACCCTCCGGGCCTGGAATGCCCTCCCTCTGCCCATCCGCCAAGCTAGCTCTCTTCCTCCCTTCAAGGCCCTACTGAGAGTTCACCTCCTCCGGGAGGCCTTCCCAGACAGAGCCCCTTCCTTCCTCTCCCCCTTGCCCCCCTCTCCATCCCCACCATCTTACCTCCTTCCCTTCCCCACAGCACCTGTATATATGTTTGTACATATTTATTACTCTATTTTACTTGTACATATCTATTCTATTATTTTGTTAGTATGTTTGGTTTTGTTCTCTGTCTCCCCCTTTTAGACTGTGAGCCTGCTGATGGTAGGGACTGTCTCTATATGTTGCCAACTTGTACTTCCCAAGCACTTAGTACAGTGCTCTGCACACAGTAAGCACTCAATAAATATGATTGATTATAGTACTATGTGCCAAGTGCTGGGGTAGACACATAATCAGATTGTACACAATCCCTGCTCCATGTGGGGCTCACAATCTAAGTAGTATTAAAGGCCCAACTCCTCCAAGAAGTCTCTTCCCTCCTCCTTTTCTCCCACTCCCTTATGTCACCCTGACTTGCTCCTTTCATTCATTCTCCCTCCCATGTATATATCTGTTTATTTTAATATCTGTCTCTCTTTCTAGACTGAGCTGCTTGTGGGCAGGGGATGTTTTTTGCATTGTACTCTCCCAAGTGCTTAGTACAGTGCTCTGCACACAGTAAGCACTCAAATACAATTGAACGAATGATTAAGAGGGAGAACAAGTATTTAATCCCCATTTTACAGATGAGGAAATGAGGTACAGAGAAGTTAAGTGACTTTCCCAAGGTCACACAGCAAAAAATTGGCAGAGCTGGGACTAGGACCCAGGTCCACTTGACTCCCAGGCCACACTACTTCACCTTGGGCACTATTTTACCCAAGGAAACTGCTCAGATGGCATGACTGGGGAGGTCAGGGAATGCCTCTCAAAAGAGGACTGAGCTTGCTTGGGGGGTAAGGGTATTCTTTAGGTTGGAGACCCTTAGAAGCCTAGCCTGAATGGAGTGAAGATGGTAAACAAGGATGGGGTGGGAGTAGTAATAATAGTATGTATCAAGCATTGTATTAAGCACCAAGAATGTACAAATGTCCTGGAATGCCCTCCCTCCACACATCTGCCAAGCTAGCGCTCTTCCTCCCTTCAAAGCCATACTTAGAGCTCACCTCCTCCAAGAGGCCTTCCCAGACTGAGCCCCCTTTTTCCTCTCCTCCTCCCCATCCCCACTGCCCTACCTCCTTCCCCTCCCCATAGCTCCTGTATATATGTTTGTACAGATTTATTACTCAATTTATTTTACTTGTACAAATTTACTATTCTATTTATTTTGTTAATGAGGTGTATCTAGCTTTAATTCTATTTGTTCTGATGACTTGGCACCTGTTCACATGTTTTGTTGTCTGTCTCCCCCTTCTAGACTGTGAGCCCGTTATTGGGTAGGGACTATCTCTATATGTTGCCAACTTGTATTTCCCAAGTGCTTAGTACAGTGCTCTGCACACAGTAAGTGCTCAATAAATATGATTGAATGAATAAATATGGTTCTCATTCCTCAGAATTCATAGGAAAGAAGGGGACAATTGTTGGAGAAACACTGGAGGCTCTTAGGGAAATGTAGTGCAAAAACATGGAAGGTTTCATGAATTTGTGTACCCTACTGGAAGAATCAACCCTAAACACACAAGCTCCGTGCCTCCCGCACAACTACTCACACAGTAAGTTTCAGTCTTGGTGTGTGAGTCTGTTGTAATACACTCTCCCAGGCACTTAATACAGTGCTCTGCACAGTAAGTGCTCAATAAATATGATTTAGTTCAATCGAGTGCTTACTGTGTGCAAAGCACTGTTCTAAGCACTTAAGTTTCTTTTGACCCACACCAGAATTAAAGGTGAAAGGTCACGCTTTATGCTACTCCAAAACTAAAATCTTACTTCCCTGTTCCTGTCAACCCCAGTACCTGGTCCCTTTCAATGAAACAGCACTGCTTCTCCATTCCATGTGTATGGGGAGCTTGAAAAGATTTAGCCCTGTTATATTTTACACTCTGGGGAAGAAATTCTGAACATGGAACCCAAATGAGAAAATAAAAAGGAACAAGAGCAAGAATCTAATAGAGAAACCTTTCCAATGCCCACAGATACCTTCAACATCCTTTCGGCCACAGCAAGTTAAGGGGAGTGGTCTGATTAATAGCAAGAACCACATGATGGGAGAGGTTATCCCAGGATAATCTTTCCCCAGGCAAAATTGCTTCTCTGAATAAAGTAACAAGCTTCACATTTCCAGGAGTGTCTCCAGCCACCCTCCCCTTCAGCAGTCACTGCTTCTCTGCAGTCAGGTCTCCAAACAGTAGATTTGTTGGACCATCCTCCCCTGAGGGAATGTCTGTTATACTCTCCCAAGTGCTTAGTGCAGTTCTCTGCACTCAAATCTAATTGATGGCAGACTGGAGTTTTGTTGTGTTTGGTTTTTAAAGCCAGATGCGTGGTTCCTGAGAACCTCCAGAGAGCCAGTGTCCTGAAGGCAGAGCTGGGAGTTTCTTTCCTGCTCTCTTCCTTTAGGCTAAGGCTTCAACACATTAGGCCTTCCCAGACTGAGCCCCCTTCTTCCTCTCCCCCTCCCCATAGCACCTGTATATATGTTTGTACAGATTATTATTCTATTTTACTTATACATATTTGCTATTCTATTTATTTTGTTAATGATGTGCATCAACTTGTACTTCACAAGCGCTTAGTACAGTGCTCTGCGCATACAGTAAGTGCTCAATACAATTGAATGAATTAATCCAGCTTTATTTCTATTTATTCTGATGACTTGACACCTGTCCACATGTTTTGTTGTCTGTCTCCTGCTTCTAGACTGTGAGCCCATTGTTGGGTAGGGACCATCTCCATATGTTGCCAACTTGTACTTCCCAAGCACTTAGTACAGTGCTCAGCACACAGTAAGTGCTCAATAAATAGATAGAATGAATAACCCTGGCCTCAGATTAAGTTTAGATCAGTCTCCCAAAAAGGCACAAGCAGTTTGTCAGGTCTTCTCCCTGTCTTTTTAACCAGCTGTGCCTACCCGGGGTCTTCTCCCTGTCTTTTTAACCAGCTGTGCCCACCACCCAGTCCCTTTATCCTAACCAGTAGGCATGACCAAAACAGCAACACTTTCTCCTTCTAGCCCTCCATGCAGTGTTAATTGTGGCAAGGAAGAGCCTTCCTGCAGAGCGGGAGTGAGTTTCCCTGGCTTGCTAGGCATCCCTCAAGCTGGTAGGAAGAAAGATCATCTTCATACTGATCTAAGGCCTACCTTTCTGAGTCATCTGTGTTTCCTCATTGTCTCCTAAATCCCAGTATCAGACCTTCCCTCCTGCCCTACATCACACTTTTTTTTTCCCCCAAACCTAAAGTTGCACAGTAAGGAATTTGGACTGCTGCAGGAGCAAAATGAGAAGACTGTTGTTTTTTTTCCTGAAGATGTTATTCTGTGTCCCCGGCTAAGACTTGGGGTAGTTCAGTTCCAAAAAGAAATCATTTGTTCTGGGCTACATGTCACTGTGTGGTAGCCTAGGTTTCTAATTTTTGTATCTTAAGTGCCACATGGTGGTATTCATTCATTCAATTGTAGTTATTGAGTGCTTACTGTGTGCAGAGCACTGTACTAAGCGTTATGCACTGGGCTAGATAGAAGATAAAACAAAATTGATCATAGCCTAAGTGGGAGGGAGAATCCCCATTGGACCTTCTATTTTACAGATGAACTGCTCATTTGTTCCTTATTAAAATGCACTGGAAACCATCTCTGTCTTGAAAATAGCCAGGGTGGAGAATACTTGAATTCTAAATCTATTATGATTTTCATGAACCAATCCCACCCCTTAGTACCATAGATACTAAGCACAAAGTGCTTAGGAAATCTAGGACACTTCTGCTCCCTCCGGCCTAACCCATTCACAGGTCCTCTAACAAAAATGGTTGGTGGTTGGGGCAGCTCTGGACCAAAAGTCTTTTCCCTGCCCCAAACACTGACAGTGGCTGAGATCATTGTCTTTGTTTGTCTCTAGGCAATGTGCCTGTTGTACTCTCCCAAGTGCTTAGTATAGTGCTTTGTACATAGTATGCACTCAAATACGATTGAATGAGAAGGCAATAGTGGTGGTTTTAGGCAGCCATACAAATTATCAAGGGCAGAAGACCTGGAAAAACACTGCTGGGCTGAAAAAAAATCAGGTTGTGGAACAACTAACCTCAACTGCATAGATTGAAACTAGAGTTTACAGCAATATAACTGTTTCTTCTACAGACTGCTTGTCTTGCCTATCATTCAGTGGTATTTATTGAGCACTTTCTGCTTGAGAGAGTACAATGCAATAGAGTTGGTAGACAGGACCCATGCCTTCAAGGTTTTAAGCCTACTTTACAGTCTATCATCAGCTTCATCCTCTTGGGACTGAAAAGAGTGCCTGAAGGACTGGGAACTATTTTTGAAACTAAAGATTGCTTTTGGATCCTCTCTTCAGGAGTGGTTTAAAGTATTTTTCTCTGGCTCTGGAGTATTTCAGAATTATACAGTAATGCAAGCACTTTCAGGCCCTTCTATATTTCAAACGGAAGAGCGGGAAAAAAAGCAAACACATCATTCACTTTTGAACTTGCCCGGATTTGAACTCTTGCATTCCAGGTGCCTCCCAGATAAGTCTTTCTTGGCCCTCTTTCTGTATTTGGCTTCCCAGGAGTTTCCATTTCTGTATAGTTGAAATTGATGTGCTGACTAGTTAGCAATGTCACAGATTTCGAAGTGGAATGGGAAAGCAAAACTGGAGGATCAGGATTTTCAGAGAACTCTGAGTAATTGTAATAAGCAAAAGTAATACACAGGGTTTCCCTAGTGATCATGCACCAGTGCCAGTAAGAAACAATGAAGCAGGAGAAAAAAAAAAATCACACATGAAGCAGGTGCCTGGAGGGGGAATAAATGAACACAGATTTCCAAACAAAATGAACAAATGTGTCAAAAGGGCTTCAGTCTTGGATATACAACACCTGGATTTATTCTTAAGCATTCACATTTCTGCCACTGTTTCTCACAACCCTATGGATTGGACAGGAATATCCTCAGTTGGAGAAACTGAGACACAGGGTCTATACACCTGGCCATCCTCAGACCTGGGAACAACACACACCTTCTCATTTTCCATTCTATTGTTGCCCGGTTACTTGCAAAACATTCAGAAATATCACGGAAAAGAATTGCTCAGTTAAAGCAACTCATTTCAGAGCAGTGATCTGCATAAATGATGTTTGGTTTTCTTTGAGATGCAATTGTGACATCACAATTTCTGAAATGTACAAATTCTGAAATTCACCAATCTGAATAAAGTTCTCAAATACTCCATTCAATATTCAAATAACTAGGGAAAAAAGGTTACATAAGTAATGGATACTGCAGAAATCCATGGATGTGGGACAGACTGATTTCTGCATGTGCTTTTCTAAATGTCAGTTTTTCAAAATACAATCCTCTACTTAATCAGACTGTAAGAGCTATAGGGAGGCATGAGGGCTTCAAAGACTACTTGTGCAATCTGAGTTTTCAATACAGCTGCTTCTCTTCCTTCATAGTTTAAAGTCTATGTTTCTGTTTCCAGAGAGACTAAAAGAAGGTCAACCCTGATTCCTGACATAGAGAAGCTGTTTCTCTCCAACTTTTCTTTCTTTTTTTTTTTTTTTTTTAATTCCTGGGGTCTCTTGATACGCTTAGCACCAACTTTATGAAAGGGCCATGTGTCTTGGGCTCTCATAATTAGTATGAATCAGAATGAAGCACTTAATATTCTGGGTGGTTAAAACATTTGAAATCACTTAAAACTGATGATATTCATATAAGTATGTATGTGATCCTCATGTCATGTCAATTCAGATGTATTTAGTAAGCTCGTCATGCAAGAAACAGGTCTGTTTGTAATAATAATAATGTTGGTATTAAGCTCTTACTGTGTGCCAAGCACTGTTCTAAGTGCTGGGGTAGATACAAGGTAATCAGGTTGTCTCACTTGGGACTCAGTCTTCATCCCCATTTTACAGATGAGGGAACTGAGGCCCAGAGAAGTTAAGTGACTTGCCCAAGGTCACTCAGCTGACAAGTGGTGGAGCTGGGAATAGAACCCACGACCTTTGGCTCCCCAGCCCGTGCTCTTTCCACTGAGCCACGCTGCTTCTCTACAATTAGTACTATGCATTGCACACAGTAAGAGGTCAAATACATTTGAACGACTACTGTACTAAGTGCTTGGGAGTATACAGTAGAAGTGAAAGATATGGTTCCTGCCCTTTCTTTGTATCAAAATGTGTAATGTATATTATAGAATATAAAATACATATAATTCTATATGAACATAATTATGTGTGTTTATATACATAGAGAATGCTGAGTTTGACTAATGCTTCTGTGGAAGTTTTCATCAGTAGTTAGATGTGACTGATAAACAACGTATGACTTACAATCTCTCCTATACCATATGCATTCAAAGAATGCCCCTTGCTGCACTACTGACTTTTTTGCCACAGTGCATAGTGCCACTTTTTTCCCCTTCCTCTTTGTGAAACAATCTTCCTGAAGCCTCTGCTCCGATAGTCACCTCCTTTCTGACTTCCTCATCCCAAGATAGCTAGCTTGTCTTCTGTCTGTGGCTTGTTCCCCCATTGATCATAGCTTCATCACCTTGTTTGGGTCTTCCCTTCATTGTTTTTAAAATTTAGCCAGGGAGCAGGAGGAGAAGGGGAGACTAGGTGGAGTCCTCCTGGCCAGAACCATAGACACATCATTTACTTTAGACTCAGAGGCATTTGAGTTTTGTCTTCGCTGAAAATTATATTTTAAATCCTGGTTGTGGGTACCATGAGGACAGTTCAACTTGATGGAATGTGATCCTAGCAAGCTGCACACCTTTTACGTTTCCCTGATGACAAGTGTTAATCCTCAGCGAGGCAAGTGATGTCAAAGGAGGCTATCCAGTCCTCTACTTACCACAGCTCCCTAGGCCAGAAACTTGTAGGGTTCCTTCAATCTTTTGACTTCTCACCTCCCTCACCATCAAGAACCCACTTGCTGACTGGGGAATTGTGGCCTGGGCCATAAGTACGACCTGGGTTAGTTCCAAGCTGGCAGTATAGGGATAATGTTCCAGGAGATGGTCCTTTCTCCTTCAATTCTTGATCTGATAACCAAAAGCAGCAGTGGCTTTGGAATTTAAATTTAAACTGAGAGGTGCATTACTGCCCATTTGTTTCCTCTGGAGTGATTGTTTGCCTGTCTCTAGTTGTCTGTAACTAAATTGATGCTTAAAGTCCTGACTTTTTTGTCCCGTGGCAGGGACCCTTAACTCCCCTAAGAGGTCATGTTACCTCATCATTCCTTTTTCTTTGTACCCAAACCCACCTCTGTGGTACTCCGAGGTTTGGAGTGGGCTTGGGTGTTCTCTAGAGGTTTGGATTTGAGGTCTTGGGTTTAACTCTTCCATCAACAGACTTCCACTAAGATCCCTATGGGCAGGGAATGTGTATGCTAATTCTGTTGTGCTCTTTCAAGTGCTTAGTACAGTGCTCTGCATATAGTAAGCACTCAATAAATACCATTGATTAATATGGTTACTGGAAAAAGAAGGCATCGTACATGGTGGAGAATGTTTACTAACTCTGTTGTACTGTATCTATCTTCCAAGTGCTTAATACAGTGCTATGCACACAATGTGTTCAATAAATAATTGATTTTCTCTGCATTTATCTCCCTAGGACTATTAGCATTAACCAGATGCTGTTGGTTGGTTTGAGGTGGCTTTTGTGTTTTTTTGGTATGGTAAAAACGTTAAGCATTTACTATGTTAGGCATACTCCCTGTCTCACATGGAGCTCACAGTCTGTAGAGGTGAGAACAGGAGAACCAAGGCCTGGAGAAATTAGATGACTTGCCCAAGGTCAGAGTAGGCAATTGGCAGACCTGGCATTAGAACCCAGGTCCTCTGATTCCCAGGCCTGTGCTCTTTCCACTAGTCAATGCTGCTTCTCCTGCTCCTCCTGAAGTAGCTTGAGAGCTACCAGGTTTTTGGATGACCAATCAATCAAGGTATACATTGAGTGCTTACTATCTGCCTAGCAGAGTAAAATACAACACAGTAGGTAGACACATTCCCTGCACACAAGGAACATATATTCATTCATTCATTCAATTGTATTTGAGCACCTACTGTGTGCAGAGCACTGTACTAAGCACTTGGGAAGTACAAGTTAGCAACATACAGAGATGGTCACTACCCAACCACGGGGTCACAGTGTAGAAAGGGAAGACAGACAACAAAACAAAACATGTATGCGGGTGTCAAAACATGTAGACAGGTGTCAACATGTCTGTATAGTCTAGAAGCTTTCAAAGCAGGCAACCTGGAACTGGTATGGGGACAAATGAGGACTAGCTGCTATTTCTGAAAAGAATGGCATCTTTTAAGTTCCCAGCTTATATAGACTATGTTTTGTGACCACTTAAGTCTCTCCTGCATAGGTAGGAGGTGATTATTTAATACTTGGTTTGTTGATTAGTTATTGCTACTCTCCTTGACTTTGGAATTCCTTTCAATTTCAGTTAATACATCTTTTATGCAATTTGGTAAATATTTGATTAAGTACAATAAGAAGTCTGGGATATCCACCTGCTGTGAAATGATTTCTAATGATTTCCTATCTGCTCTTCATGCTTCCCTTTGCAATAATCATAGAGGTTTCATTGTAAGTACCTTAAATGACAGTGATCCAGTAAAGCAGAGACTATCATCTCCATAAACACAGATCAGGTTACCTCCAGAGGCCTTACAGCTGCCTCATCTCAATCCTTTCCTCCCCACCACATCCGATGCTTCTGGGTCCTGAGAAGCAGGTTAATAAGGAAAGAGAAGGGAGAGGAGGGAGAAAGAGAGATAATACCCTTAGACAAGGACCCTCATAGACTCCCCTAAGCAGAAGTGAAACTTGAGAGACAGTTGCTCTCAACCTTGGATGGGATGCCCTGAGTTTCGTTTGTTTTAAAGCCACAAATAAAAAACTGAGGTGGCTACATGGAGAACCTGTTTTGCCATGTAAATTTGGTGTGAAGGGCACATGCCTGGGTATAGAAGGGAAAGGAACAGAGATGCCTTCTCCCTTCTGGAAATGCTACAGTGAAATATATTCAGGGGATGAAAATATCTAGCTAAGTTTTTGCTCCCTACCTTAGTCTTCTTTAAGTCTTCCTAGAGATCCAGGGGGGAAAGGGGTGTCCTGAATGATGCTGGCAAATACAAGGAGAATGATTCTGGGACATGCTCAGATCACTGCTTAAGGTGAGGATCATGATTTCCTTAGGTTGAACTAAAGAAATCAAGAATAAACTCCTAGAACATAGAGGAGGTGAGGGGAAAAAAATTAATTTTAAACATTGACATTCTGTCTTTGTGGAAGTCACTCTGCTTAGGGTCTTTGGGATTCCTTCTGTTCAGACATTGCTTTCACTGATTAGCCTGAGGTCGATATCCGACACTGGCTGGTGGAGCAAGTGAGATTTTTTTTTCTAATTAAGCAGGTCTTTCAGCTAAGGAAGCTCATTGGACTTAATGATGCACATAATCATCTCAATTTAAGATGAAGATGCTTAACAGTGTGAAACATTGCAATCACCTTCCCAGGAAATATTTTACATTAGAATAGTGTTTTCCCCATCCCTTAAACCCCTCAATCCCTACTCTAACTGACCTGGGCTAGTTGCAGCACTGCCTATGTAGGGGAAATTGGCAAGAAAACTAGCATAGCCTAGTGGATACAGGCCTGGAAGTCAGAAGAACCTAGATTCCAATCCTTGCTCTGCCACTTGCCTGCTGGGTGACCTTGGGCTAGTCATTTAACTTCTCTGTTTCTCAGTTACTTCATCTGTAAAATGGGGATTAAGACAGTCTTATGTGGGAAATGCATGGTATCCAACCTGCTTAGCCCGTATGTACCCCAGGGCTTGCCACATAGTAAGCGCTGAACAAAAACCATAAAATAAAAAATTCCCTCTCCTCGGGCTGGAAGTGGATTAGGCTGTAGTCCTGGAACATGTACCTGGAGAGTTTGCTGGCCTTTTTGAAGGAGCATAGAGTGTAAGAAATCAGTGCTGGTCCTCACAGCATCAATGTTTTGCCATGGATTTATTTCCATCACTTTGAGAAACGTGTCAGAAGGAGGGGGAAGGTAAGCTCGTTAGAGGCATAGTTTATTAAAAGCTAACGAGAGCTTCCCGCTCCCAGCCAGCAATTACTCCAAATGCATTTTTCCTTAGTGTCTAACTCGATCATGTTTAAATGCCCATTATTGCATGCTCTCCCCTGAATTTCCATGATTGGGCAAACAGGTACAAGATTTCTTTTAATGCCATAGCAGAACAGTCTGGAGGTTGGAGGAGAATAATAGTAATAATAATAATAACCGCGGTATTTTTTAAGCACCTACTGTGTGTGAAGAACTGTTCTAAGCAGTGGCGGGGGGCGGGGGGGGGGATACAAGGTGATTAGGTTGTCCCACATGGGGCTTACAGTCTTAATTCCTATTTTACAGATGAGGTAACTGAGGCACAGAGAAGTTGTGACTTGCCCAAATTCACTTAGCAGACAAGTGGCGGAGCCGGGATTAGACCCCATGACCTCTGACTTCTAAGCCCGTACTCTTTCCACTGAGCCACGCTGCTTCTCAAGACAAGCCTAGGAGGAGCCCACTGTTGGGTAGGGACCGTCTCTATATGTTGCCAATTTGTACTTCCCAAGTGCTTAGTACAGTGCTCTACACACAGTAAGCGCTCAATAAATACGATTGTTGATAGGCTGGACACTTTAGTCAAGCATCAGCTGGGGAATCACTGAGGATTGGTGGGTTGTTGCAATCACTAAGGTTTTCCGTCATCCTGCCATGGAGGATGACGCACACCAAGGATGGGTTAGTTGAGCTTCTGTTGGGAGAAAGGAGCAACTGCTATGGGAGATTGGGCCTTTGGACCTCAAGGGAGCAACAAGCAAATGTATGCAAATTGGCAGTGACTCTTGGAGCACTTCTTGATGATGCTTCTAACTTCACAGGTCCAGGAAAATCAGAATCAGTGGTGCCAACTTCCTATTTTGAATACAAGAAGAGTGCATACAGTGGTAATGCAGAGAAACAGCATGGCCTAGTGGATAGTGAATGTGCCTGGGAGTCATAAGGCCCAGTTCTACCACTTGGCTGCTGTGTAACCTTGGACTGGTCAGTTAACTTTTCTGTACCTGTTACCTCATCTGTAAAATGGGGATTAAGACTGTGAGCCCCATCTGGGACATGAAATGTGTCCAACCTGATTAGCCTGTGTCTACTACTTAGCACCATGCCTGACACATAGTGAGCACTTAAATACCAATTTTTTAAAAAAATGCATGCATGGTGATAGAGTTAAAGGTTCAGAAATACTAGATTTTGAGTATTTCCAGCTCTGTTTAGAAGCCCTTGAGTTTTGCCAAAAGACCTGGGCTGATGGAAGATCAGTTCCAGCCCATAAAGCTTTGTGGCCAGAAACAACGGCTTCCCCTCAGTGGGTGGGACCTGTTGGGGCATGGCCCCATTGGCCTTGGTGATCCAAGCCCACGTATGCATTCTAGGTGAAAATTAGAAGGAAAAGTGTCCGTGCTTGAGCTGACGTTTGGGGGAGTCTGTCCCAAATTAATTCAATGCACCTACATTGTCTATATGCTACTTTATTGAAAAATCCTTGCCCTCCAGAATGGCTTAACTTTCAGAGCCTCCAGATTTGGAACTTAATTACCTGGCCTTCAATGTACCTTTTTACTGCAATTTTTACACTTATAAGGCACTTTTCTGAAGGGAAAAAAAACCACTTCAGAGTTACTGTATTTAATGAACGAGTTCATCTTTGGTTTGGCTACTGAAGGTTCTTTTTCCTCTAAAACCAGTGTTTCCTGCTCAACAAAATTAGCAAGCACACATGAGGAGATACCACACCATCTATGCAGAAACCAGTAGTGTCCGATAGCTATTTGGCATGGATCTGTAGTCTGGGTCCCGTGTGTGAAATTGGCAGGCATTTGTTTAACATGGAGTAGGTTCTCTGCTTCACTGCCACTCAGTCAGGCTAGGATGGGTAAAGGGAAATATTTACCTGATTTCTCCTCCTGTGCCCCAGGATTCTGAGTGAGGTGAAAGGACTATGCAAGTATGAGAGAATAGATAGGAAAGAGGAATCTTTCTGAGGGCCAGGGCAAGGGTATCCATTGCAGAGTGGTTTGAGTTGTCCCATGTTTATTGCCTAGTGCTGAGCCACGAGTACAGAAAGTGATTGATTGATTTTCACCATAATAATGATCAGGACACCCCCGATCAGCATGAAGGTTGGCCAGAAGAGAGAGGAGAACAGGACCTGGGGCCCATAGAGTCGCATGTACAGGACGCTTCTCTCATTTTCCTCAGGGTCGTGGTAGCAAAGGAAAGCCTGGTGCTCTTTGAAATTCGCCTTAATTTTCTCCACATCTAATCTTGCTTTGCGGTAGTTCTCCAGGTGGGTTGGTATGTATGAGCACTGTTAAGGTGAAACAAGAACGCTATTGTTAGTTTCCTGAGGGTAGGGACAATGTCCCCCAACTCTATTAGATGGTACTCCCCAAACACTCAGTACAGTGCTCTGCACACAATAGGCACTTAATGCCACTGATGCACAAGTTATCTTGGATGGGATATGGCAATCTCAAGCACAAGCAATGTTCTTTCTCTCCTGTTATGGAGGAACGCACACTGAAAAGAACAGGAAGATGTTGCTGGCATCATCTCCTGCACAGAATAATTGGGAAGGAGGCTGTCCCTGCCAATCGCTAATGGAAAATGTTGGGAGTGGCCCTGGTACCTTCCATGTGCTAGTGGATAACAATGCTCCCAAGACTCAATGCCTACTACTGGATGTTGCAAATACCCAGCAAAGATCCTTCTGAGAATCTCAAAGGAAATGTTTCCTAATGTTAGGCTGGTGAAGGCCATTCTCCCTGGGGCCTAAGTTATTCCTTGGCTTTTATGAAAAAACACATATGACTTGGGGGGTTTTTTTGTTTTTTTCTTTCATATCACTATGCTGTTACACTGCTTTGGACACTGGAACCCCAGGGTCCCAAAAAAGGAACTGCAGAGCCAGAAAGTACCTAATACATAATCAGGTTGTAGCTGAAGCCTGGGAAGAATCTGACTCATAAAGAATGCATCACATAGAGCTTTTAGAGCTGGAGAAAGGTTTTATGCTGAAAATAAGCCAGCATAGTCAGATAGTGGAGAAAACACTGTCCTGGAGCCAGGAGAACCCTGGTCTAGTGCTGCTTCTGCTACTGACAGCATACCTTGGACTTTGGTCAAGTCTCTTCCCATCTCAGTGCTTCAGTTTACTCAACTATAAAATAGAGGTTGTTACCCCGTCGTCCCCTGAGTTGCAAGGATATGAGTAAAAGTACCTTGTAAATCCAGGACATTATGATTATAATGTGCTCTTGACTGAAATTCCATTTGACATTAGCCATATTCTTTTATTTTGTTTAGATATTTTAAAGTGATTGCATCATAGCACAAGTCATAAGCACACAGCAATATTCCTGTGGAGTCTGGCACTGTCCTGGGATTGCCCTCAGCTGATATCCTTGTTACACTGCCTGAGTAATAATAAAAATTATGAGATTTAAGTGCTCAGTCTGTGTCGAGCACTGTGCCAAGAGCTGGGGCAAATACAGTAGCATGGCCTAGTGGAAAGAGCACAGGCCTGTGACTCAGAGGACCAGGGTTCTAATCCTAGCTCTGCCATGTCTGTTGTGTGACCTTGGACAAGTCACTTAACTTCTCTGTGCCTTGGTCTGTTACTTAATCTGTCAAATGGGAATTTAAATCCCTCTTAGAGTATGAGCCCCAAATAGGACAGGAACTCTCCAATCTGATTAATCCCAGTGCTTAGAACATAGTAAGTGCTTAACATGTACTAATAATTATTGTGGTATTTATGTGTTTACTCTGTGCCATACACATGTACTAAGCACTGGGGTAGGTACAAGCTAATTGGTTTGGGTGCAGTCTATGGCCCACAGCGGGCTCTGTCTTAATGTCCATTTTACAATTGAGTCCGTTTTACAGAAATGTTGTGACAAGTGGCAGATCTGGAATTAGAACCCAGGTCCTTCTGACTCCCATGCCTGGCTCTATCCACTAGACCTCACTGTTTCTATTGTCATTATCAGACACAGTACCTGACACACAGAAAGCTTACAGCCTAAGGGAATTAAATTATTTTAGAAGGTAAGCTCATTGTGGGCAGGGAACACATCTGCTAATTCTGTTGTATTCTTCCAAGTGCCTAGTACAGTGCTCTGCACATGGTAATAATAATAATAATAATAATAATAATAATAAATGGCATTTGTAAAGCACTTACTATGTGAAAAGCACTGTTCTGAGGGCTGGGGAGGATACAAGGTGATCACGTTGTCCCACGTGGGGCTCACAGTTTTAAGCCCCATTTTACAGATGAGGGAACTGAGGCTCAGAGAAGTTAAGTAACTTGCCCAAGGTCACACAGCAGACATGTGGCAGA
Source organism: Tachyglossus aculeatus (assembly GCF_015852505.1). Lineage (NCBI taxonomy): Eukaryota > Metazoa > Chordata > Mammalia > Monotremata > Tachyglossidae > Tachyglossus > Tachyglossus aculeatus. The sequence continues at coordinate 23,170,014 of NC_052101.1, read as the reverse complement.
GGTAGGATTCAAACCCATGACCTCGGACTCCCAAGCCCGGGCTCTTTCCACTGAGCCATGCTGCTTCTCAAATACCACTGACTGATTAAATACTGCTGATTGGCTCAAGATCACACAATAGGCCAATGATAGAGTCAGGATTAGAAGCCCCAGGTCCCCTGAATCTTCCCCCTAGGGCACACTGCTTTTCAAGAGGAAGCTCCTGTACTACTATACTCTCCCAAGCACTTTCAGTACACTGCACATAATGAAGAACTCAAATACTATTAAAAATATTACTCCCCACTCCTAGCCATACCCTCCTCACTTCAGCAAATATGTAACCAAAGAGATGCTCTGGAGTGTTTGCATAAGAAGCCGGAGCAACTGGGCTCCCAGGTTTTCCCTTATCCATTTGCATTTAATTCCACCCCCTCTCTCTGTGGGTCTCTCTGGAGCAAACTCACCAGCAGGGAAGGCATAATGGATGGCTGATTTGGCAGTGCAGCTTTCTGAAGGAAGGCTACTGGGGATGCAGTTATTGAATTACAAGATTTGCAACTTCACATTAACTCTGTAATTGGGAGTCTGAATGCAAGCAGAGAGTAATGGTCAACTGCATGCCAGTTGTAAATATTTCCCTTCTCTAGTGAGGTTGGGGTTTGCCTGGCATGCAGTTGGACATCTTATAAGAAGAAAGGTCCTGGGATACTTTATTGCATTTGAGGCAACTCCATATACACTCAGTGCTGACAGGCTGAGTTGGAAGGGCTTCTGACTCAGTATCTCAATTACTGCACAGGGATGAAGGGATAAAAATTAGCACAGAACTGTAATTTAGAACAAAAAAAACTTCTTACCAGCTCATATACCAGAGACAGATAACCCAGGGAGAAACATGGTGCAAAACATTCTTCATCTTACACAGGAAAGGGGTTCTTTCTCAAAGGAGACTAGCATAACAGCAAGTATAAGGCACATAAGAAATCACCACTTTGGGAAAGTTACTTGTTTTCAATTTGCTCCTAAACCTGGAAGGGTGTGTATGTATAGCTGTCACTCTTAACAAAATCCTCCTTGGGTGGTAATGGTGCTTGTGTCAGATTTGTGTGGCAGTTTTTCTCAGGCTTAAAAGGATTTTACATATAGTACATGGCTGATCCTCCAGACTGTAAGATTATTGTAGGCAGGGAACAGGTCTACCAACTCTCATATCCTCCCAATTGCTTAGCACAGTATGTTGCACATGGTAAATGCTCAATATATAATAATAATAATGGTATTTGTTAAGCGCTTACTATGTGCAAAGCACTGTTCTAAGCACTGGGGGGATACAAGGTGATCAGGTTGTCCCACGTGGGGCTCACAGTCTTCATCCCCATTTTACAGATGAGGGAACTGAGGTTGAGAGTGAAGTGACTTGCCCAAGGTCACACAGCAGACATGTGGCAGAGCTGGGATTAGAACCCATGACCTCTGAATCCCAAGCCCGGGCTCTTTCCACTGAGCCACGCTGCTGGTGAAGCATAGGAATTGTCCCCATTCGGCAAATAGAGAAGCTAAAACCTAGAGTGTAAAAGTGACTTGGCCAAGGTCATCCAGTGAATTCTGGTTTCCTTTTGTTCCAGCCCAGTTCTCTCTAAGACAAGCAGTCTTCAATGTTTCCAAACTGAGGAACACCATCTTAGTGTGAAGACTGGTTTGGCAGGCTTGACTCACCAGGCCTCATCCTAGATGGGGAGAGGTTCTGCTCTAAAATTTCTCACCTCTAGCTCCATGACCAGGGACTGGGTGGGGATGGTCTCATCATTTTCCATCCTACTGGCTCCCAGCAAGCCATTTTTAAATGGTAGCTACAGCAACTCTGTTAAAACAGGGCTGCTTATGACCCAGTGAATTTGCATGCACATGCACAGGATCACATCTTAGGCCAGTATGATTGGGAGACAGAATCCCTCCAAAGATGAGGCAATCAGAAAGTTTCTGGGAAGTGAAGCCAGTTCCACAGGTGGCGATTTCCAAGGCCACCTGGAAGATCTGAGGAACTCCTGGGCAGTGTTGAATTTTCTCAGCAGATGAACTGGATAGTGTCTGTGAGGCAATCTCTCAGGACATCTTCCCTTAGTTTGGTGACCCCTTCAGAGCAATTTGGTCAAGTGACTTCCTTCCCTCCATGTCCCTTTGCATCCCAGAGAGGTAGGCGGGCAACATGATTTTGGGTTCAGTGTTGGCATTCCTAACCCCTTTTCCTCCCCTCTTTTACCTGATGATTTTTCTCCTTCGTCTCCTCTGTGTGGTACAGCATGGCCCATTTTCCCAAGGCAGTCACATTGACCCACAGGCAGGGGTACTGGGGGACACTCCTGCCAGCCAGCTCCTCCTGGTCTTTAATGTCGGCCTCAATCAGATGGCACTTGGAGACCTGTGACCACACACTGGAAACCCAGTCATACAGATATTTATGCCCGCAGGAGTGTATTACACCCACACCCATGAGAGCAAGCACACAGACGCACATATGGAGAAAAAAATTATGGATTTCTCTTCTCCCTTACCTGGTGCCCTTCTCTCCCTCCTACCACCCTTCCAGCACTTCTCTTCCTGGTTGCTCCCTATTGCTTTCCACTCCCTTTGGCTTTATGAGAATTAATAATAATGATATGGTATTTAAGAATTTATATGCCAAGCACTTTACTAGAAACTGGAATAGGTACAGTGTAATCAGATAGACTGTTAGTCCCTCAAGGGGTAGGGACTGTAGTCAAAGGGGTAGAAAACATGGATTCCCTGTGTTTAATCCCCATTTCACAGATGAGGAAACTGTATTACCCGAGGTCATACAATGAGCAAGTGGTAAAGCTGGGATTCAAACCCAGGCTTCCTGACGCTCAGGCCCATGAACTTTCCAGGGTAGATTTAAAATGGTTGTAGTAGTAGTGGTGCTTAAGTGCTTACTGTGGGTTGAGCACTGTACTGAGTGCTGGAAATTAAACACAGTGCCTGTCCCTTGGGAGTCTCATAGCCTAAAACTGGACTTTTTTATCCAATAAAGTTTGGCTGCTGACACCTGGCCAGTTTTGAACTTTCACTGTGCCCTTCATACAAAGAATAAGATCAGCCCACCCAGGCTAACTGCTAAGGGGAGGGGCAGTGGTGGGAGGAGAGAGGGAGGCAGGCAGTGAAGCTGTCAAACATGAATACCTCTTCTGATACAGGGGCAACAGGGTGGTCCCCAGGATGTAGTAGGCGATGACCGAGCCAAATACCATAACCACACCTAGACAAAGCGCTCGGGTCTCCCCTCGCTTCTGGGCCGTCACTAGTTTCTTCCCCATCCTGACGCTGGCCAGGTGGGACTCCTGGAGGCAAAAAGTTAAATGGGAAAAGCAAAAGTCAGGGCTGGTGGAGACATGTGGCAGTTTTTCCAGACTTCTTGGGGAGTGGACACAGGGTCTGGTGTTCCCAGGTTGGAGTATCCCTTATCCTCATGAGGCATTTTTGGTGTTGTGTTGTACTTCCCAAGCGCTTAGTACAGTGCTCTGCACACAGTAAGTACTCAATAAATATGATTGAATGAATGGTACCCATTAAGTGCCTCCAATGTGTCAAGTGCTGCTGTAAGTGATGGGGTAATATACAAGATAATCAGGTCGAAGTCCCTGTCATATGGGACTCACGGTCTAAATAGAAAACAGAGGCAGTAGTGAATCCCTCTTTTTCAATCAGTTGTATTTGAGTGCTTACTGTGTGCAGAGCACTGCACTGATTGCTTGGAAGAGTACCATATAACAGATGTGGTAAACATGCGCCCCCCCCCCCACCCGTGAAGTGCACTGATGAGGAAACTGAGGCACAGACAACTTAAATGACTTGCCCAAGGTCACACCACAGGCAACTGGCAGGGCTGGGATTAGAATCCAGGTCCTCTGACTTCCAGGCCTGTGCTCTTTCTACTAGGCCACCCTGCTTCTCAGGGCACTGGGTTTGCTGCCTCCTGACTCCATTGGTCATGGCTCTTCCTGCCCCAGGGGGAAAGAGGAAGGAGGAACTCAGCAGAGAAGTGTGGGGGGTTACCAGAAAGAGCAGAAACAAAGCTGGTGTGGAGGGTTTTAGACTATCGAATTTCAGAGTTCAGCACCACAATGTTTCTGATTCTCAAATTCGAGGTCCAGAGTCTTTGAGTTCAGGATTGGAGTCTCACTTTGCAATTAGTAAGTTGGGCTGCGTAGCTGTGGGGCATTCGAGTGAAATCAAGACCTCCCTTATATCCTGGGCCAGAAGAAGTTGAGGGGCCCTGAGCTGACCAGTCCCCAACATGAGAGATTTCACGGCAGAGACCGAGCAAACCCGTTCACTCCATGTGGGGGCAGAGGGGTCAGTGAGTGCTGATGGGGGATTTGATAAAGCCAGCTCAGCAGTGTTCCCCAGGAAGCCTGGGGCCAAGCAAACTGCAGATGATCTTGCGATAGGAGCCGACGCCTTGGCGGTTTCAGACGGAGTTGTGCTGCTCAGAGAAGAGTCCATGCAAAGATGGGTAGGGTGGCGCTCAGGATCATTCAAGGGGGATGATTCCCTGTACAGAGGTTACAGTGATGATGGCATTTTAATTGCATACTATGGGCCAGGCACTGTACTCAGCACCAGGGTGGATACAAGTGAGTTGAGTTGGGCACAGTCCCGTCCTATGTGGAGCTCAGTCTCAACCCCCATTTTACAGATGAGGTAACTGAGGCCCAGAGAAGTGACTTGCCAAAGGTCACACAGCAGACAAGTGCAGGAGCTGGGATTAGAACCCGTGACCTTCTGACTCCCAGGCCTGGGCTCTTTCCACCTTGAAGGAGGGGATGTGCCGCTCCACCTATCTCCACCTGGATGGAGCAGTGGGAAAGGGGCATTAGTTGCAACAGGCAGGGCTGAAGTTAGACCAGGGGTAGAACTTTCTGACAGCAGGGAGCTTTAGGCCTGGGAGCTATGGGGAACTGGGGGATCCCCAGACCGAGGCCACCACGGACCCGTCGTAGATGGATGATTGTTCTGCACATAGTAAGCACTCAACAAATACCATTGATGATGATAGGTTTAAGGTAGTACTGATGGGAGGTGGAGCCGAGGTCACAGTGAGAGGACTCGGCTGGCCAGGCACGCAAGCAGTGCCTCTGGTGGCCCTGGCTTGGACCCCCCCACCGACCCAGCGTGCGGCCAGGAAGGGCAGGGATGAGCATTTCTCCTTTGGGGGTGGGCCCGGGTGTGCAGGGAGCCTGGCCATACCATGGTGGGGACTGTTTCCAGTCTGCAGAAGCCGGCAGACGGGACCCATAGATCACCGCCGGCCTGTTGTCTCCCCCAAAAGAGGTTTCCAGGAGGCCGGGACTGAGGGAGCTGCTAACCTAGCAGGTGGTGCCTGGGATGGGGACAATCCTCGAGGGGCCTCGGGGAAAACTGCCACTGGGGGATGGGAAGCCGGGCAGCCCTCCTTGTCCCTTCCCCTTCCAGTCTGTTCTTCCTCTCCCTCTTCCCTCCTCTCGCAGGGAGGTGGTTCCTGGGATAGTTGGTGGGGAAGGGTGAACCCAAGGCCCCCCTCCCCAGGACCTCCTCTGAGACGTGGAGGGACTTGGGTGGGGCCAGAATGACTGGCATCTCACCAGCCTAAGGGCCCAGCCCTAGGACTGGTCCTAGGAGGAAGGGAAGGGGTCTCCCTCCTGCGATGCTGCTGGGAGGGTCTGGGGAAGGACCCAGGCTGCAGCTCCGGGGTGGTCAGCTCCTGGTTTAGGCTTGAGCCTCCTGGAGGTGGCTGAGCTGCCCACGGGTGGCCTGCGGGCAATAAGGGCCCATCCCTCCCCTGTGTCACCCCCTGCTCCACCATCCTGGAACCGAATCCTTCTGAGTTTGTCGCCCCTTGCTCACTGCCCGGCCTGTCGCTTTGGTCCTTCCCTGGATTTTGAGCCTCCTCCTGGCCCTGGGTTTCCTAGGGGCGCTGCTCCAGCTCTCTCCACTCCATCATTCCTGGGCTCCGGATGTCCTTCCCTAAGAAAGCTGGTCCCGGGGAAACCTGCAAAATGTGAGAGAGGAGGCAGAGGCTCAGTACTCACGGTCCCGGCGCGGCCTTAGCCCGGTCCTTAGCCTGGGGGCCGCTTCGCGGTGGGTGGGTGCTGGAGAAAGGAAAAGACTCCCATCCCCAAACTGCAAGAAACTTTCTTTTCCTGATTCGTCGGGCTGTGGGCTGGGTTCCAGCTCCCCACTCCCATCTCCATCCCGCCCATACATGGTAAGGAATGAGCCTGCTCGGCTGGCCCGCTCCGCAGGGCCACCCGCAGGAGCTGGGATGCAAATCCAGCGGGATCAAACACCAAAATTCAAGGAGCACGGGCCACTCCCGCCCCAGGAAACCGAGTGGAAGATGTTGGCTGCTTTGAAATGCAGCATGGAAAGAAAAGCGGGTTGGTTTAGCACGGGTCTAGGGGTCAGAAGGAGCTGGGTTATAATCCTGGCTCTGCCACATGCCTGCTGGGTGACCTTAGGAAAGTCATTTCACTTCTGTGCCTCATTTGCCTCAACTGTAAAATGGGGATAAGAGTGTGAGCCCCGTGTGGGACAGGGACTGTGTCCAACTTGATTAACTTGTATCTACCTCAGTGGTTAGAACAGTGTTTGGCACATAGTAAGTGCTTAAATATTATGATTATTATTAATTATTATTATTAATAATAAGAATAAGAAAAACCTGTTTGGGCCAAAATCTTGTCAGTGGGAGGGGAAGCTGGGGCTAGTGGTTCGGAAGACAATGGCCCAAACAAATGGTAGTCTGGTTTTGTTTGGCAACTGAGTGTTTTTACGATGCAGACTAGCTTTTCAGATAGTTTGCCTTCTATTACAACTAGACTGCCATCTTTCCAGAGCCAACTGAGTTTCTTGGGTCAGAACCTTACCTCAGGGGCAATCTCTTCTACTCCTCTAGCTTCCAACTAGAATCAACTCAGTTTCCCAATTCTCCTCCTCCCCACAGAAATTCATTCATTCAATTATATTTATTAAGCACTTATTCTGTGCAGAGCACTACACTGAGCTTGGGAAAGTACAATATAGCAATGAGGAGAATCTGAGGGGCATGGCCAGACCCCAGAAGATGAAAGGAAACAGCGGGCATGAGGGAAAAACTTCTACATTTTCAGGGTGAAAGAACAAACTACTAAGAGAGTTGTAGGAGTCCGTATTCTGGGAGATATCGATTGTGGCATTTGTTATGCATTTGCCAAGCACTGTACTCAATACTGGGGGTAGATACAAGACAGGTTGGACACAGTCCCTGCCTCACTTGAGGCTTGTAGGCTAGGTAAAAAATTGAACAAAATTTTAGTCCCCATTTTTCACATGAGAAAACTGAGGCCCAGAGAAGTTGTAATGTGCCTTAGTCACACAACAAACAAATGGCAGATTCAGGATTAGAACCCAAATCCTCTGACTCTCAGGCCTGTGCTTTTTTTGGTTAGGTCATGCTGCATCTCTAATCAAGAAACAGGGGAATGGATTAGATGACATCCTGAAGTCCATGTGATTCAGCTCCTCAAGCCTTTTGGCCACCTCCTACCTGAGGGCCATAGAGCAGTTGAATCCTTTAGTGTCAGGCTGCAGGAAGTTAACAGGATGGATTTTATATTGGGTGGGGAAACAGTTCAGTTGCCATAGATCTTGAGATGACTGCTGGAAGAAGCTGGAACTGGACAGAATTCAATCATTTAATGGTATTTGAGTGCTTACTGTATGCAGAGCACTGTCCTAAGTGGTTGGAAGAGTACAAGAGAGGTGGTAGACAACTTACCCTGCCTACAAGGAGTTTACAGTGTAGAGTGGGAGGCAGATACTGAAATCAATCAATCAGTGGTATCTTTTGAGTTCTTAATTGTATTCCGAGTACTGAACTAAACTGTGAGCCCCACAGGGGACAACTTAATCACCTTGTATCCCCCCCCAGCTCTTAGAACAGTGCTTTGCACATAGTAAGTGCTTAACAAATGCCATCATCATCATCAATATGAGTTCACAGACATGATCCCTGCCCACAAGGAGCTATAAACTGCAGATATGTACATAAATGCTGAGGGTAGAATGAATGTCAATTGCTTGGTACAGATCCATGGGTCTAGATGATGCAGAAGGGAGAGGTAATAGGGGAAAGGGCTGCACCACCCTGCTGTGACACCGAGGCCCACTCTCTGCCTCATCTTTGGTTCCCAGCGCAGCCTCAGTCCTCTCTCCTATTTTATTCTGCTCTGAGGTCCTGGCTACTCCCCACCCAACCCTCCTCCCCACTTCCCAGGAAGCCCTCTTGGTCTCCACCCTGCCCTAAGTGGCAGTTAAGGAGATATCACCTGAGGAGATTAGAAAGTAGTCAGGGAAGACCTCCTAGAGATGATGTCCTCCACCAAAGACTCACCTGCCTCTGGGGCAGGGGCAGTGGTGGGAACCGTTAATATGAAAAATCTTTTACTTTCAGCACTAATCCCAATCCCTCTGCCAGCCTTCCCAGTCCTTTCTCCCTGATCCAAATCACCTCCCCCTTCCCTGCCTCCACACCAAAATTCCCACCCCACTGTCCCCCCTGAAGCCTTTACCTCAACTTTTATCTCCAGGGCTGTGAAGTCAAGATTGGAACATACAGCAGTGGCTAGAAAGTGTGAGTTTCTCACAGTGATCAAACCCTCCCTGTTCTCAATCCAGATCATCCTCTCCCCGCTCCAGGTCCACCTTCTCTCTGGTCCCAGTGTGAAGGGAACCACTCTGGAGTTCCCTCTAATTAGGGAGCATTGTTTACTTTATTGCTGGGAATCCTGTGCCTCCAGAGAGTGTGGCCAGCCTTGAAATGAGAGCAGTCGTTCAGCTCTTCCTGACCCCCTCTCAAGCTGTTTCCCCTCTCTCCTAATTGAAATATTAATAGGAGAGCAAATCATCTGTGTAATAGGCAGAGGGGTAAAGAGCAAGGCTTTAAAAGTTGAATGTGTTCAGGCAACTTGGAGATAATTACTTGGACGGGAAAGTAGTGAGAGGGTGGGATCCCATTTGACTAGCCCCTCCATGGGTCTGCGGGAAGTAGGGGACAGAAGAGAGGGTGACCCTGTGGTGGAAAGGGAAGGCTAACCGATCTACCTGGATTCATTTTGCTCTCAGGAGTTCCCATTCCCTTCTATAAAGAGACTGAGTTACTAACATTTGTGCTGCAAAGGACATTTACTTAGGGGTAGGATATATACATGTGTATAGTATTTTAGCATCTGTCTCTTCCTCTAGATTGTAAGCTCCTTGAGGGTGGGGATTTGGACTACTCATTACTGCACTCTTCCAAGAACTTAATACAGTGCTGTGCTAATCAATTGCATTAATTGAGTGCTTACTGTGTGCAGGGAACTGAACTACACCTTGGGAGAGTACAATATATTATATTCTCTCACAAGCATTTAGTACAGTGCCCTGCACACAGTAAGGGTTCAATCAATATGACTGATTACAGTACAGCAGAGTTGGTAGACCTGTTCTCTTCCCACAGGGAGTTTGCCATCTAGAAGGGGATCAAAGACAACATAAATTACAGTTATGTACATAAGTTCTGCGGAGCTAACAGGTGAATAAAGGGAACAAATCCTAATGAAAGGGCAATGCAGAAGGCAGCAGCAGAAGAGAAAATGAGGACTTAACTGGGGAAGGCTTCTTGGAGGAGATGTGCTTTTATTAAGGCTTTAAAAGTGAGGAGAATGATCACCTGTCAGATATGAAGAGAGAGGTTTCCAGGCCAGAGGCAGGAGGTGGGCCAGAGGTCTGCATTCCATAGGTGCTCGATAAATACTGTTGACCTGTTTGATTGCAGCAAAGTTGATGAAGTCAACTTTGAAAATAAAGGGCAGCTATTACTGTATATGTAAATGTATGCACATCCTACCCCCAACTCAAGGAGAAAGCTGAGCAGGTAGTTTATTTGGTGCTCCTCTCCACACTACTCCTGGGCTTTGTCTGATCTCAGTTGTCTTATTCTGGTTGAACCCAAGCACTTAGTGCTTTTTGGGTCATTGACCTCTTAGATCTCTTTGGTTTTATGTCTTCCCAATCAAATTCATTCAAAAGAAAAATCACCTCTGCTCTGGGATAGACAAGCATGTGAGTAACCATTGTGTACTGGAATCACTCTTCTCTGCAGATCAGGCTGGAGTCTTGAAACCCAGCCTCTGTGGAGGAGTTGCAGAAGGAGGTCCCGAGCTTTCCCCACTTAATCTCTTTTCTTCCTTCAGGAGATCCCTAGAAATTCCACTTAGCAAAAAGTGAAAACTCGTCTTTTGTCAGTCTCTTTCTGCTTCTCCCCTTCATTTTGCTAGATGTTAATGGAAATTTGTTTGTCATGCATAAATAATAAGATTGATCTTACATACCCTGGAGCTATAAACTTACTTTTAGTACAAAACCCCATTATTTGCTTCACTACACAATTTCCTCTGCTTTAACAAGATTGCTCTGAATTGTGCCTTCGCCATGGGGAGGTTTACTCTGCCACACAGATAGCATTGTCAAAAAATTAGCTGTACAGTGGTGCCTTAGTGTTTGGATTTAGAGGTGGAACAATCAGCAGGTATCTGTGTCTGACTGACAATGCCTTTGTCTAGAGAAGCAGCATGGCTCAGTGAAAAGACTACGGGCTTTGGAGTCAGAGGTCACGGGTTCAAATCTGGAGTTCAAATCCCGGCTCTGCCAGTTGTCAGCTGTGTGACTTTGGGCAAGTCACTTAATTTCTCTGGGCCTCAGTTCCCTCATCTGTAAAATGGGGATGAAGACTGAGCCCCACGTGGGACAACGTGATCACCTTGTATCCCCCCAATGCTTAGAACAGTGCTTTGCACATAGTGCTTAACAAATACCATTATTATTATTATTATGTCTCCCTCCTCTGACACTATCCTCAGCACCCAACTCTGAACCCAGTGGTGGGTCAGTCAGTCAATTCTGTTATCCTTCTGCATATTAGAAGGGCAATTAGGTTGGATTTGGCTTTGTTTTTCAGATTAGGGCTTGGACGCTCCAGAAAACACTATATCTAAGCTATATCCACACTTCCCTCTTGGTTGCTACTTCCATCAGATGCTAAAAGAGAGAATTAGGGTGTTGGGGTGAGCAAACGGAGGCTGGTGGAGAAGTTTGTTTAGTGGGCACTGACTGGTGTTGAATGATAGGATTGGGATTTGGAAGGATCTGGGGGAGCACAGATACTATTGAGGCCCATTTGGGGAATTCATTCATTCAATCATTTATTGAGCGCTTACTGTGTGCAGAGCACTGTACTAAACACGTGGGAAGTACAAGTTGGCAACATAATAGGGAAATAGGATTACAAGCTGTCAGTGTCTCTTCCATCTGGAAAGAATGAAAGGTCTTGGGGCAGAAACAGCAGGGACTAACTGCTATTTGCCCATTATTCATGCCTCACCCCTCCGCAGAGATCCATGGCTCGGAAGTTCTCTAAGAAGACATTTGTCTCGTGTTTTCACACTTCTCAGGATTCATTTTTCCTCTACCTCTGGCCAAGAAGAAAGTTCTCAGAGATTTTCAAAGGCCACATGTTAACAGATCCTGTTCCTCCACTAAGGAATCAGGCTCCCACTGACTCTGTGTGCAGAGGGAGTTCCTTGGGCAAGGGATGAGGAAGAGGGAGGAATTCTGGCCTTTTTTTAATCTATAGCTGCTGTGTGGGTGTCTGGGGACACCCATTGGGCTGACATGTGAGAGCAGAACGTGGTCATTGGGCTGACATGTCCTGTGCTTCTTGTCAGAGCTTGGGCCAGAATTGTCACCTCATGAAAATGGCCCCCCTTGGGACCTAGTATGAAGGCCCTGCTCATCTGGAATCTTATGTAGGCATGACAAGACTGGAGGCATTCTAAAGTTTTAGCATTTACTTTGGAAGGGAGTTTGCTGTGACATTCACTTTCCAGTTCCTCTGCTAATCCTTATAGATTAGGGGACTGAAGTAAGGACTAGCTAATCATGTACAACCAGGGAAAGAGAGTCTCCACAGAAAAAGTGGCTTGGTCTGCTTAAGGAACAGCCCCAGGAGGAGAGACCTGGACTGAACTTTTCTGCCATAGTGTTAATCTCAGTGGCAGAAAACCATAAGCAGAAAAGATGAGAGGGAGATACCCAGGTCATCTCTCACCACTATCTGTTGCTTGTTTCTAGTAAATAGTAGCTGCCTTAATGGCAACCAGGAACCTAGGTTGAGGTTACAGAGAACTGAACCACGGAAAGAGAGATGAAGATCCTGCAGTGAGAGTGAGATATATGCTTCTGATGCATCCACTTTTCTCAGATACTGTATTCAACTAGGTATATCCCATTTTGGAGAGGGGAAGTTGGCTTAGATGGTGGAGGCTTCTCCAGTAAGATGTGACTCCTTTTCCTTCTGTATTGTTTTTGCCAGTAGAAGAAGGATCTGGTGGTGTTAATGATGTTGGTCAACCTTAGTTGAATGGAACAAGGACATGGAATTTCCAAATCCAGGAAAACTCCAACCTCGTGTTTGGAGAGAGGGGTCTGGACTGTTGATGGATTAGGTTAAGGAATCCTAGGTACCAACTCACCTAAGTTATGGGCCCGCTTATATAAGGAAGTCATCAAAGAGGCATCAGGGAGTCGGCCCCTTATCTGGGTTGGCCTGCCTTCAGCCCCAGTGGATGGACCTCCTAAGTGACATTTATTTTAATACCCTCAGGAGTAATGGGTCAGAGCGGCTTCAGCCGGGAAATATTAAGATGGTTTGTGTTATATTGCAGCTGCAGTCTGACTTCTATCCTGAAGAGACACTTGGCAGGTTTTCTGCTTCATCAGGAGTTTGATCTCTTTCTCAGTCTAAACATCTTAGCTCTCCCTAGTCAGCCAAAAGTTTTGTTTTGTTCCCATTAAGAGGGAAATTGCTCAAGCCAGACTTAGCCAATTAAACTTTTCTGCAGCATTTTTGAGGGTAGTTAGTATTTTCTCAGGTTTTCCATGTGTGCTGTGTTGGGACTGTGGACTTTGGAAAGGATTCCAGATAAGGTCCCAAACTCTCCTGGGCTGGGATGGAATCCCAGGTGGCTATCTGCATTAATACAAGATACCCAGAAACACAACCATCTTAATGGGGAAAGGGGTAGTGGAGAGGAAGAAAGAGGGAGGTGGGGAAAGGAAAGAGGGGATCAGGGTGGGGAGGAGGGCGAAAGAGAGAAGTGGAAAATGGGATAGAGGAGAAAGAAGGCAGCCAAGAGAAATGAAAGCAGGACAGGCCCCAGCAGCTATGGTGGAGACATGGCTCAGAATACAACTGGTCACCTGGGACCAGGGGAGCCAGTTTTGGGCCTGGGAGTCTGATGGACTTGTGTTCTAATTCCAGCTCTGCCACTTGTCTGCTCTGTGACCTTGAGCAAGTTGCTTCACTTCTCTGTGCCTGTTACCTCATCTGGAAAATGGGGATTAAGATTATGGGACAGCCAGTTACGTTGTATCTACTCCAGTACTTAGTACAGCGCCTGGCACATAGTAAGCATAACATAGTAACAAATACCACAGTTATTATTATTATCATCATTGTTATTGCTATGATACTTGGCATTTCTCCTGAGTGAATTAGTCTGTACTGAGTCAACTCTAAGAATAAATATAAAAACTGCGGTGTTTAAATAATAATAATAATAATAATAATAGAATTTGTTAACCACTTACTATGTTCAAAGCACTGTTCTAAGCACTGAAAACAACATCTGTCAGAAGTGAGACGCATTCTATGTACTAAGAACTGGAACAGATAATCAAGTCGTACATAGTCCCTATCTCCCATGGGACTCACAATTTAAGGAAAGCTTCCCCATTAATATAATAATAATAGTATTCATTAAGTGCTTACTATGTGATATATCTGACAGCACACCACCCTCCTCACTTCAAAAATCCTAAAATCACATCTCTTCCAAGAGGCCTTCCTAGACTAAATCCCCATTTCCCCTACCTGCCCCCACCGATGGCGACTTGACAGTGCCTCTTAAACACTTTGATACTCACGCCAGTCCCTTAATACTTATGTAAATATTCCCATAAAGTATTTCCCCTAACTCTAATCTCTTTTATCTGTCTGACCCAGTAGACTATAAACTTGTGGGCAGAGATTACATTTACCAATGCTGTTGTACTTCCACAAGCATTTAGAACAGTGCTCTGGACACAACAAGACTCAGTAAATATCACTGATCAAAGTTTGAAGACTTTAGTCTAGAAGACTGAAAGACAGGGTGTGTGAAGGGACTATTCTAGCCCCAGGATGGTTGCCCCAGAAGTGGCTAAGAAGGTTCAAAGGCCTGCCTGGGGATGTCTTGTCCTGGCTCATTTTTATGACATGTTGGAAAAACTTCTCTCAAGGCTGGACTGTCTGTTCTGTCCTTCCTTCACCCTCACTCTAGTTAGTGAACTAGAACTAGGGCGGACTGTGTTATTCTCAGTGAAGGTGGAGGAGCCGTTACCAAATAGGGAAAATCCCATGGGGGCCCATCAGCTGGACAAGCTCAAACTTGGGAGCAGAAATGCAATTTGAATGGCTCATGGCTTCCCAGGGGACAACTCCTCTCACCTTCCCCAGAAAATCTGTCCCTAAGTCCCTCTTCAAGAAAATCTCTCTCTCTAAAATAAAACATAGCGAGTAGAGGTTGGGATTCTATCCAGGGAGCTCATTAGTCAAAAATAGAGGTAAATGATGGAAATAAAGTAACAGTTATTGCCTGTGAAAATCCTCTTTCCATCTGTCAGGGCATGCCCTGCTCTGAAAGCAGAAGAGGGCTCCCTACAAGTTGCTAAACACATAATAGCACTTATTCTCCTGGACTTTGTTTTGAATTCCAGGACATTTTCCTTTTCCCCAACTCAGCAGGAGAGGGGAGAGTGGCTTTGGAAAAGCCAGGAACTGTAGGGTCTTTGAGGCCCCAAGGGGTGACGGCTCACATCCAAGCCGTCACCAAAACCTGCCGGTCTCAGCTCCGCAACATTGCCAAGATCCGCCCTTTCCTCTTCATCCAAACTGCTACCCTGCTCATTCAAGCTCTCATCCTATCCCGTCTGGACTACCGCATCAGCCTTCTCTCTGATCTCCCATCCTCGTGTCTCTCTCCACTTCAATCCATACTTCATGCTGCTGCCCGGATTATCTTTGTCCAGAAATGCTCTGGACATATTACTCCCCTCCTCAAAAATCTCCAGTGGCTACCAATCAATCTGCGCATCAGGCAGAAACTCCTCACCCTGGGCTTCAAGGCTCTCCATCACCTCGCCCCCTCCTACCTCACCTCCCTTCTCTCCTTCTACTGCCCAGCCCGCAACCTCTGCTCCTCCACCGCTAATCTCCTCACTGTACCTCGTTCTCGCCTGTCCCGCCGTCGACCCCCGGCCCACGTCATCCCCCGGGCCTGGAATGCCCTCCCTCTGCCCCTCCGCCAAGCTAGCTCTCTTCTTCCCTTCAAGGCCCTGCTGAGAGCTCACCTCCTCCAGGAGGCCTTCCCAGACTGAGCCCCTTCCTTCCTCTCCCCCTCGTCCCCCTCTCCATCCCCCCATCTTACCTACTTCCCTTCCCCACAGCACCTGTATATATGTATATATGGTTGTACATATTTATTACTCTATTTATTTATTTATTTTACTTGTACATTTCTATCCTATTTTATTTTGTTGGTATGTTTGGTTCTGTTCTCTGTCTCCCCCTTTTAGACTGTGAGCCCACTGTTGGGTAGGGACTGTCTCTATGTGTTGCCAATTTGTACCTCCCAAGCGCTTAGTACAGTGCTCTGCACATAGCGCTCAATAAATACGATTGATTGCAGAGCCAAATGCTCAGAATGTACAGTCACTATAGTTGAGCACAGTGTCTATATTCCAGTCAACATCAGCTGGCAGAAGGACTGAGCGTCCTATGTGGGACAGGGACTGTGTACAGCACAGTTACCTTGTATCTACCTGAACACTTAGTGCAGTGCCTGGCACATAAGCGCTTAACAAATACCACAATCATCATCATAATCAAGGGAAATAGATTTAGATTAAGCCAATCTGGGTCTGATGACAGAATACAATTTGTCTCATGTCATAGGGTCCCTGAGCTTCTGCTATTCTGCTGCCTTTCAGTCAGGTTGAATAAATCCATGGTCCTTTTCCCAGTTCTATGATAGTGGGGACAAGTTTCACTGAAGTGGAAGTTCTGTTGTTTCCACCTTGGAATCTTGGGGCAAGGTTAAAGAAGGGCAGAGGGTGATAGAATAGGCAAAGGCTAGGGGTGATACCTCTTAGTTGTCAGCCACAGGTGCCAAGGAGGGATGACATGATCATTTCACTCTGAGGAGAAAGTTGGCTGTGCTGTCTTTTTGCCCCTCAGAGTTTCTTCTGTCCATGTTGCTACCCTAAGGTAAGCACCTAGTGTAATGAAGGAGATGGTGGTGTGGAGAATCTGGGCTTCCTAGAGTTTCTTTAGTTCCAGAAGGACAAAGTGTCCATTTTTCCTGCTTGTACTGCACTGCTACAAACTCACTTCCAGTCCCCTCCCCAGAGAGCAAACGAGATGGAGCATTCACCTCAGGGCAGCACGTGGAAAGGACACCCTTGAGTCTCTTCACTCTCCCAAGATGGCTGATACTTGAGACAGCCAAGATTGTGGCCATACCAGAGGCTTCATCAAGATGGTTTTAGACTGTGAGCCCACTGTTGGGTAGGGACTGTCTCTATATGTTGCCAATTTGTACTTCCCAAGTGCTTAGTACAGTGCTCTGCATACAGTAAGCGCTCAATAAATACAATTGATGATGATGGCTGGCTCACATGCACATCCTTTCCCTCATCTGTGTCTGGGAGCCATCTTTAGTTTTCTCTATCAAAGAAGCAACCTTTGCTCCCTAACCCTGCCTTAACCACTCCCTCACAGCCCCACAAAATGAAAGGAATCATAAAAGTTGTGTCCTTTTATAATCTTTTTTTAAAATTTATGTAAATTGTGAGGTGAAGTAGGTTGGGGAGAAACTGGGGTCTGGGCTTGTCCTCCACCCCTCCCAGCCCCCACCTTCACCGCAGCAATGACAGTATTCTTAATTGTGCTGTAATTTCCCTTTGTGGCCAGTGGAGTGAATTCAGAGTAAGTCTTCAGTTCCCTAAAGTAAGATATGTTCTTAAGATAGGGAAGCTGCTTCAAGCAGGAGCTTGTTGCTTGTAAGAAAGAGCCCCCCACACTGGGAGTCAGGAGACCTAGTTTCAAATTCCACCACCACTGTGCCTGCTGTGTGACCTTGGGCAAGTCACTTAACTCTTCTGTTCCTCAATTTCCTCATCTGTAAAATGGAGATAAAACACCTGTTCTCCCTCTCCCTTAGACTATGAGCCCCATGAGGAACAGGGACTGGGCCTGATCTGCTTATATTTTATCTACCCTGGGGTTTAGTATAATGCTTGACATATAGTTAGTGCTGAGCAAATACCGTAATTTATGGACTGTTTATACCTTTGTCAGTACTTTGAGCCCAAGAACTCCATTTTGCCTTGACTCTGATGGTTGATCCTGTCAGGTAGCTTCCAGGGGCACCGTTTGGGGTTGCAGGACTCAGATTTCAGACTGTTGTTTGAAAGTACCAGAGTCACTAGATGAAGAGAACACTCACCCATACTCTCTAGCATGGGGTTGCAGCCGGGTGCCATTTCATTTTTGTAATATTATTATTGCTAATACTACTACTAATAATAATGGTTCTTGTTAAGCCTTGCTTATGCCCCAAGCACTGCGCAAGATTATTGGGTCAGTCACAGATCCTGCCCCTCTCAGGGTCACAGATGGAGAGTTTCCAGGACTCTACCAGCCTTGACTATGGGAGGGAAAGTCAAGCAGAGGCATATCCATTCCATTCCTAGCTTGGGCAGTGGCTAGCGAGTGGAAGGCAATCTGCTAGAAGTCAAAATTCACCTTTCTGGGCAGCAGTGGCATGGGACAGAGTTGAGGGTAGGAACTCGAGTTTGCTTGCAGAAGAAGGCAATGAAAGTCACTTCTGTATTTTTGCCAAGAAAACTCTATGGATATGATTGCAGATGGGGCGTTCTGAGAGAGACGTGTCCATGGTGTCGCTATGGGTCGGAGATGACTCAACAGCGTAAGACAGATCACAGTTCCTGTCCTACACGGGGTTCACAGTTTAAGAATGAGGGAGAGCCCAGTATTTCATCACCATTTTACAGATGAGGAAATTAAGGCTTAGAAAAAATGATGTCAAAGGTTAACCAGCAGGCAAGTGGCAGAGCTGGGATTAGAACCCAGGTCCACTGACTTCCAGCCCCAGGCTCTTACCTCTTCAACATCCCAAATGATGTTACAATTCACAAAATTGGTGTGTGTCTTGTATCCTTCTAAAGGATGATTTGGTTTTTTTAGCTCATCTCTTGTTTGGGGCCAGTTAAAATAAGGGCATTTTAATAAGAGCTGTGAAAGAAACTGGAATTGCTCCAGTGAGCAGGGTATTGAGCACAAAGGTCAGGGCAGGATTAATAAGAATCTTCTAAATGCAAATAATGTTCCATTTTCTTTTGAACAAAAAACTCTTGTTTGAAAAGCAGAAAATGGAATTATGAGAAAATATGACTTTTTTTACTGATTTAGGCTATATGCAAGTACTTATGAAGTTGAATTTATACACCAAGATGCATGTTTCTTGGCCTTAAAAATTGGAAAAGGGGAAAAAATGAAATGCATAATCTCTGAAAAGTATTGTATGTCTTTCCTGAGAAGCAAACCAGTCATAGTAAAATAAAAAAAAAACTTATTTTAAAAATTAAACTATTTTTTTGTTTCCCGGTCTTTTCTGTGGGCTTCTGCTCAATTAATGATATTTATTGAGCACTTACTGTTTGAGCACTAACTGGGCTAAATCAGGCTCAATTCTCCGCTGGCTTGCTCTAGCACCCAAACCTTCTACTCTCAAAAGTAAACATCCAAGACAGACTTGGCTCCTTGATTTATGCCTTGTTATCTTCATCTATGTTTACCAAAGGCTGTAAATGACTTCAAGATATTTAATGCCTTAAGTCTGCTACACTGCTCTGTTTAAGGAAAATGAGCCCAGTTCTTGTTTATTGGCTTAGGCCGGGGGTAAAAACAGGAAATTACCTTATAAAGCCATGGCCCAAAATAAATTATTGGTGGTGAGCTGGGGTCTGAAAAGGACAGATGCATGGTATATTCCATGTTTCAGGGAAATGCAATCTTGAGGCATTGTCCAGAGCACACCACGGGATGTAAATCACATGCACAAACACAGCACTCAACCATGAAGGAATGGCTTGTGGTCTGTCTGAACTTTTTTGTGGTGGGTTGAATTCCATTTTCATTTTCTATTTTTCTTTTTTCTTTGAAGTTGATACAAGGAGGAAGGAATTGATGATATTTGGACCTCTCTGAGAGGCCACGTAATGTTGCACTGATGACAAACATGAGTGAATTACTGGAGTTTGAAAAATAGCTTTGGGAATTGTGAGCCGATACTGAATGACTCAAAGCCAGAACTTTCACCTGCTGAGCACTGAAGATTAACTAATGGGGATCAGGGAGCCCCAGAAGCTGTTCCCCAGGTAGGAAATCCAGGAATCAAAGTTCAGTTTTTGCCTGCGCATATTATTATTATTGCTATAGATAGAATTAAGCACTTCCTATTTCCCGAGCATTGGGGTAGATAAAACAATCAGGTCAGACAGAGTCCTTGTCTCACATGGGGTTCACAGTCTCAGTAGAAAGGAGAACAGCTATTGGAACCCCATTTTAAAGATGAAGAAACTGAAGTACAGAGAAGTTAATTGACTTCTTCAAAGTTACACAGCAGGCAGAGCCAGGATTAGAACCCAGGTCTCCTGAATCCCAGGCCTATGTACTTTCCAATAGGCAACACTGCTTCTCTAGCCCTGTGTTTCTGGATCAGAGTCTCATAGTCATGTTCAACTCAGTTCTACAGGGTTTTCTTGGAAGCATTACATTTTTACAATATTTAAATGCTGTACAGTAAGTGCTGGGGTAGATACAAGCTAATCATGTTGGACACAGTCCCTGTCCCAAATGAGGTGCTCAGTCTCAGTCCCCATTTTACAGATGAGGTAACTGAGGCACAGAGAGGTTGTGACTTCCCTGGGTCACAGCAGAGAAGTGGCAGAGCTTCAATTAGAACCCAGGTCCTTCCAACTCCCAGGACCATGCTCTATCTGGGCCATGCTCTATCTATTTAAACTTTCTTTAAAGTTTTAAGAAAACTTTAAAGTTGTCTGTGCCTTAATACAGTGTTAAGTGCTTGGTACAATGCTTTGCACACAGTAGTGCTCAATAAATAGCATTGATTAACTTACTGATTCACTAATCAACCAGCATGTCTGTTGATATTTTTCTTTTTAAAAATAAGTTTGTCCATAACTCAACCAACAGCTCCAAATCCAAAATTTCCACACCATCTGTATTCTTCCTTTCTGTAATCACAGATGCCTTGCACAGACTAGTGCAGGCCCCTCACCCCTTCAGCCGGAGTCCAGAGACCCCTGGAGACCTGTTGATTAGTCAGAGGAGGCATTGCCCTTCACCTGTCCTTTGGGTTGTGGACTTTGCACCCTGATGGAAGCCCTGAGCTCAGACCCTGGCCAGTTAGCCATTCATTGCCTGGATTGGGACAAGAGGTTAATTACAGGCCATTGCACAAATTGACTGTCCCTTTCCTTCCATTAGAATGACAATTTGCTAAATAGGACAGATTCAATGGGATGGAGCCATGGAATTTGGGGAGGATATAAAAGTGATGGGTGATTGAGAGAAAAGACTTGTCAGTGAATCCCCTGAGCTCACGCTCCCTGCCCTGTCCTCAGTGAAAGATTCAGGGGAGAGTAGAAGAGCTGGCCCAAAACTTCCCAAAATCAGGAAGTTTTATGCTCTCCATATTAAGCACACAGCTGAGGAGGAGCCAGATGCTATTGTTCAGCCTCAAAACCAATTTTCTCAGTATCATCTTTCTGGAAAAACTCAGAAATGGTTCACTAACTGAAAAATATTACACCCAGAATCAGATTTCCTGAATGATTTTCCTTCCCAGGGAAATTCTGAAAATGTCACTAAGAATGAGGCCCTGAAGTTCAGTTGAGATCAGAGCCCCTCCTCCTCACTCATCCCTATTCCTAGCCAATAAAGTGGCATTAATTGTGGATGGATTTTGAGGTGAATTTTAACCTATGTTCTCCTTTGCTGAGGTAAGTCGTCTTAGTTGGAGGGACACAGGGAGCAAAATGTAAAATTGGGACTGCCTCACTTTTTTCTTAACTCACAGTGCCATCCCATAGTGAGAAGTTGCTCACTGATTAACAGAGAATATAATTTCAAATATATATCTTGGAAATAAGTGGCAGTACATTATTTTCAAATTTCCCCCAAAAGGAGTTAAGCCTACACTGGGAACAGCATTTGGCCTTATCATTTTTCAAAGAAAATAAACTGAGATTTTCAATCATTTGCACTCTAGATAGGCTTCTACTGTATTATCTACTGTAATTTATTTTAATTAACAGGCATGATGGTTAATTAGGCAGCAACATTGAATGAATAAGCAGATGGGTGGAGTTCCTCCTTTTCCCTGGATAATTTTTGTAGGTTTACAATTTGTAGGATTACAAAGGCAGCCCCTGGTCCCATATGGGACTGTGTCCAATCTGCATAAATTAAATCTACTCCAGCACTTGGAATAGTACTTGGCACACAGTAAATGCTTAACAAACACCGCATATGTTATTGTTATTGAGGAGTGTATTCAGTATTCAAAGAACGTTTAAAGTGATGATCGTCTTGGAATTTCAGATTTCTGTCCTAGTGCCGCTGGGACTTTTTTTTTATGGCAGTAGTTAAGCACTTTCTATGTGCCAGGCCCTGTACTAAGCACAAGGCTAGATACAAGCTAATCAGGTTGGACAAAGTCTGTCATTTGCAACTCAGTCTTAATCTCCATTTTACAGATGAGGTAACTGAGGCACAGAGAAATTCAGTGATTTGCCCAAGGTGACACAACCGACAAGTGGTGGAGCCAGGTCCTCCTGACTTCCAGGCTCATGTTCTATCCCTCCTTCCCCTTCTTCCTCTTCTATCTTTCCAAGCAGTATCTCTAGAGGAGATCTGCCTTCTCTCAAAATCCAACCCCTCCATCTGCCCATCTGACCCCACTCCTTCACACCTTACCAAAACATGTGCCCCCTCCCTTCTTCCCTCCCTAACTGCCATCTTCAGCTGTTGCAGTCCAATGACTTCTTTCAAACATACCCATTACCCCCGTCCTAAAAAACAACAAAAAAAAACCCCTTGACGCCATGGTTCCCTCCAGTTATCGCCTCATCTGCCCCCATACCATTCAACTTCAAACTGCTTGAGCAAACTGTCTCGTTCCTCTCCTTCAGTTCTTTCCTTGATCCCCTGCAATCTGGCTTCACTCCATAGACACTGACCTCTCGAAGGCCACCAATGATCTTCTTGCCAGCGACATCTACTCCATCTTAATCCTCCTCAACCTCGCAGCTGCCTTCAGCACTGTTGACCACCTCCTTCTCCTGTAAAAATGATCCAACCTCAGCTTAACTGACACTGTCCTCCTTGTTCTCCTCTCCAGGATGCTCATTCTCGGTCTCTTTCTCAGTCTCCTTCTCTGCCTCCCACTGCCTGTGGGAGTCTCTCAAGGTTCAGTTCTGGGTCCCCTTCTATTCTTCATCTACACCCACTCCCTTGGAGAACTCATTCACTCACATGACAACCTCCACCTCAGTGCAGATGATACCCAAATCTACATCTCCAGTCCTGATCTCTCTCCCTCTCTGCAGTCTCACATTTCCTCCTGCTTTTGAAATTTCTACTTGGTTGTCCTTCCGTCACTTCAAACTTAACATGCCTGAAACAGAACTGTTTATCATCCCACCCAAAACATTTCCATCCTTTGACTTTCCTATCCTTTTATATGGCACCACCATTCCTTCCTGTTTCACAAGCCCATAACGTTGGCCATTATCCTTGACATCTGTCTCAAGCCCGTTGTTGGGTAGGGACCATCTCTATATGTTGAAGAATTGTACTTCCCAAGAACAATTGAGCGCACACAGTAAGCGCTCAATAAATACGATTGAATGGATGAATTAATTCAACTCACATATTCAAAATGTCACTAAATCCAATCAGTTCAACCTTCAAAATATCACTAAAATCCAGTTTCCTCTCCATCCAAATTGCTACCACATTAATACAATTGCTCATCCTCTCCCTCCTTGACTATTTCATTAGCCTCCTTGTTGACCTCCCAGCCTCCAGTCTGTCCTTACTCCAGTTCATACTTCACTCTGCCGCCCAGATTGTTCTTCTACCAAAACATTCAGGACATGTTTCCCCACTCCTCAAGAACCTTCAGAAGCTGCTCACCCACCTCTGCATCAAACAGAAACTCCTTACCATCGATTCTTAAAGCATTGAATCACCTTTCCCCCTCCAACCTCACCTCACTACTCCCCTACTACAACCCAGCCAACACACTTCATTCTTCTAATTCTAACCTTCTCACTGTGCCTTGATCTTGTCTTTCTTCCTGCTGACTTCTTGCCTGGTATACCCTCCCACCTCATTTCTGATAGACAATGATTCTCCCCCTCTTCAAAGCCTTAATCTCTTCTAGGAGACCTTTCCTGATTTGTCATCTTTTCCTTTTCTTCATCTTCCTCTGTGTCACCCTGACTTGCTCCCTTTATTCATCCCCTCCTTCCAGCCCCACAACAATTATGTACATAGCTGTAATTTATTTATTTGTATTAATGTCTGTCTCCCTCCCTATACTATAAGCTCGCTGTGGCCAGGGAATGTCTGTTTATTGTTACACTGTACTCCCAAGAGCTTAGTACAGTGCTCTGTATACAGTAAGCACTCAATAAATACAATTGACTGAACGACTAGGCCGCACTGCTTCTCCTATGTGGTTTTCAGTGCTCATCTCCTAGGCAGCTGAGCCCCCTCCTTCCTCTCCCCCTCCCCATCCCCCCTGCCCTTCCTCCTTCCCCTCCCCACAGCACCTGTATATATGTTTGTACAGATTTATTACTCTTTTTTGCTTGTACATATTTACTATTCTATTTCATTTTGTTAATTTGTTTTGTTGTCTGTCTCCCCCTTCTAGACTGTGAGGCTGTTGTTGGGTAGGGACCGTCTATATGTTGCCAACTTGTACTTCCCAAGTGCTTAGTACAGTGCTCTGTGCACAGTAAGCACTCAATAAATTCAATTGAATGAATGAAAAGGTAGGTCTAGAGCACCCTCCACTGCCAATCAGAGAGTGCCAAGGACAAGTAATCACCACTCCCAGCTGACTTGGTCAGGCCAAGCAAGATTGCCCTCTGAAGACACAGGAAACAACTTGGCTGGATGGAAATTGTTCCTGAAATAAAGTAGCAGTGTTGAATCAACTTATCAAGAAACTACCTATAACAATTATGTATATGTTGATAACATTATTTACTTGTATTGGTGGTCACACAGACCACCTCTAGTCCATGAGCTCATTGTGGGCAGAGAATGTCACTCTTTATTGTTGTATTGTACTTTCCCAAATGCTTAGTGCAGTGTTCTGCACATAGTAAGCTCTTAATAAATGTGATTGAATGAATGAACCTTGCTGCCCCCAGAGCTCGTATGGGAAAAATTGAAATTCCCACAATTTTCCTCAGTAACCAAGTCCAGTGTTGTGCAATCCTCAGACTGCAGCTTCCTCTGTTCTCAGAGAAGTAAAGTCACTGAAGGCTGAGCTCACTTTGATCACCCACTGCACATTTGATGACTGCTGGTAGGTGCTTTCTCCAACTTTCCACTGTCTTTCACCTATCCTATTCCTCAGCCATTTAGGCGGATTTGGGGTGATTGCTTTGAGTCTTTGTATTATGCCTGCCATCTCGTGGTCATATATTCCCTAGGAAAGCGTCATGGTAAATCCTTGTCTGCATCTGCAGCCGAAGGAAGAGAGGGAGTGAATATTGGCCAAGCAAGTATACAGAAAGTCTTGGCCGGGTTTG
This sequence comes from Tachyglossus aculeatus, assembly GCF_015852505.1. Taxonomy (NCBI): domain Eukaryota; kingdom Metazoa; phylum Chordata; class Mammalia; order Monotremata; family Tachyglossidae; genus Tachyglossus; species Tachyglossus aculeatus. The sequence continues at coordinate 23,144,919 of NC_052101.1, read as the reverse complement.
ATGGCCAGCGTGGTCTTTCAGAATTTCCTCACCACATGGCATCCTGTGAGAATATGAATTCAGCGTTTGAAGGCATGAAAATAAGACACTGGAAAGTGGAAATGGCTGAGAAGCAGCATGCCCTAATGGATAGAGTGTGCATCTGGGAGTCAGAAGGATGCAGGTTCTAATCTTGTTTCTGCCACTTAATAATAATGATGATGATGATGGCATTTGTTAAGCACTTAGTATGTGCAAAGCACTGTTCTAAGCTCTGGGGAGGATACAAGGTGATCAGGTTGTCCCACGTGGGACTCACTGTCTTAATCTCCCTTTTACAGATGAGGCTACTGAGGCACAGAGAAGCTAAGTGACTTGCCCAAGATCACACAGCTGACAACTGGTGGAGCTGGGATTTGAACCCATGACCTCTGACTCCCAAGCCTGTGCTCTTTTCACTGAGCCACGCTGCTTCTCTTTCCACTGAGCCACTTGTCTGCTTTGAGACCTTGGGGAAGTCACATAGCTTCTCAGGGCCTCAGTTACCTCATCTGCAAAATGGAGATTAAGATTATGAGCCCCATGAGGGACAGTGTCCAACCAAATTAGCTGGAATCAACCCAGCGCTTAGTACAGTGCCTGGCAGGCACATAGTAGGTGCTTAACAAATACCATAAAAAAATACACAGGAGGACGAGACAGAGCAACAGAAAGGTAAAAGGACCTGGAGAATGGGTGAAGAGAGCCAGAGAAAAAAGGAAGGATTCTAGGAAAGGGAAAAAGGAGACAGGAGGAGTAAAAATGCAGTAACTGGATGGATGAGTACTGCTAATATATGTCTGAGGATACACGAATAAACTATTACTTTATGATTCTTTTTATGGTATTTAAGCACTTACTATGTGCCAGGCACTGTACTAAACACTGGGGTAAATAAAGCTAATTATGTTGGACACAGTCCCTGTTCCATGTAGGGATCATAGTCTTAATCCCCATTTTACAGATGAGATAACTGAGGCATGGAGAAGATAAGTGATTTACCCAATGTCACACAGCAGAGTGGAGCTGGGATTAGAATCCAAGTCCTTCTGACTCTCAGCTCTGTGCTCTATCCATTAGGTAATGCTGCTCCTCAATTCAATAAGAAGTGGCAAAGAATAGGGAAATAATATTAATTTCCCACCTCGGATCAAAATGCATCTGCAGCACTGAGGAATCTCCCGGAGGAGATCCTCTGTATGCTGAAAAAGCTTAGATTATTTTTATCCTTGTTTATGCAGAGATTTTAGGGAGAATATTTCCATTGTAAGAGTTCAGTGTGGCTTTAGTCCCATCCTCAGGACAGATGGGGAGTGGGTGGCTTGCTGTATAAATTTTTAATTATTGCACAGTAAAAATATTTGCTTTCAGGAGCTGGAAGCAGTTGCTGGTAGGGGAGTGCTGCTTACCAAAGCTGCCAGACTTCATTCTAATGAGTACAGAAATAAAGTCTGATTAAATCAAATTCCCTGTAGTATGGAACCACTTAAATAAATGTTTCATATTGTTTGCATGATGCTCTTAAAATGTAACAGCTGCTTATGTAACCATTACAGTGGACGTAAATCATTTATTACCATTATGGCCGTCATAGCAACACGGGGCTCCACTCCTTCTTCCGCTGACATTTTTATTACTAGGGATTTTCAGAAGCGATATTCAGTTTCACCCCACATGTACAGGATTGGGTGAGAGAACATGGTATTTAGAGTAATAAAGGGAATTGTAGTGTGTGACTCCTGAGGCTGGTGTGTACTGAGAGGTACCAGAGTCTCAGACTGGGTTATCCATGAGTCTGAGGAGAAGGCTGTCGGGCACATATAGCCCACCACTACCACCCAAATGTGTGCAGGATCATTCCCCTGCCTCTGTGCACAACAGTTACCCAGATGGACACTTGGACAGGGAAACCATCAGTATAAACTGGCTCTCACTCTCCCATCTAGACTGTAGGCCTATCCTACAGCACTGTACTAAGCACTTGGAAGAGTACAATACAGCAGTAAACACACTGTCCTTGACCACAACAACCTTACAGTCTAGGCGGGGAGACAGAGCCGATGAAGAGCCCCACTAGCGTCTAAGCTCCTGGAGGGCAGGAAAAGTCTCCTAAGCACGTAGTACAGTGTTCTGCATATAATAAGCACTCAATAATTATTATTGATTGAGTAGGGTTAATTATCTCACATACTGAGGATATGTGCTTCATTTCTGGGACAATGTTATTCAGGCTCATATAGAAGCAGCATGGCGTAGTGGTTAGAGCACAGGCCTGCGAGTCAGAAGGTCATAGGTTCTAATCCCGGATCCACCACTTGTCTGCTGTGTGATCCTGGGCAGGTCACTTAACTTTTCTGTGCCTCTGTTCCCTCATCTGTAAAATGGGAATTAAGACTGTGAGCCCTGTGTGGAACAGGGACTTTGCCCAACCAGATTATCTTGTCTCTACCCCAGTGCTTAGAACGGTGCCTGGCACATCGTAAGCGCTGAACAAATGCTATCATTATTATTATATGTCTTATATTTCTACTTAACCTGGGCTGGATTGTGTTTTACTAAAGAGCTGTATGTTGTCTTCTGCCAGATCCTTCATAGAATTCACTAAATTCATTGAGAATCAGTGTGGCTTAGAGGATAGAGCATGGGCCCAGAAGTCATGAGGATGTGGGTTCAAATCCCACTCTGCCACATGTCTGCTGTGTGACCTTGGGCAAATCAGGTCACTTCTCTGGACCTCAATTACCTCATCCGTAAAATAGGGTTAAGAGTATGAACCCCAGGTGGGACAGGGACTGTGTCCAACTTGCTTAATTTGTATCTACCCAACATTTAGAACAGTGCTTGGCACATAGCAAGTGCTTAACAGTTATCATTATTATTACAGAAAATCTACAAATTAGGTGAACATGCTCTCTGGGGAGAGCAGAGGAGATGAAATGAGAAACCTCAGGTTTGTTTTATTTATTTGAAACTCTGACTAAAATCAGTCCCCTGGGGCCAGCAGAAGCCTAGGGGAGTGTTGCCCCCTGGACTGGGGAGTGCTGAGATGCCGGCCGGGCCTAGGTCGCCTTGCATCTCTGCCTCCATCTTGACTTTAAGCATGTCCCTAGACTGTAAGCTCGTTGTGGGCAGGGAATGTGTCTGTTTTGTTGTACTCTCCCAAGCTCTCAATACAGTGCTCTGCACACAGTAAGCGTTCAATAAATATGATCGAATGAATGTTTGACTGTAAGGATGCATGCAGAGGATAGGCAGCAGGTAGGTGTCAGATCATGTCATATGATTGGCAGGGGATCAGTGAGATGCAGTGTGGCCTAGGGGAAGTCAGAGGCCCTGGGTTCTAATTCTGCTTCTGTCACTTGTCTGCTGTGACCTTGGCAAGTCACTTCTCTGTGCCTCAGCTCTTTTCTAAAATGGGGATTGAAACTCTGAGCCCCACATGGGACAGGGACTGTGTCCAACCCAATTTGCTTGTATCCACTCAATGCCTAGTACAGTTCCCGGCACATAATAAGCACTTAACAAATACCATAAAAAATGGAGGTGGGAGAATGGAAGGCCGGGTGAAGTTAGGGTCAGCTGGAACAGGGAGTCCTATCAATTGCTTGTGACTCAGCTCCAGTGGTCATTCACTATGACCTTGCCCCCATTTCCCATTTTGGGGATTCTCATGACTTCCCCACTGTAGCCACTAAAAGCTTATTGTCCATATCTTATGAGTTACCAGAAGTGCTAAAATGAGGAAGAGATTCAGTGGAAATTGATCTGGATCTTGGTTATGAGGTCGTTTTCCTTCAACTCAGCACCACAGGAGAGTGATTTCAACTCTTCAGAACTGCAGATAATTTAAAGGAGTGTGTAAGTGCAAACCTGAAAGATATGGCGTAGTTGAAGTCTACTTCTCACCCCAAAATTCAAGGTCATCTCACAAACACTGGAATCTACACTGCTGAAATGGATGTTCCTGTCTCCATCAGTTTAGAAATACCTTCCTGGGGAGACTCTGCCTTTGCAGGAAGGACAGATTACCTGAATTGGAAAAACCATGAAATAAGCTGAATATTTTAAAATTCCCTTAGTTTTTTTGTTAATTTTTCCAACCATGTCTTGGCTCCAGGGGAAATATGGCAACAGTGTTGCCAACTTGTACTTCCCAAGCGCTTAGTACAGTGCTCTGCACACAGTAAGTGCTCAATAAATATGATTGAATGAATGAACAGTGGAGTAGGTTCTGCAATGCAAAATGTTAGAAGCATTAAATAAAAAATAGTCAATTAAGTCTCAGGTTGAGATCCAGAATTAGATAAGTGGTCTTGAATACCAATTCCTCCTAGTTAATCTAGCAGACATTTGGCAGTTGGAAATGGGGCAGCTTCTAACCTCGTGGAATGGGTTTAACTCTTGTCCACTCCAAACCTTGAAAACTAAAGAAATAGTGAAGTAGGAGGAAAAGGCAGTAAAATTAAAAGGCACTTCTGCAGGCAGCCAAAACACTCTTTGTTGGAGTAACTGGACTACCCTCCTTGTGTCACTGTGAGAAAAACAGTTTTTCTGCCACACATCTCTAAAAACTAATCTTAGAATTCATTACTAGTTGCTGGCAAGGCAAAACTGAATCTTCGTTCCACAAGGCAAGGCGGTGGAATCTAATTATGTGGACCATCTAAAGTTGTATAATTTTACAGGCAATTTGGTTGTGGATATAAATGAACATAAAACTTTACAGGGAGTCTTGGCTGATATGCCAGCACAACAGAACCAAGCTTGGCAATGTTGTTTCCACTCTGTCTTCTCCCGTGCCCAGGGCCGCGTTAACTCCTGCAGGGGCCCAGTGCTAGTGGATTTTGTGGGGCCACCCACAGGAAATGGGGTGTCCTGAGTCAGTCAGTCAATCGATTGTATTTATTTAGCACCTATTGTATGTACTAAGCTCTTGGGAGAGTATAATAGAACAATAAATGGATACATTCCCCCATCTCCATACTGACCTGCTGAAGCACTCATCCACCCACTAATGGGAGCTGATCATTCATCCTTATGCCCTGGGTGTGTGTCTCTCCAATTAGCAATTCCTAATTCTCCAACCCTGTGTTGAGACTCCCCTGATGCACTATGGAGTACTAAAGGCAGTTCAAGTACCTACAGGTGATTAGCTCTGGACTAAAGATTCCTTCCAGCTTGCAGATTTTCTAAGATTTGACTTTAAGATCTGATTGATCTCTAGACTCTAAGCTCATTGTGGGCATGGAATGTGTCTGTTGTATTGAATTCTCCTTAAGCGCTTAGTACAGTGCTCTGCACACAGTAAGTCCTCAATAAATACGACAATGAATGAATATTCCAGGCCACCTCCAACTGAGATGTTTATCAATGTCTTCTACATCCACATTATGATGATCTATCCCTGACCAGTATTTTTTTAAGCAGGAAAGTATTGATAGGGATTATGAAAAAGAAGCAAGACCACCGTAGAAAGGAGGGGGAACACCTAGCAGAGGCAGCACAAAATAAGGGAAGGGAATCTGGAGGAAATAACTGGAAAATTTACTCCCAATTATGATGATAATTTTTTTAATCCAAAGATGCCTGTTGCTAAGAGATTCCTAATAGTTAAGCATCCAGTAAACCATTGTGAATTTGAGTCCCCCATTATATGAAATGATCCTGCTTCAGAAGACTTTGGAAGTGGTTGCTTATTAATTTCAGAGTCCTGGGTATAACTTGGAAAATAACTTGGAGAAGCAGTGTGGCTCAGTGGAAAAAGCATGGGCTTTGGAGTCAGAGGTCAAGGGTTCAAATCCCGGCTCCACCACTTGTCAGCTGTGTGACTTTGGGCAAGTCACTTCACTTCTCTGGGCCTCAGTTTCCCTCATCTGTAAAATGAGGATGAAGACTGTGAGCCCCACGTGGGACAACCTGATCACCTTGCAACCTTCCCAGCGCTTAGAACAGTGCTTTGCACATAGTAAGCGTTTAATAAATGCCATTATTATTATTAAAATTTCACCATCAACTTCCTAACCCTCACAGAGAGGCTACCTGAGAAGTTGCTGACTGTTGGAATGAAGAGAGGAGGAAAAGGGAGGGCGAGAGAAGTCTGCTAGAGGAGTGAACAGGAAAAGTGGCTATACTGTATTGGGGTGGGGCGGAATGTGTAGGCTTAATGATGTGGGACATGTATCTAGAATGGCTGATTCAGGGACGAGTGAAAAAGTTTGGCCTGCCAATTCTAAAATAAAGTTTGGAGAATCACCCTCAAGCTGCGTTTTGTAAAAAAACAATACTACAAAAAAAAGAATCAATCAGTGGTATTTGAGTGCTTATTATGTGCAAAACTCCCTACTAAAGTCTTAAAGAAAACAATACAAAGAATAGCAGACATTTCCCTTCCCATAATGAGTTTACAGTCTAGAGACAAAACAAGCAACTCTGCTCTCTGGGTTGCATGAGTGCACTGAAGTTCTCTTTGGAAATTACTGAACCAGCAAGGGGGCTTTTGGAAAGACCTGGGGGAAATGGTTAGTGAAATGACATGTAATGTATTTATATTAATGTCTGCCTCCCCCTCTAGACTGTAAGTTCATGTGGGCAGGGATTGGCTGATGACTGACTCTGGCTTTTGGCCTGATCCTCAGTGTCCGCACAAACATGGGCACTGAGAATAGCTGTCCTAGGACATTTCCTGCTGCAGGGGTCACTTTCGGCTCACACACAGATTCAGGATCCTCCTCACCTCTCTAGGTGCCTTTAGTGTGTGTTGGGTTTTTTTTAATGGTATTTGTTATGTGCGTAGTATGTTCCAGGCACAGTACTAAGCATTAGGGTAGATAATCAGGTTGGACACATCATGTCCCACATGGGGCTCACAGTCTTAATCCCCATTTTACAGATAACAGGTCCAGAGAAGTTATGTGACTTGTCCAAGGTCACAGAGCAGATAAGTGGCAAAGCCGGGATGAGAATTCACATCTTTCTGAATTTCAGGACTTTGCTCTATCCACTAGGCCAAGTTGCTTCTCATCATATGGTTCTTATGCATAATTAGGGTATGGATGGGCCATACCCAGTACCTTTTAAGAATAGTACGGGTTTAGGATTCAGAGGTCATGGGTTCTAATCCTTGCTCCACCACTTGTCTGCTGTGTGACTTTGGGCAAATCACTTCACTTCTTTGTGCCTCAGTTACCTCATCTTTATGATGGGAATTAAGACTGTGAGCCCCATGTGGGACAACCTAATCACCTTGTATCCCCCCAGTGCTTACAGCAGTGCTTTGTACATAGTAAGTGCTTAGCAAATACCATCATTATTATAATTATCATTATTATAGTATTTTTGTGACATTTAAGTGCTTACTATGTACCAAGTACTGTTCAAGTAGATGCAAGATTATCAGGTTGGACACAATCCCTATTCCACATAGTCTAGGTAGGAAGAAGTAGGATTGAGTCCCCATTTTACAGATGAGAAAATTAACGCATGGAGAAGTTGTGACTTACCCAAAGTCACACAGCAGACAAGTGGCAGAGCCAAGATTCGAGCCCAAGCCTCCTAACTCCCAAGCTCATGATCTTTCTACTTGTTACTAGATCACACCGCTTCTAAGTGCTTGCTTACTCTATGTACCAAAGAGCTGGGGAGGACGTAAAATAATCAGTTTGAACATTATCCCTGACACAGGACCTGCAACCTCAGAGGGAAGGAGAGCCAATATTCATTGTCAGTCAGTCATATTTATTGAGAGCTTTACTGTGTGCAGAGCACTGTACTAAGCACTTGGAAAGTACAATTCAGCAACTGAGACAATCCCTACCCAATGACAGGCTCACAGTCTAGAAGGGAGGAGACAGATAACAAAACAAAACAAGTAGACAGGCATCAATAGCATCAAAATAAATAAATAGAATTATAGATATAAGCATATCATTAATAAAATAGAATATGTACATATATACACAAGTACTGCGGGGCAGGGAGGTGGGTAGAGCAGAGGGAGGATAATATGAGTTTGGGCCATACTCCATTCCCTCTCACCCTTCTCCCAAAGTGCTTTTTCTTTCTCTCTCTCTCTGCTCTCTCTCTCCTCCTCCTGCCCCACACTATTCTAGAGGATTACCCCTCTGCTTCACCCAAAAAGAACAGGAGAGATGGATGTGGTTCAACCCTTCTCCATGTCAGCCCCATCCATTCCTTCATAAAGCAAGCACATTCCGATAGTGATTGATAAGCTCTAACTGCCCAAACTGGGAATATAGCCAAGCTTAGTTTAAGGCAGTAATTGCTGAGCTCAGCCACTATCCCTGCATACTGGACAGAGCAGTTTCCTCCCCTATTAGTATTTCTGCGATGATTGTGTTCTTTAAATGGCTCATAATTAGAGGCAAAAGGGGTAGACAGGGTTTGATGATGCACTGTCAGCAATTCAGGAAAAATGGTTGCTGTTGAAAAATGGCCAGGGGGGCTGCTTGAAGGCCACCTTTTTAAGCTAGAGTGGCAGGAGGAGGTGTGTCAGCAGCAGTGATATGAAGCGGTGGATAAGTTTGGTTCCTTGTCATCCTCTTTTCCTTTGCTACTGCTGCAGTAGCCTTTCTGCTGGGCATCTATTGCAGGGTTTGGGCAGAATGCCATTAAAGGAGCCTCAGGGAACAGCTCGTGGCAGTAACAGAAGAGAAGGCCGCTGTTGGGACAGCAACAGGTGGAGGAGATGGGGGAAATGCCTGCAAGTGGGCAGCAGTGGTGGAGAGAGCCAGGACAGAGCATCTTGTGCTCCTGCGTGTGGAGTGGGAAAGAGAGGAAGGGGGTCTGCCTGACCCTTTCTTAGTGTGTGTGTGTGTCTCTCTCTCTCTCTCTCTCTCTCTCTCTCTCTCTCTCTCTCCCTCTCTCCCTCTCTCTCTCTCTCTCTCTCTCTCCTCCCCCCCCACCACTTCTTTTCTCCCTCTCTCCCAGAGACAAGGCAGATTGATGTCTGTTTATATACTGGTGTTTGTGTGTCTGTCCCTTTCTCCCTCTCCCTCCCTCTCCCTCCCTCTCCCTCCCTCTCCCTCCCTCTCCCTCCCTCTCCCTCCCTCTCCCTCCCTCTCTCTCCCTCTCTCTCCCTCTCTCTCTCCTGCCTTTCCTCCTGCACTTCCTCTCTCCTCTCTCCCTCCCTCATGTGTTTTCTTTTCTATGAGTTTATCTTTTGTTGTTCATTTTGTTCCTGTCCATCTCTCTACTTTTCCTGTCTTTTGTCTAACCCCTCTCTTTCTCTTTGTGATCTGGAGAATCAGTAACCTTCTTCTAGTCTCCCTCTGGGTGGAGATGGAGATAAGGGCCTTAGAGAACCCTGAACCCTTCCTAGGGGAATGGAAGAGTCAGAAGGCTCTTTGAATTCTTTTTTTTTTTTTTTAGTGGTATTTAAGTACTCACTATATGCCAAGTACTGTACTAAGTGTTGGGGTATAGACAAGCAAATCAGGTTAGACACAGCCTGTGTTTCACGTGGGGCTCATAGTCTGAATCTCCATTTTACAGATGAGGTAACTAAGGCACAGAGAAGTTTGCCCAAGGTCACACAACAAATAGTGAAGTCAGAATTAGAACCTAGGTCCTCTGACTCCTAGTCCCATGCTCTTTCCACTAGGCCATAGGCTTGTTGGAGATTTCATCAGAATTGTCCATTAGCTTGTTCATTGACTGCCACCATCCCTTGCAGTGATTTCTTCTAAAACCATGTTCAATAACTGAGGCGAATAATGACCCCTGGCTCCTGTTCACCTTCAACAGAGAAAGATGTGTAGCCTGATGTGTCCCCCTCACCCTTCTCTGCACCGCAGAGCCCTTGGGGCTGGAGACCAGCTATTCATTCATATATACCGAATGAGTGCTTAATGTCTGTAGAGCACTGTACTAAGCACTATTCTGAGGCTAGGACAGGCTTCGCTTGGGAAACTTCACTTGGAAGCAACCCAGGTTCTCTATCACTGGGAGATCCCTGGGGGGTGAGTCCCGGGGTCTGTATCTTCCTGGAGAGAAGTTTCTGTTCCTTGCCTGCAAAAAACCTCTCCCCAAGCCATATCTCCAATTAGGAGAGTGTCGTGTAATCACCTCACAAGTCTGTGGAGACTCAGTTTACCAGGAAAAGCTGCAGGAATTAAAGGGGGAAAAGTTCCCACTTGTGGATCAAAGTAGAATCACTGGCTTGTGGAGCCCTTTTAAAAAAAAAATGAACATGCAGGCAGAAGACTCCCAGGATAGAGTCTCTGATAAAGTTTCATTGTGTTTATGTTCAACTGGAGAATACAATTGAAAGGTATTATAACTTTTTCACCATCTTTTAACTCAGTCAGGAAACGTTGCCATGTGAAGCATTTCTCCTCAAAGCAATCAAATTAGCCCTGGAGACTTGAAAGCCTTGGGACTTATTAAACATTGCTGGGTTTTACTAAGGGCTTGGTGCCTTCCCTGTCACTTTTTATGTTCTAAAAGATTAGTGAGGATTGTAGGGATATTTAATTCCTCAAGGAATTCTCTGAACTAATAAAACAAGACATACTGCAAACATTGGTTCAAAGTTGGGGATAGCCAGCACAGACTGTGAGCCCACTGTTGGGTAGGGACTGTCTCTATATGTTGCCAACTTGTACTTCCCAAGCGCGTAGTACAGTGCTCTGCACACAGTAAGCGCTCAATAAATACGATTGATTTGTGGACTCTCTCCTTGAACAAGGGGTTGTTTGGTCTCTCCTGGCAGTACCATGGAGAGACAGAAGAGGACAGCACAGTCCAGGCTGAATCCATCTCTGGTCTCAGTCGTTCTGAGCTGGAAAATTGGAATGGAATTCAGCTTCTCGGGGAGGTGCTGCTTGCCCTTTCCTCCATCCTCCCGCCTTCCGGGTGGATGGAGTTAAACCCATGGGCAGTAGCAGCTGAGAAAATGATCCTTTCTGTCTGAGGAGATTATTTTCCATTTTTGCTCAAAATCTTGTGTCACCAACCTTCTATCAAGGATTTTGATTCAGCAGCACAACTTAAACCCTTGTAACGCCACAACTGCGGAGAGGTCACTGTGAAGCTGGGAGCTTGTGATAGGGAGAAAGTTGCTTGGTTGGGATAGTGAGAACTAAATGGGCTCCAAATTCTTCACTGTGATGTCATTGTTGCCATTGACCTCATGATCCCCTGTTCCCATTCTACATGGACCCGACCCTTCCTCTGGCCTTTGAACTCCCCTCACCCTTCAGAATACAGGACGTATTCACTTTCGGGGTGTGTATTCATTCATTCATTCAACCATATTTACTGAGCACTTACTATGTGCACAGCACTGTACTAAGCGCTTGGGAAGTACAAGTTTGCAACATACAGAGACAGTCCCTACCCAACAGCGGGCTCGCAGTCTAGAAGGGGGATGTTTGAAAGCAGTAGGGAAGAAAACACTGTAAAGTGAAAAAGTTGAAGGTGGCAGAAGGGGAGGGAAGAAGGAAGGGTTCAAGTGTTTTGATAAGGTGTGAAGGAATGGAGTTGGATGCACAGGTGGAGGGGGTGGATTTTGAGAGAAAGCAGGAGATCTCTTGAGATACTGGTGGGAAAGTTGGGAGAACTAAAAAAGGGGCAGGAGAGGGGAGGGGAGGGACTGGAGAGATTAGGCCTCAGTCCCTTTCCCCTTAGATGAGGCAGCTTTCCTCTCTCAGGCCCCTGCTGAGGTGTCAGTCCCAAGCCAGAAAAAGGGATTCTCCAGCCAAAGTGCTCTGAATTTCGGAGGCCATGCACGTCTTCTGGATTCCAGGCACATCCTACCCTTGAAAGCCAAACAGCAGGGTTTCTTATATACTCTGTCAGCCCTGCTCCTGGCCTCACCTCTCATTGACTGGGGTGTCCCTCCCTTGCCAGCTTTCCCACAACCAGGCTCCCTTGTCCTGGAAATTCCAGATTCCCCTTTTAACCACTGGGGAAAAAATGGCAGCTACCCAGGGATTTGTCCCACTGTCCCGACAGTGGTCCCATCCTGAAAATTTTTACCTTTCCTTGGGCCGGTGATGTTAGAACTCAGCCCCCAGGGTCATGGATATTAATGGAAAAAAGCAGAGGCATGTATGTGGGTGCCAACAAAGGTCTGGAGGGACAATCCCATCCTGCTGGAGCCTGCTGGTCTACCAGTGCTCTGAGCCCATCACAGCCTGGTGATGGAAAGTAGATGAAGCAATTTTCAGATAAATGCAAACTGGAGGGTGGTAGGGCAATGGTGTCCCTGGAGACAAAGACTCATGGGAATATGAATGAATGAGAAGCAGCATGGCCTAATAAACTAACATGGGCCTGGGAGCTAAGAGACCTGGGTTCTAATCATGACTCTCCCACTCGCCTGCTTGTGTGACCTTGGGCAAGTAACTTTTCTGTCCCACAGTTTCCTCATCTGTAAAAGGGTGTTGAAATATCTATTCTCCAACCCCCTTAGGCTATGAGCCCCACCTCCATTCAAAATATACCCTGTCCATCTGGGCCTCTGACACCTTCCCTTCCCACCTTATTCAAAAACTTGCCCCCTCTTTTCTACCGTCACTGATCACCATCTTCAACCATCTCTAATGCCTCCTTTCCACTGCTTTCAAATATACCCATCTGTCTGCTATTCTAAGAAAAAATTTTCCCTTAACCTCGTAGCTCCCTTTGGTTGTTACCCCATCTCCCATCCATTTTTCCTCGAGCAAGTTCTTTACACCTGCTGCTTTCACTTTCTCTCCTCCAATTTTCTTGATGACCCCCTCCATTCTGGCTCTCATCCCTTCCACAGAAACTTCCATCTCTAAGTTTATCAAAGACCTTCTCTGACCAAATCCATTGGCCTCTACTTCATCCTAAACCTCACTGACCTCCTAGATGCCTTCAACACTGTGGATCACCCCTTATGGTAACAGAAGCAGCGTCACTCAGGAGAAGCAGCGTGGCTCAGTGGAAAGAGCCTGGGCTTGGAAGTCAGAGGTCATGGGTTTTAATCCCAGCTCCGCCACTTGTCAGCTGTGTGACTTTGGGCAAGTCACTTAATTTCTCTGTGCCTGTTACCTCATCTCTAAAATGGGGATTAAGACTGTGAGCCCCACGTGGGACAACCTGATTATCTTGTGTCCCCCAGCCGCCCCAGCACTTAGCACTTAACAAATGCCATTATTATTATTATTAGTATCATCATTTTTTGGCTTCACTGACACTGTCCTTTCCTGGCTCTCCTCGTATCTCTCTGGCTGCTCCTTCTCAGTCCCTTTTTCAGGTTCTTCCTATGTCTCCCACCTGCTAACTGTAGGAAGCCCTATAAGTGCAGTTCTGAATCCCCTTCTGTTTTCCATCTACACCCTCTCCCTTGGAGAACTCATCTACTTGCACAGCTTCAATTATCATCTCTACATGGATGATATCCAATTCTCTCTCCAGCCCTGACCTCTCTCCTCTGCAGTCTTGCATTTCCTCCTGCCTTGAGTGTGGCTTAGTGGAAAGAACACAGGTATGGGAAACAGAGGGCATGGGTTCTAATCCCAGCTCTGCCACCAGTCTGCTGTGTGACCTTGGGCAAGCCACTTAACTTCTCTGAGCCTGTCAACCTCATCTGTAAAATGGGAATTAAGACTGTGAGCCCCATGGGGACAACCTGATTACCCTGTATCTACCCAGCACTTAGAACAGTGTTTGGCACATTGTAAGAGCTTAAAAAATACCATTGTTATTATTATTATTATTATCTCTACTTGGCTGTCCTGCTGACCCCTCCAACTGGAAAGTGGCTATGATTGATTCACAAAAGAATCATAGAATAAGTGGCTTTGATGTTACTTTAAAGGAGGGGAAGGGGGTTTGTGTCATGGAGAAGGACTGCAGGGAAGCTTCTCTAAATAATTTTAAGGGCAGGAAAATATTCAGAACTTGGAGAGGAGAGGGAGTACAGGCTTTGCAGGGAATGTGATGAAGGTCAGTGAAATAGGCTGAGGATAGTGTTGGCATTTGGGGGAAAGGTAGCTGTTTTTTCAAAGACCACTGTTTGCCTGATCCCCTTAGCCCGTCAGCCACTTTCCTCATCCTGGAGGACCCCTCTTGGTTTCCAGAAGTCGAACAGAAAACTTCTTTGTTTAATTTGCGGCAGATTAGAGGCTTCCCTGGGTGTTAAAAGGTCTGCGGTGAAGCCTGGAGAATGAGTGCTCTGTGGGAACAGAAAGTCCATTGTGGCCTTTGTAAAGCAGACAATTGTGGGCTGGCAATGGGGAAGTAGAGAACAAAGCCCTGGAGAGCCAGATCCTCAGACTGTGCAAGGAGGGGGAAAGTTGATGGAAATAGACCAAATGGCTTGGCCCTGTCACCCTCTCTCTACCACTACCAACCCCCAACACCCCACACCCTGCCTCTGGTACTGGACAACACCCTGATAATTGTATTTAATTGCTTCCTATGACCAAGCACTGTCCTAAGCAATGAGTTAAATACCAGAAAAATCATAATAATAATAATAATGGCATTTTTTAAGCACTTACTATGTGTTAAGCACTGTTCTAAGTTCTGGGGTGGGGGTACACAGTAATCAGATTGTCCCATGTGGGGCTCACAGTCTTAGTCTCCATTTTACAGATGAGGGAACTGAGGCACAGGGAAGTTAAGTGACTTGCCCAAAGTCACACAGCTGAGAAGTGGTGGAGCCGGGATTAGAATCCATGACCTCCAACTCACAAGCCTGAGCTCTCTCCACTGAGGCATGCCGCTTCTCTATTCTTCTATGCTTCTCTAGTCTCTATTCTTCATGTCAGACCACAGCCTCTGTGCCACATAGGGCTCACAGTCTAAGTAGATGGGAGAACCTGAATTGAATCCCCATGTTACAGGGGAGAAAACTGATGGAGAGAGAGAATTAAGGGACTTGCCTAGAGTCAAACAGCGGGCCAGTGAAGGAGCTGGAATTAAAACCCAGGGCTCCTGACTACCAGTCTTGTGCTTCTTCCATTAAGGAATTGTACATGGACCATGTCTACTAACTGTGTTATATTGCACTATCCCCAAGCAGTACAGTGCTCTGTACACAGTAAGCACTAAGCACTCAATAAACAAGATTGATTAACTATCTCCTGAAGACTCCACTTGTTGCCAACAACCGCCCTCCTTTGATAATGCACTGGGCCCCTGCAAGAGAGCCCCTAAAAGCTCCAACCCCCTAGTAGTACCAGAGGAATGGAGTTTACTAGTTGCAAGCGTACATGGGGCTATCTTACCAAACTAGCTTGCCAACCGGTATTCCACACTACTGTGCTGACCACTGGTCCCAGACTTGCAGAATCCTATATGCCTTTATTTAGTCATCCCTCCCACTATTTGAAAATCATGTGTATGTGTCTTCTCCCCCGCACTAGATTGTAAGCTCCAAGATGCCGGTTTTGCTTCTGGCAAACTCTCCCAAGTGCTGTAGTACAGTTCTCTGTATGTAGCAAGCATTTAATAAAACCCATTGATTAAATGATTAATCAATTTTTGAGATTCAGAATGTGTGGGAACCAGGAGAACGGAGTTGGGGGAAAGGTGGGCCTGGCTACCTTGGCTTGGGGCCAGTTTCTTCCCAATAGACTCTGAGCCTTTAGAAGACTTACTGCCGTGTCTTGCTCCCATTTGTCATCTAGTTGGCACCTCCTTTCCTTGGCTCATGGGAAAGGAGGGCTTGGATTCATTATGTTGGATTTACTCCTTCTCACGGAACCTTCCTTTCTAAAGGGGAGCTTGCCCTCTCCTCTTTCCAATTCTTTTCACCTTTCCTCCTCCCTTCACTGTACAGTTTAAGCAGGAGTTGTCCCATCTGCAGCCCTAAGGGAAGAATGACCCACCCCTGTGTATTTGTTTTAGCTGTCAGCCAATCACAGGGAATCATTTGTTCTTTAGAACACAACATTCTGTCAGCAGGTATAAAGCCTCCAGAACACAAAGAAGTTCAACAGAGCATGAATCTGAAATGTACGATACATAAAAATAAACTGTTGGAGCAGACACGCTAGACTGTCAGCTCTAGGGTCCTGCAGAGGATCAGTTGATAATTCTTTACAGGTCAGGACCCAAAAACCACAGATACATCATCCCACGAGAGAAAGAGAGATCCATTCCCTGCAGTCACGTAGCCTGCAGTGGGATCAGATAACCAAAAAATGTGAAATAGCATGGCCTAGTGGAATTATTACTATTATTATTATTTGCATTTATTAAGCGCTTACTAGGTGCAAAGCACTGTTTTAAGCGCTGGGGAGGTTACAAGGTGATCAGGTTGTCCGACGGGGGGCTCACAGTCTCAATCCCCATTTTACAGATGAGGTAACTGAGGCACAAAGAAGTTAAGTGACTTGCCCAAAGTGACTTTGGTCTCTAATCCCAGCTCTGGCAGTTGCTTGCTGTGGGGCCTTGGACAAATCAGTTCACTTGCCAATCAGTTCACTTGTCAGTCAATCATATTTCTGTAAGCTTGGTGTGGGCAAGGGAATGTGCCTGTTTCAAGCGCTTAGTAAAGTGCTCTACACACGGTAAGTGCTTAATATACAATTGAATGAAAGAATGAGCACTTACTGAATGCAGATCACTCTACTAAGCACTTGGGAGAGTACAATATTGCAATATAATAGACACATTCCCTGCCCACTGCAAGCTTACGGCCTAGAGAGGGAGACAGACCTTAATATAAATAAATAAATTACAGATGTGTACATAAAATTCGATCGACTGCCGGATGCTGTCATCTCTAGGGTCCTGCAGAGGATCATTTGATGTGCTTTAGAGGTCAGGACACAAAAATCACAGATGCATCACCCCATGAGAGAAAGGGAAATCCATTCCATGTAGTCGCCTCGCCGGCAATGGGATCAAATAACCAAAAAATGTGAAATAGTGTGGCCTAGTGGAAAGATCATGGGCCTGGGAGTAAGAGGACCTGATCTCTAATCCCAGCTCTGCCAAATACTTGCTGTGGGGCACTTAACGTCTCAGTGCCTCAGTTTTCTCAACTGTAAAATGGGAAATAAATCATACACCCTCCTACTTAAACTGTGAGCCCCATGTGGGAAAATGACTGTGTCCAGCTTGATGAACTTGTCTCTACCCTAGTGCTTAGAACAGTGCTTGACACTTAGCACTTAACAAATACAGTAATGATAATAATAATAATAATAGTGCAAACAAGTTTTTATTAAGCTCTTTAGGGTGCGTAGGGCTAGTCCTGCATGCAAATAGACAGGATCCCTAGCCTCAGGATGTATATAACCTAATAGTATAGGCAAGAGAGATACACAAGTAACTCCCATAAATAGATAATTCTCTGAAACAATAACAAGGATGAGTTTAAAGAGGTGGAGTTGGTCATATAAGGCATTGGTATGTAGAAGAATGGGAGGAAACCACAGAGAATGTGACGCTGAAACGGATTTATGAGAGAAACAAGGTGAATGGGAAAACAGGGAGGTTGTTTCAAGCATAAAGGATAATTCGTGGATCCTGTAAGGATCATCTGGGTCAGAGTTAGGCTAATCCCACCCAGCAGTGTGACAAATTCCTAAAATGCCTTGCTGTCTACTGGAGTTTCCTGAGGCAAGGTGTCCATAGAATAGCAACACTTTACAGAAGAGGGATTAAGGGTTATGCTTTCCCTCTCCCCCTACTCCTTTCCCTCTTCCCAGAAAATCCGTGGAAAACCTGGCTCCATCACTTGTCCGCTGGGTGATCTTGGGGCAGTCCCGGAACTTCCCCCTTTCTAGTCTGTGAGCCCAGTGTGGTCAGGGATTGTCTTTATTTGTTGCTGAACTGTACTTTCCAAGTGCTTAGTACAGGGCTCTGCACACAGAAAGCACTCAATAAATATGATTGAATGAATGAATGAATTCTCAGTGCCTCACTTACCCCATTGGTGAAATGGCATTTGACTGAAGCCCAATTTTGGACAGGGACTGAGTCTAACCTGATTATCTTCTAAGCAGGATTGTTGTTGTCTTATGCTGTCGAGTCACGTCTGAACCATAGTGACGCCATTGACACATCTCTCCCAGAATGCCCCACCTCCACCTGCAATCGTTCTGGTAGTGTATCCATAGAGTTTTCTTGGTAAAAATACAGAATCGGTTTACCATTGCCTCCTTCCGCACAGTAAACCTGAGTCTCCACCCTTGACTCTCTCCCATGCTGCTGCTGCTGCCCAGCACAGGGGAGTGTTCATTTGTAGCAGATTGCTTTCCAAGCTAGGAATGGAATGGATATGCCTCTGTTTGACTCTCTCTCCCATAGTCCAGACTGGTAGAGTAATGGAAACTCTCCAGGCGCAAACCTGAGAGGTGGTGTAAGCAGTGTGGCTTACTGGAAAGAGCACTGGCCTGGGAATCAGAGGATTTGGGTGCTAATCCTGTCTCTGTCAGCTTTTGTGCCAATTTCTTTCTTTGTGATTTTGGCCAAGTCACTTCACTTCTCTGTGCCTCTTTTTTCTAAACTGTAAAATGGAGATTAAATACCTGTCGTCCCTGCTTCCAACCTATTTAACTTGTACCCACCCCAGTGCTTAGGGCAATGTTAAGAGCTCATCATGGGTCAAACAGATGTCAACAAAAAACAAATCTACCCCAGCTCCTAATACAATGCCTGGCACATAGTACTTCACAAATAACATTTAAAGTAAAAAAGAAAAATTGCAAATAGTACCACTTGCCCCACAGAATACTAGGAAAATGCCTAAATATTGACTGCGTAGTTTAATCCTGGTCTAATCCATCCCACTGCAGGAATGCTCTGATCAGTGTATCTAGGGTGGGTTCTCCTTAGGTCCATCACTGCTTCAGGAAAGGTTAAGCACAAATTAAATAGAAAAGGGAATTGATGTTGCCCTAGCCACTACACAGGATAATAATAATAATTATAATGATAATAATGATGACTTTTGTTAAGCACTTACTCTGTGCCAAGTACTGTTCTAAGCTCTAGGGGGGATACAAGGTAATCAGGTTGTCCCACATGAAGCTCACAGTCTTAATCCCCATTTTACAGATGAGGTAACTGAGGCCCAGAGAAGTTAAATGACTTGCCCAAAGTCACACAGTAGACAAGCGGCGGAGCCTGGATTACCATGATCTCAGACTCCCAAGCCTGAGATCTCTACTATAGCGTGTCTTAGTGGAAAGAACATCTTGGGAGTCAGAGGTTTTGGGTTCTAATCCCGGCTCTGCTACTTATTATAATGATGGCATTTGTTAAGCACTTACTATGTGCCAAGCACTGTTACTGATCAGCTGGGTGACTTTGGGCAAGTCACTAACTTCTCTGTGTCTGTTACCTCATTTACCCTCAGTTACCCCTTGTTACCATGGAGTTAAGGCTGTGAGCCCTACGTGGGACAACCTGATTACCTTGTATCTACCCCAATGCTTAGAACAGTGCTTGGCACATAGTAAGCACTTAACAAATACTATTATTATTATTATCCTAGTGTCACTGACAGATTTTTTTTTCCATGGTACTTAAGTGCTTACTATATGTCAACCCCTGTACTGAGGGCTGGGTTAGACACAAGATAAACAGGTTGAACCCAGTCAATGTCCCACATGGGGCCCACAGTCTAAATCAGAGGGAGGAAGATTTAATCCCCATTTTATATGAGGTAACTTCGACAAAGAGAAGTGACTTGCCCGAGGTCACGAAGCAGAGAAGTGGCATAGTAGGGATTAAAACCTAGATTCTCTAACTCCCAGGTCTGCGCTCTTTTCGTCAGGACATATTGCTTGTTTAAACCTGTCACAGATCAAATGAACATGTTGAGAATCACTGCAACACTCAGCATCTTCACATCGGCAAGGTCCGATCTCCATGGTTTCCTTCTCCCAAGCCTCTTTATGCTGTCGCTGCCACCACCACATAATCCCCACCCCTGCTTAAAATGCTGCACGAGTATCTTCAGCAGAGAACAATGAGAACACCTCCAAGAAGTAAAGCAGGCAGAACAGACCCTCAACTCAAGATGACAAAGTCCCATTAAGGCATGAAACAGGTCACCAATTGGCTACAAAGGAACAGCGGCAAGTTGTAAGAGGACACAAACACTCGTCAGTCACTTTGCAGTGCCTTAAATTCCTGCCATGGTTGTAATGCTTTTGTCACTGATTTTGAAAGATCCGAAGCAAAAGCGAAGAAGCAGATGCTTTAGCTACTGGGTGAAGGATTTCTGATTCTATGAATGGAACTAGGAACCAGTGTTTACACTATGTAGGTTGGACACAAGCAACTTCTGGCTTGAAGAGCATGTAGGTGCCCAGCAGAATCTTCTATCACCTCAGACTCTAACCAAGGCACTGATCCATGCACTTTGAGGTCGTACACCACCTTTCCTGTTACTATCATCATCATTAAATATTCTAGAAGCCCAGTGAGTACCTTGGTTATCAATCAATCATATTTATTGAGCACGTAAAGTGTGCAGAGCACTGTACTAAGTGTTTAGGAGAGTCTAGAGGGGAAGATGGCAGACAGGATTGCAAAACTGGTTCCCTTCCATGAATAAGGCAGTTTTCCTGTGATCAATTACCACAGGGCTTGAGCAGCTTTGTCTTCCTCTCCTGCCTTTTTTGAATCTGCTATGCTGTCTTTCCCCACGTCATAATCGTATTATTATGATGTCATTCATTAGGCTTGTAAATGTTAAATGTTGGGGAAGATACAAATTTATCAGATCAGACACAGTTTCTGTACCATATAGGGTTCACAGTTCCTCATTACCAATTTGTACTTCCCAAGCCCTTAGTACAGTGCTCTGCACACAGTAAGCGCTCAATAAATACGATTGATAATGATTTACCATTCTACAGATGAGGAAGCTGAGGTCCAGAGAGGGTAAAGAGCCTGTCCAACTGTCACACAGCAGACCAGTGCTGTAGCCAGGACCCAAGGCTGTGCATGTAATTTACTTCACTAAGGATATCCTTCAGAAAAGATACAGCTCCTGCCTTCTAGAACTTCATAATGCAATAAGAAATCAACATTCTATTTACTAGGTATGCTTTTATATAATATTAAAGCTCATTATGGGCAGGGAACATGTCTGCTAATTTTCTTGTACTCTCCCAAGCACTTAGAACTGTGCTCTGCACATAGTAAGTGCTCAATAAATGCCATTGATTGATTAAACAGAGGGTTAAGGGACAGAGTGAATATTTAGACTTCACTGGAGAATAGACAATAGATAAGAGTCATGATTTAAAGAAGAGTTGACATGATATGGCAGGCTGGAGAGAGAAGCTTTTCTAGGCCTAGGGCAATTTGTATGAAGGTGCAGAACTGGGAGAGGAAGGTCTAAAGTGTGAAGTAGGGACAGGTACGTGATCAGCATCAGAATACTACAGACTACAAGTTCCGGGGCACAGTCATAGTCATGAAGATTGGGGAAAATTCTTGGGCCTGCTGGTATAGCAGCTGAGATCTAGTCACCTCCACAGACTCTTCCGCAACAAATGGAGCATGGGGGAAAAGCCACAGGATTTCAAAAGCACCATCTCTTTTTCACCATATTAAAGAAGACAAGATAGAGAGTTGACTCTAGAAACTATCATGGAAGCCCTCTGTTCTCCATTGCTGGCAATAGGCTTGTCCTAATAATGAAGAGCATCTTTTACCTTCTGGATGAAAAGCCATGCTAGGAAAGTCAGTTAATGAATCACAGTTTTCTTTGAAGACTGTGTTACTGTGGGTGTTTGATCTTCCTCTATCTTTGTGCTATTCTCTTTTCCAGATATAATATTCTCTGTGCTTTAAGAAGCTGATTGCAGTTCTCACAGTTAGTGCTGTATCTGTAATTTTTTTGGCCTGTCATTTTAAAAGAAGACATGAAATGACAAAAAAAAAAAAATGAAAGCATTGCCATGGGAACCAGGGCACCTCAGACAAGAATGCATGAGAAGAGCAGTGTCCAAAAAATGTTCCATTTGTACTAGAAGTGGACCAAATTTGACACTTAAATTTTTTACTTCTGCCAAAGATAAAGGATTAAAATCTTGCCATGGAGGCTTTTTCAGTAAATATGCTGGCTCAGCTCAGAATGTGGCCTCATTTGAGAAGTTTAGATTCACATCACCATGAGAATGAAGAATTTGCCACGTGAATAAAAGGGAAAAACAAACAATGGAAGTAACAGACCATTATTTTCCCTTGTAGAATATTATCCTAATTGCACATGCATGAAAAGGGATATGTCGATATTCTGGTGAAAATGTAAGTGTCCCCACACCGTCAGAAGGCTCCAGTTCTTGAAGGAGCAACTCTCTCAGAGATCCTGGCTCCCAACAGGTGACACTCCACTAGTACCAGGATTTGTCCTCATGACATTGGAAGGGATGATAGTGGCCTTTAATTAACCACAAGCCCCTTCTAAATAAGCAAAATCCCCCCACAAATTAACATAAATCTCTCCTCTTATCCTGTGAGCCACCTGTGGGACAGGGACTATGCCTGTCCTGATTATCTTGCATCTACCCCAGCGCTTAGTACACCGTTTGACATGTAGAAGCACCGTGGCTTAGTGGAAAGAACACGGGCTTGGGAGTCAGAGGTCATGGGTTCTAATCCCGGCTCTGCCACTTGTCAGCTTTGTGACTTTGGGCCAGTCACTTCACTTCTCTGTGCCCATTACCTCATCTGTAAAATGAAGATTGAGACTGTGAGCCCCATGTGGGACAACCTGATTACCTTGTAACCCCCCTAGCGCATAGATCAGTGCTTGGCACATAGTAAGTGCTTAACAAATGCCATCGTCATTTTTATTATTATTATTTTAATTATTATTATGTAGTGAGCACTTAACAAATATCAAAGTCACTAATATAATTACATTACTTCTTTATTGCTACTTCTTTCATTTAGTCTGAATAGGTGAGAGATAAAAGGAAGGAAATTTTGGTTTGATTTTCACTTCTGGCATGGTTTAACTACTGTTTCAGAAATCTGCAGCAACAGATTCCAGGGCCCCAGGATATGACTAGTAAAACACATCAGATGGAAAGCAGGGGCCTAGAATGCTGCTCTAAGCAGAGGATATCTTTCTTTTCTTTCTTTTCTTTCTTTCTTTCTCTCTTTCTCTCTTTCTTTCTCTCTTTCTCTCTCTCTCTTTCTCTCTCTCTCTTTCTCTCTCTCTTTCTCTCTCTCTCTTTCTCTCTCTCTCTTTCTCTCTCTCTTTCTCTCTCTTTCTCTCTCTCTCTCTTTCTCTCTCTCTTTCTCTCTCTTTCTCTCTCTCTTTCTCTCTCTTTCTCTCTCTTTCTCTCTCTCTTTCTCTCTCTCTTTCTCTCTCTCTTTCTCTCTCTCTTTCTCTCTCTCTTTCTCTCTCTCTTTCTCTCTCTCTTTCTCTCTCTCTTTCTCTCTCTCTTTCTCTCTCTCTTTCTCTCTCTCTTTCTCTCTCTCTTTCTCTCTCTCTTTCTCTCTCTTTCTCTCTCTCTTTCTCTCTCTCTTTCTTTCTCTCTTTCTTTCTCTCTCTCTCTTTCTCTCTTTCCCCCCTCTCTCTTCCCCCCCTCTCTTTCCCCCCTCTCTCTTTCCCCCTCTCTCTTTCCCCCCTCTCTCTTTCCCCCTCTCTCTCTTCCCCCCCCTCTCTCTCTCTTCTTCTCTCTCCTTCTCCCCTCCTCTCCCCCCCCACCCCCAAAACAGGAATATTGTTAGTGAAGCAACAGCACCCATATCCTAGATTCTTAGATAGATTCTATCCCCAAATCTTCCCTTGAACAAGGATGGTAAGCACTTGTTTTGAGGGCATTTTTTCCTCTGCAGTTTGGAATACAACTGAGTAATCGCAAGCCCATTCCCACAGCCTGTTGCTCTCGATATTTCATAACCATCCAGTGTGACCTGAGGAGACTGACAATTTGAAATATATTGAGAAACCTCAGTGTCTCTAAGCCGCTCTCTTTATTACACTTTAACATGTTTTAAATGAAAGGCACTGTAGCGGGAAACTAAGATGGTCCCTTTTCAGTTTGGGGCCATTAGTTTTAGTTATTGACGGTATCAGACAGAAGCCCATCCCTGACAGATGAAGGAGAATTTTTCCCTTCTGGTAGAAAAGTAGGATCCTTCATTCCTCGTAAAGCTTCTAGCTGAAGTAGATTTCAGCTTCCACCTTGTTTTTATTCCCTGTCTCTTATTTTTAACCCAGTGTTAACCTGCATATTGGTAAATTAATTTAGGAATGGAGATCAGGTCTATAAACTCGGTTGTATTCTACTCAAGTGTTTACTACAGTGTTCTGTACACAGTCAGGGCTTGATAAATACCAGTGATTGATAGATTGGTAAGTAAATAAATATTTGAGTGCTGGTAGGGTGAACATCATTGCTCAAGGTGCTTAAGGTTTGTGTTAGAGGTTCAATCCTATTCCTACTTGGTGGACTTCATGATCTAATAAAGGAGATCAGACATGCCCAATTAATAGCCCACTGTTGGGTAGGGACTGTCTCTATATGTTGCCAGATTGTACTTCCCAAACGCTTAGTACAGTGCTCTGCACAAAGTAAGCGCTCAATAAATACGATTGATTGAACAAATGGATAAAATAATGACAGGAAGGAACTACAAAAACTGAAGTGGAACATGACCAGCCATCTCAATTTGGGCTGGACTATCACTCTTTCAAAAAGTCAAAAGCAGGACCCATTGGAGTCCCACTTTGGAGTAGCAGGAGATATTGCACAGCTGTGGTGGTGTTTGCAGTGATGGGAAGGAAGAAAAGAGAAGGAGAAAGATTCTTTCTTCTGCTGCTACCCCTCGTCTCTTCAGTGGCAGTAGCAGAGGATACTGTTTCTATCATTACCCCTGTAGCTGAACTTGCTCTTCCAGGTCATTTGTGGGAGGTTCAGATGTAGCATGGCATGCTAGCTCTCGGTGCCGGAAACTTCCAGGAATGGTCTGGAAGTGCCAGTTCTGGGCGGCTGTGATTGCTGCTGCTGTGGCTGACTGCCAGATCCTTAAGTTAACTAGCGATAGTGCTCAAGGCCAACAAAGGCCTTCTTGGCAGGAGCAGCATGACCTAGTGAAATGAGCACGGGCCTGGGAGTTGGAGGGCCTGGGTTCTAATCCCAGTTTTGCTACTTGCCTGTTGTGTGACCATGGACAAGTCTCTTAACTTCTTTATGCTTCAGTTTCTTCATGTTCCCTCATGGGGATGAAATACCCATTCTCCCTCCTACTTAGACTGTGAGCCCCATGTGGGACAGGGACTGTATTCAACCTGATTTTCTCGTATCTATTCCACAGCTTAGAATGCTTGGCAGGACCCATTGGAGTCCCACTTTGTCTGGGTAGCAGGAGATACTGCACAGCTGTGGTGGTGTTTGCAGTGATGGGAAGGAAGAAAAGAGAAGGAGAAAGATTCTTTCTACTGCTGCTACCCCTCGCCTCTTCAGTGGCAGTAGCAGAGGATACTGTTTCTATCATTACCCCTGTAGCTGAACTTGCTCAGCTACAGAACTACAGTATAAGAACAGTATAAGTACAGCTACAGAGCTTCAGTATAAAAACTTAACAAAACCACAGGTATTATTATAATTTTTCTATTCTATTACTAGTTCCAGTTTTGTTTTTAGGCTGAGTGGCGGCAGCAGCACAGATAGAGGGCAGGAGAGAATGGTGGCAAACGTTGGCTGGATAAATTGCCTTGACATTCCTCTCTCCTCTCTATCATATTTTAGTTTCTCACTTCCATTACACTATTTACCCTTCCCCTCTTCATTTAACCTTATTTTTTTCTGTCCCCTTCTCTCCCTCCATTTTTGTGTCCTCCCTGATCCTCCCTATCTGGGTTACCGCAAGCTTCCATGTATGGACCAAGGGAACATTGTCTCCTTAGTTTGTGCTGGTGGATTGGAGAATGGGAGGAATTGTTATTGATATTATTATTATTATTATTATTATTATATGAAGTGCTTACTATGTGCCAAGCACTGTATTAAGTGCTAGGGTGGATAGAGAGAAGCAGCATGGCGTAGTGGAAAGAGTCTGGGCTTGGGAGTCGGAGGTCAGGGGTTCTAATCCCAGCTCCACCACTATTCAGCTGTGTGACTTTGGGCAAGTCACATAACTTCTCTGTGCCTCAGTTGCCTCATCTGTAAAATGCGGATGAAGACTGTGAGCCCCATGTGGGACAGCCTGATGACCTTATATCTACCCCAGTGCTTAAAACAGTGCTTGGCACATAGTAACAAATACCATCATCATCAATCATATTGAGAGTTTACTGTTTTCAGAGAACTCTACAAAGCACTTAGGAGACTACAATGTAACAGACACATTCGCTGCCCACAACAAGCTTATAGTCCAGAGGTCAGAGACAAACATTAATATAAATAAATACAATTACGGATATTTACATAAATGCTATGGGGCTGGAAGAGGGATGAACAAAGGGAGAAAGTCTAGGCTATGACTTGTCCAAGGTCACACAGCAGGCAAGTGGCAGAACCAAGATTAGAATCCAGGTCCTTTGACTCTCAGGCCCGTGTATTTTCCACGAGGCCACACTGCTCTCCTGTGAAGATTTCCCAGAGGAGGTGACCTGGAATTGTAATTTAAAAGAAAGGGAGGTAGCCATTATGACTGAATACTTGATCAACTGGCGTAATCCTCATACCTTATTAGACCTTAGTTTGGGTCCCTTTGCACGTAAAGAAGCCGGTTCTGAGTGGGTCACCATGAACCTCTGACTCAAACCCCCCATGGTGAGAGAGCTCAAGCAGGGGAGCCATCCATCAAGAAACACTGTCTTAATTTCCTCTCCCTCTTTGGTGGGGATGGTGAAAGGTCGATCTCAGGTTTGAATCACAGGAAAAAATTCAGCTGCAGAGTAGAGGGAGACATCAAGACTTTGCAGACTCATCAGCTGTTGAGACTGATCCCTCACAACCTTACTGGGGGTCTCCCCATGAAATCACACTGCTTCCCAAGGCTGTTGGGTAGTGGCGCAGTTGGTGGGCTTTCTAAAAAGAACTGGCTGTACTCCATGGGCCTTGGTCCTGATGAAGTTTCACAGGAATCGGGTGATCTGCAGGGCCTAGGGAGGAGGCATTTCTTTTCATTGAAAACAGAGGCTTCACTCTCCCTTCCCCTTGAGCTCTGAGCATCTCCTCCCTGCCCCCAGGGACTAAAAGCATTCCCACTATTTCCTCAGTCCTCTTCACTCCAGTCAGTAGGGAACACACACCGGGGAAGTAAGAGGGGTGGTGGGCACTTGGAGAGCTGAGGGTTGAAGTCTTCCCATGAGGAGATGTTGTCATAGTTATGCCCTAATGGTGCTGCAGGATGGGAGAAACAGAGAAAAAGATGTTCTTTTGCCCATTCGGAGGCCTCTTTAAAGACTGTTGGGATTTTGCAGCCACAAGGGGAGAGTCAAGGGCCTGGACAAGCAAGGGACTTGCTACACCTGGTCTTTGGCTTTGGAGCCAAATCCTATAGCCTAGTCCTACCCTGATCCTGGATTTGTCCGAGCTGCGGTATTACCACCATAGTTAATCACGTATTAATTTCACAGGGCCAAAGGGAAAGGACAAGGGGCTGGAGACGAAGAGGAGTCTTTAATGTTTTCTTTTTAACTCTTAAAGAAACCCTGAAAATATCCATCTGCTCCCAGCAAATGACGATACTTATAATAATAATAATAGGATTTATTAAGCACTTACTATGTGCAAAGCACTGTTCTAAGTGCTGGGGAGGTTTGAGGTTACAAAGTGATCAGGTTGACCCATGGGGGGCTCACAGTCTTAATCCCCATTTTACAGTTGAGGTAACTGAGGCACAGACAAGTCAAGTGACTTGCCCAAAGTCACACAGCCGACAATTGGCAGAGCTGGGATTTGAACCCCCTGGCCTTTGACTCCAAAGCCCGTGCTCTTTCCACTGAGCCATGCTGAATGCCTTCATTTTACTATCTGTGCCACCTCCCATCAGAACAACAGACTAATGAAGGATGGGCACATCACTGTTCTTATTTTTAAAATGAGCATTTACCTATTTCTCTTGAATTCATTTCACAGCCTATGGTGGCTTCGAATATAAAGGACATTGTTTGGTACCCCTAGAATATTATAGAGCTTATTGTCCATGAGCTTCATCCCCAGTCTCATTGGACAATATCTGGAAAAGATCCCGTGAAATTTGGAAGGAACAAGGTGGCACTCCTAACCATTCTGCTTGTCAAACCTTCTCAATCAATTAGTGTCCCTATAACTCCACACCTGCCCGTTCACTCTCCTTCACCTCTGGCACCTTCTCATACTCTTCTAATTCTTTTTTTCCACTGCATACCTTACTTCTAGGGTGTATGAGCATATTATGTATACACATACAGAGAGTGAGCGAGAAAGAGCACTGTTCTTTGAATAGGAAGATGATTACCGATGTGAAATCCTATCCATGAAGGCAAGTGAAGCCCAAAAGACCGTTGTGCAATTGACAAGTCCTTAGGGCAACAATAAGAGC
Organism: Tachyglossus aculeatus; assembly: GCF_015852505.1. Taxonomy (NCBI): domain Eukaryota; kingdom Metazoa; phylum Chordata; class Mammalia; order Monotremata; family Tachyglossidae; genus Tachyglossus; species Tachyglossus aculeatus. The sequence continues at coordinate 23,116,446 of NC_052101.1, read as the reverse complement.
TATATAAACTATAAACTATTAACTAATGAGATGTTATCATGTGCTGATTAAACTGGACAGGGACAGAAAAAGCTCACTGATTTTTCTATTTGCCATCACATTCCAAGATTAAAGTTAATTAGGCATGGTACTTTATTGAGTCGGGTCTGAGTTCAATCAAGTGAGCTATGTTTAGGGCACCCTTTCTAAGTCCTTTTCTATTTGGGGATGAGAAGTGAGTTCATCTGCTCTTTACACCTGTTGTTTTCTGTCCTTTCATGCAGGCTAGACCTTAATTCTCACCTGCCAATTGTTCTAATTCAGGTCCCAGAAATTGTGATCTCGATTTTTGGAGGAAGGCATACTTTTTATCTATTTATCCAGGATTTGAATTCTAAACCTAGTTGAGGCATTATTATCCAAGTAATGGATTAAGTTTAGATAGACACTAAAATTTCATCTTTTCTTGCTCTAAAGTCCTATTTTTTTCACCTCACAGTGGATTATACAATAGATCTTTCAACTTCCATCGGTCCATTTCTTGCATTTTCCTTTGCCGGCTCCTAAGCTTCCCACCACCATTTTGGTTCCCAGGGTATTTCTCTAGCAGGAAACATCCTTTCCACGCTGTTAATTGGAGCTGACCTGGGATTTCAGTGAGAGGATCAGAATTCACTGCTCCTGCCAAAATCCCCTTAGAGCCAATCCAGAAGTTCCCAAGCCAGTCTTGTCAATGAGCAGATATCCAAGTTTCCAGACAGGTAAATTTACCTCCTACCTGGGAAATGTCTGTTCAGGCTTGTGTCTGCTCTGGGCTGTTGGCTGCAGATATTTATATCCACTGTGTAGTCAGATGCTATCTTCATTGAGATCTGTTATAAATTCCTTGAAGTTGCTCAGAGAATAATAATAATAATAATGATAATAATAATAATGATAGCATTTATTAAGTGCTAACTATGTGCAAAGCATTGTTCTAAGTGCTAGGGAGGTTACAAGGTCCCACTCATCTGCTCCCATGGCTTCAACTACCATCTCTCTGCAGATGATACCCAAATCGATTTCTCCTCTTCCCCTTATCTCTCTCCCTCTCAACAGGCTCACATCTCCTGCCTTCAAGACATCTCTACTTGGATGTCCTCCCGTCACCTCAAGCTTAACTTGTCCAAAACAGAACTCCTTATCTTCCCACCCAAACCTTGTCCTCCCCATCACTTTCCCATCACTGTAGATGGCACCAGCATCCTTTCCATCTCACAAGCCCGTAACCTTGGTGTTATCCTTAACTCCTCTCTCTCATTCAACCCACATATTCAATCCGTCACCAAATCCTGTCGGTCCCTCCTTCACAACATCGCTAAAATTCTCCCTTTCCTCTCCATCCAAACTGCTACCATGTTAATACGGTCACTCATCCTATCCCACCTAGATTCTGTGTCAGCCTCCTTGTTGACCTCCCAACCTCCTACCTCTCCCCACTCCATTTCATACTTCACTTGCTGCCAAGATCACCTTTCTACAGAAACGTTCAAGGCCTGTCACCCTCCTCCTCAAAAGTCTCCAGTGGTTGCCTATTCACCGCCATATCAGACAAAAACTCCTCACCATTGGCTTTAAAGCACTCCATCACCTTGCCTCCTCCTACCTCACCTCGGTTCTCTCCTACAACCCAGCCCGCATACATGGTTCCTCTGGTACTAACCTTCTCACTGTGCCTCAGTCTCGCCTGTCTCACTGTCGACCCCGGCCCACATCCTACCGCTGGCCTGGGGTCGGCGGTACCAGACAATTACTCTCCCCTACTTCAAAGTTTACTGAAGGCACATCTCCTCCAAGAGGTCCTTCATCTAAGCCCCCATTTTCCTCATCTCCCACTCCCTTCTGCATTCCCCTTACTTGTTTCCTTTGCTCGTCCTCCGTCTCCCAGCCCCACAGCACTTCCGTATATATATACGGAATCAATACAAAATATACAATATATATATATTTTTTTTTTATATTGATGTCTGTTTATTTGTATTGATGTCTGTCTCCCCGCTTCTAGACCATGAGCTCACCATGGGCAGGCATTGTCACTTTTTATTGTTGTACTGTCCCAAACACTTAGTACAGTGCTCCTGAAAGCAGTAAGCATTTAATAAATACGATTGACTGAATGAACAGGAATCATGCAAACTAATTGTTTAATTCCCCTAAGCGCTTAGAACACAGTAAGTGCTCAATAAATAGTATTGTTTGATTTGTTTATGTTGGGAGGAGTGGTAGCAGGACCTGACTAGAAACTGGACTACTCCAAGAATAACAAATATAAATAAAACGCGGGAGAATTATTATCGGCCAGACTCAAAGCAGTAAACTGTCTCTTGTCAGAGGGTCACACTCGGTGAGGTGTCAGCCAGTAACACGATTGAGTGACTTAAGGTGAATGCAGAGCTTGAAAGTTGTCCCGACATAAATCTCTTACTCATCCCATCGGCTTAAACTAGCAGCAGGAGTAATATAACACCGGCAGAGTGTAATGCTCCTTGGAACAATAAAGATAGAAACTGCACTCACCCTGATTTGTAAAGATTTTAATTTGGTGGCTGCCATCAGGTTTCCCCATGCAAATGTAACTCATTTTGGGGAGCCATTAAACTGTCACCCTACTTGCACATTCACAGAATTCCCCCATTCCTCTTGCCAAAGATGACAATTCTTTACTGTATTCCTTATTACATTTGTCCTTCCGCTATTGACTTTTTTTGCTTTATTTCCAGTAAGTAACTGAACTGTTATGCTGTCAGTTATTTATCTGACTAATTTCTTGATGAAATTGCAAATATAATTGAATTTTCTGGAAACCATGAATTCAAATGAGGCAACAATTGAGGAAGCAGCATGATTAAAGAATTGTTATTCACTCGTGGTACATCATTACAGCAACGAATTCATTGCTGGATCTCTCACAGATGGAGTTGCTGAACTATGATTATGTTTCAGAAAATGAAAGGGGACAAATATAAAAAAGGCAATAAAACAAATTAGGAGACTTCATGAGCGACAGGATTATTATTGATAAAGTATATTTTGTATCATCAATGTGCTGGAACTTTGGCAGTTTAAATTACACATCCATGCAGTCAAAGTTTTCATTTGTCTAAAAATCTTTGCCATTTTATCCATATAATCACATTTCCTTTCAACCTCCAAAATGACAATTTTAAAGAACATTAGAAATTATCCTTCTCTGAAAATGCATCTCTTTCCAAATGCATTTACACTCAGCAGTCATTAAAAGGACATTGCCCAGTCATTTAGACTCTAAATTTAGCTTTAAAATAAAGTTAAGATGTTGTGAAGAAATGCCCTTTATTTCAATGGGGTAGTTTCGTTCTCAAATATGTTATTTAAATGCTAAAGGATTAAGCACTGTAACCCAGGGTCACACAGAGCCAGGTGTCTCACCCTAGACATTAGCCCTGTGACTGTGATTCCACTAAGACCTAACAAAGCTCCAGAGAGCAACAGCTGGTTTCTAATCCCCACTCCACCATTCATGTGCTATGTGACCTTGGGTAAGTCACTTCACTTCTCTGAGAGTCAGTTGTCTCATCCGTAAAATGGAGATTAAGGCTGTGAGCCCCAGGTTGGGCAGGGATTGTGCCCAACCAAATTTGCTTGTATAATAATAATAATAATAATAATGTTGGTATTTGTTAAGCACTTACTATGTGCCAAACACTGTTCTAAGTGCTGGGGTAGATACAAGGTAATCAGGTTATCCCACGTGGGGCTCACAGTCTTCATCCCCGTTTTACAGATGACGGAACGGAGGCCCAGAGAAGTTGTGACTTGCCCAAGGTCACACAGCTGATAAGTAGCAGAGCAGGGATTAGAACCCATGACCTCTGGCTCCCCAGCCCGGGCTCTTTCCACTGAGCTATGCTGCTTCTTGTAATAATAATAATTGTGGTTTTTGTTAAGTGCTTTACTATGTGCCAGGCACTGTACTAAGCACTGGGGTGGAGCCAAGGAAATGGGGTTGAACACAGTCCCTGTCCCATGTGGGGCTCACAGCTTAATCCCCATTTTACAGATGAGGGAGCTGAGGCCCAGAGAAGTGAAGTAACTTGCCCAAGGCCACACAGCAGACAAGGGGAAGAGTTGGGATTAGAACTCAGGGCCTTCTGACTCCCAGGCATGTGCTCTATCCACTCCACCGTGGTGTATCCACCTCACTCTTTAGTACAGTGCCTAGCATAGAATAAGCGCTGAACTAATACACAAGTGACTTTTGTTATTATTTCTTTCTTTGTTCTCTGTTTCCCCCTTTTAGACTGTGAGCCCACTGTTGTGTAGGGGCTGTCTCTATATGTTGCCAACTTGTACTTCCCAAGCGCTAAGTACAGTGCTTTGCACACAGTAAGTGCTCAATAAATATGATTGATTGATTGATTTGCACTCTGGTGTCTCTGAGCTAGCCTTTACAAGACACTTCAGTGGTTGTAATGAGGAAAGTTGAAGCTCTGAGGTTCCAGGTCAGCCCACCAGGCAAGACTCAGAGCTCAGTTGGAGTTCATATCAACTCAGCCAATCAATGACATTTATTGAGCGCTTACTCTGTGCAGAGCACTATACTAAGCATTTGGGAGAGTACAATACCCCAGAATTAGCAGATGTGTTCCCTGTTCACAATGAGTTTATGGTCTAGGGACTCACTAGATTTAGCCTCTCACCCCTCAAACATGGGAGTCATCTAGAGAAATAATTCCACATCACACTCCCTACGAGTTACAACTTCCTGCCCCTGGGGACCAGGGAGGACTCTTCCTCCCTTCAAGGCCCTGCTGAGAGCTCACCTCCTCCAGGAGGCCTTCCCAGACTGAGCCCCTTCCTTCCTGTCCCCCTCATCCCCCTCTCCATCCCCCCATCTTACCTCCTTCCCTTCCCCACAGCACCTGTATATATGTATATATGGTTGTACATATTTATTACTCTATTTATTTATTTATTTTACTTGTACATTTCTATCCTATTTATTTTATTCTGTTGGTATGTTTGGTTCTGTTCTCTGTCTCCCCCTTTTAAACTGTGAGCCCACTGTTGGGTAGGGACTGTCTCTATATGTTGCCAATTTGTACTTCCCAAGCGCTTAGTACAGTGCTCTGCACATAGTAAGCGCTCAATAAATACGATTGATTGATTGATTGATTGACCAGCAAGTTTCCTCTTCATCCTTTCCCTGGCCCAGGGCCAGGAAAACAGCGTATAACAACACACTACTATCTACAGACAGAAGCAACCACCCAGCCATTCATTCATTCAGTTGTATTTATTGAGTGCTTACTGTGTGCAGAGCACTGTACTAAGTGCTTGGGAAGTACAAATTGGCAACATATAGCGAGCCATTGTGGAGATGGACAAATGCATCCAGAGGCTTTTCCAGCACTGCCCCATCTCCTCCAAAAGGCCTTCCCCGCTAAACCCTCATTTTCTTTTTTTCAACTCCCTTCTGAGACAGCCTGACTTGCTCCCTTGATTAATCCTCCCTCCTACTCCTACTGCACTTACATATCTGTAATTTATATTAATGTCTATCTCTCCCTCTAGACTGTAAGCTTGTAATGAGCAGGAAATATGTCTGTTATACTGCTAAATTGTACTGTCCCAAGTGCTTAGTACAGTGCTCTGCACAAAGTGCTCAATAAATATGACTGACTGCACCCTCAGTTTCAATCAAGTCCTAGTTCAAATTTGCAGCTTCAATCTAGAGGGCCAAAGTCAGGGTGTGTATCTGGTGCCTCAGGGCCCCTTTTCCCTTGTTCTGATTCCGCTCCTGGCCCTAGGTATGCTGTTCTACAACATGAGACTGGTGGGTTGTTTCTTGCTGGAGATGATCTGCTCTGCACACAGTAGGTGCTCAATAAATATGATTGAGTGAACAGAGCACGTTAGTACATTTCCCCAGAGGCCTAAGCTGCAGCTCTTTTTGCTCAGGCTGTACATTTCGGCTCAGGTGAGCGATGTCTGCTGTAAAACGAGGCTCAGTGATAAGTTGCCCTGCGGACTATCTGTATACTGTGAGGCAGGGAATGAGGTAGTGAACAGGGGTTGTGAAGCTAGGTTTTGGGTACAACTTTAGCCGGCGCCAGCAGCGGCTGTGGAACCGTGGCTTAGTGGAAAGAGCACGCGCTTGGAAGGCAGAGGTTGTGGGTTCTAATCCTGCCTCCTCCACTTATCATTCGTTCGTATTTATTGAGCACTTACTGTGTACAGAGCACTGTACTAACTGTGTGACTTTGCGGAAGTCACTTCACTTCTTTGTGCTTCAGTTACCTAATCTGTAAAATGGGGTCTAAAACTGCGAGCTCCATGTAGGACAACCTGATTACCTTGTATCTATTCCAGGACTTAGAACAGTGCTTGGCATGTAGTAAGCACTTAACAAATACCATCATTATTATTATTCTACCCCCTTGTTTTGGCTGTTCTGATCTCCTCTCTGAGGGATCAGGTGGTCTAGGATGAGCAGGGTGAGTGAGACGGTCAGTAAGACCTACTGGGGCAGTGTGGAATTAATGCAGAGACATTCCCAAATCACAAAGGTGGAGGAGGCTCATTAATAATCACAAGTACTTAATACAATGTTCTGCAAATATAAGCACTCAATAAATACCATTAATTATGATTATTATGATTAATTATGATTAATTATTATCAGTGGCATTTCTTTTGCCTTTAACTATGTGCCAAGGCCTGTGCTAAGCACTGGGGTAGGTAGAATCAAATTGGACCCAATTTCTGACCCACATGGGGTTCACAGAAGTAAGGCGAAGAATGGATATTTAATCCCCATCTTGAGGTTAAGGAACCTCAAGAACCTTAAGGAACTCAGAGAAATTGTGACTTGCACAAAGTCACAGAGCAGGCATGCGGTTGAGCTGGGATTAATACCCAAATCTCCCAACTCCCAGGCCTGTACTCTTTTCTCTCCCCAAGGGAAAGCACAGCATCAGAGTGGCCTGGTCCTTTGTCTTGGGTTGCAAATTGCAGGTAGAACCACCACACCGCCAACCCCTGCCCACCGACTCAGCTAGAAAAAAAAAAAATCAAGAACTGCTTTGGGATTAGTGCTGCTTTTTCCCTTGAGTGCCTTTTCCCCTCAGCAACCTACCTTTCTCCTGGACTTCTATATAACTAGAGTCAATCCTCTTATTTGAGGGACACTTATTTGACCAGACATTGGCTTGAGGGAGTGAATGCATGCATGCAGGTGGCGGAGCTAGGATTAGAACCCGTGACATTCTGACTTGCAGGACCGTGTTCTATCCACTACACCATGCTGAAAGAGCACGGGCCTGAGAGTCAGAGGAAGTGGGTTCTAATTCTGGCTCTGCTATATAACTGCTGTTGGGCAAGTCACTTAACTTCTCTGGGCCTCAGTTATTTCATCTGTAAAATAGGGATTAAGACTGTGAGCCCTATGTGGGACAGGGATTGTGTCCCACAAATTACCCCAACAATTAGAATGGTGCTTGGTACATAGTAAGTGCTTAACAGATACCACAATTATTATTATTATTATTACAATAAACTGAGTTGGTAGACACATTCCCTACCCACAAAGAGCTTACAGTCTAGAGGACTGTACGGGAACTAAAATATGGGAACTTTTTGTTATTGGATCACCTTCCTTCTCCTCTTCCTTCTCCTCCTCCTCCTCTCCCTTTTTCCCCATCCCTTCCTCCCACCTGCCTCTCCCCTCATCTCCCTCAGCAATGATTGATTTTGTCCCTGTAAGATTCTGAATCTCTGTAATGAGAGAATGTTCATGTCTCATTCCTATGCTACTTTTGCCTTATCCTTGGCAGGATCCACTGTCTTAGAACCCCTTCACATGAATTGTCAGATGTGCTATTCTGTGTTTCTAATGATAATACTAATTGTGATGTGTGTTAAGATGCTTTATATGCGCCAATCATTGTACTAAGCACTGGGGTAGACTCATGGGGTTGGCAAGCTAAGTAGGAGGGAGAACAGGTATTTAATCTTCATTTTTATGGATGAGTAAACTGAAGCACAGAGAAGTTAAGTAACTTGCCCAAAGTTATGCAGCAGGGAAGTAGTAGAGCCGTGTTTAGAATGCAGGATCTCTGACACCCAGGCCCTTGCACTTACCCCTAGGCTGTACTGCTTTTCTGGCTTTTGTATACATTCCTTGTCTTCATATCTCATTGATTCTGAATCTCCTCGAGGCAAGGCCTATTTCTGAGCACTATTAGAGCTTAACATGAAGACTCGATGATAAGGGTGCCCATTAACTGCATACATAGCTGTAATGAGTGAGTTATCTCCAGTGACTACTTAATAAATGACCAACCTGTTCATAATCCTCAAAGAAAAAAGTGCATGTTCCAAACCCACAGCTCCAGCCCAGTCACTTATAGTCACAGCACACTCACATTTCTGTCACTTCTGTTTGGTCCTGGGGCTGAGCTACTGAATTCTCTGTCCCTTCCCTTCAGCCCCCATTCCAAGCTGCTAGACAAGGATTGGGACTTTGCTTGCCCACATCTGGCCCATGTAGTAGGGCAGGAAATTCTTACATCCTTTCCAGATTGCCTGTCTGTGTGAGCATATGCTCTTCTACTGTTTATCTCTTCCCCCAAACATCCCTCTTTCTCTCCCTCCCTCTTTCCCCCTCTCTCCCTTCCTTTCTCTCCCTCCCCCTTTTCCTTTCTCCTTATCCTAACCCTTCCTCTCTTCCTTCCTATCTCTCCCTCTCCCCCTTCCTCCCTTTCCCCCTTCCTCTCTCCCTCCCTTCTTCTCTCTCCCCCCTCCCACCCCCATCTCTCTCTCTCTCCCTTTCTCTTTCTCTCCCCCTCCCTCTCTCTTTCTGAAAGAGATAGGGAGGCTAAATATCTCCTCCATTTTACAGATAGTGAAACTAAGACACACATGTTAAATGATTTACCCAAATCTTACCAAACTAGTTTAAGCTTTGGGACTTTAGCTAAGATGCCCTTCTGCCCAGTCCATGAAGTCACATCTTGGCATCCTAGAGTGAAGCATTTGATCTGGGATGGCTTTGCTTCCCCAGCCTGGGTCACTCCTCAGATCTTCACCCCAACAATGTATGAAACAGTGTGGCCTAGTGGAAAAATGTGGAAGTTGGGTTCTAGTCCCTGCTTGGACACTTGCCTGCTGTGTGACCTTGGGCAAGTCACTTAACTTTTTTGTGCTTCAGTTTCCTCATCCGCAAAATGGGACTAAAATACCTGTCTCCATCCTACCTAGACTGGGAGCCCCATGTGAGACAGAGATTGTGTCCGATCTAATCAACTTTGAACTATCCCTGCACTTAGTACTGGATAAGGGCTTTGAAGAACTCAATCACCTTGCCCCCTATTATTTCACCTCACTAATCTCCTACTACAACCCAGCCTACACACTTCACTCCTCTACCAACCTTCTCCTGTAACTCGGTCTAGTCTATCTCATCGCCGGCCTCTCGCCCCCATCCTGCCTCTGGCTTGGAATGCCCTCCCTCCTCATAGCTGATAGAAAATTACTCTCTCCCATTTCAAAGACTTATTGTAGGCACAGCTCATCCAAGAGGCTTTCCCCGACCAAGCCCTCCTTTCCTCTTCTCCCACTTCTTTCTGCTTTGCCCTGCCTTGTCTCTTTTATTTATCCCTTGTCCCAGCCCCACAACACTCATGCACATATCTGTAATTTATTCATATTAATGCCTGTCTCCCCCTCTAGGCTGTAAACTTATTGTGGGCAGGGAATTTGTCTGTTTATTATTGTTTTGTACTCTCCCCAGTATTTAATATGGTGCTCTGCACAATGTAAGTGGTTAATGAATACAACTGACTGGCTGGCTTAATGAATGTTGTCATAATTATTAACACAACTCCAGATAATAATAATAATAATGATGGAATTTATTAAGCATTTACTTTGTGCAAAGCAGATGGCAGGAGGGTATCCAGGCTGTTCATTGGGAGGGTTTTGAGCTCCTACAAACCACTCTGATTTGCAGAGTGAAGACTGCAATGGCCTGAGAGGAGGAGAGGAGTGGAGGACATGAATCCTTAAAGAGAAGGTGGGCTATCCCCTCTACCAAGTGCTGGATCTCTCAAAGGTACCCTGAAGTCCCTGCCCTAAATTTCTCCCTCTCTCTCTGGTCATTCATGTCTTTCTGGGATATTTTTAGTGGTACAGTAGGTCAGTATGCCCAGAGGCAAAGTGGAAAAGAAAGCAATCGTTTTAAATTTAATCAGCCAATCAATCAAAATGTCTTGTATTTGTTGTAAGTGCTTCCACAGTTATGATAATTTTTACTGACTTTCCTTCCAACTGAAGGCATTCTTGGCCGTCTTCATTACTTCTAAGAAATGAACACACACGTGTTCTTACAGATGTACAAATATACTCTCATCACAAGCATAAATCTCTACAATTAGACATAGGCACACACCAACATGGTCTAGTCTGGACACTTATGAATGTACCTAAGAAAGACTCATTTAGGAACTAAGTAAATATTCTACAATATATCCACGGTCAGACTTTCCCTCTGAATTTTATCTACTAACATTGGTCTCACCTAGAAGTTCCCTGGAGATTTGGAAGGATTCCACTAAGGATTGGTGTCACTTTGAATTATAACCTGTTCATCTGGTGAAATTCTCCAACATGAGGAGATAAAATGTCTCAGTATCTCACAGGCCTCATCCATTGAGCGGTTTAGATTACATTTGTTACTGACCTAGAGACAAAGGGATGGAGTCAGGGAAGAGGATGCGGAACATTCCAGTGATCCTGGCTTCTACCCTCCCATAGTGGCTTCTCTGTCCACCTCTGCCTCCTCTCTGTCCCCTACAGCAGAAGTGGCCACAGGGGTTGGAAGTTATGGAGGGGAATGCTTTGGATACTGATCTGGCTTTTTCAGAATCATTCTCCCTGTCTGTCTTGTGGTTCCTGTGTCCCAGTACGATTTCAAAGCATAAGAAGATTGGCAGATCTGTCAGTGAGAGCCTGCCTACAAGAATCAAAGAGTGGACATGGCTCTTGAAGGGGTTGCAAATCAACCTTTCCAACTGGGCTCAATATGATGAGATATGAGCTTTCAGAAACCACCATGATCCAGTCAAATGTACCTTAGGCAATATGCACCCGTACTGTGTACCCTTCAGTAGTATCAAGACCCAGCCCCAGTCCCTTCAGTACAAGTCACTACAATTCAGAACCTCTCGGCTTCTCCAGCCCAGAAACCTGGATTTCATCTTCTCACTATGCCACTGGGTCAGATGCTGAGGGGTTGGGGGTAGGGGCCTGGCTCACTCCCAACAGAGAATAATTTTCTCCCAAAGTCACCCAGCAGAGCCAAACCTCCTTTTCCCATTATATACTCATTTATCACAATCTTTTCAGCACTGCGAGGCAGGGTATATCACCAAATTTCTAAATGTTCATCTTAATAAAACTTAATTATCAAGACAACCTCAACAAGTCAAAACACATTTAATGGCCCATTTTTCATCTCCCTGTTGGAATCCTAGTGACAGTCAGCTGGGAATCATGGAGAAATGTGAGGGAGAAGTGTGGAAGGAACAGAGCAAGTGAATCCCACCCCTCTTCCTGTCGCTTCACTTCTCAGAAAGTCGCCTGGGGGTTTGGTCTCCCAGGCTGCAAGAATAAGTGAAGATTTGTGGCTGACACAGGCCTGCACCCTGTGGTCCGGATTCATTTATTCATTCATTGATTCATTTAATCGGATTTATTGGGCGCTGCTTACTGCGTGCAAAGCCCTGTACTAAGCACTTGGGAGAGTACACTGTAACAGCAGTATAGGACAGGACATCCCCTGCTTTGTCAACCTCATTCATCTTTCTCATCATTGATTTCTTTGACCTCTTGCTCACACCCTCCCTTCTGCCAAAAACTCCCTTCCCCTCACATCCAGCAAATCACCACTCTTCCATCTTCAAAGCTCTACTGAAATCATAGCTCCTCCAGCATCTCTTCCCTCAGTAAACTCTCATATCACCTCCCCCTTTCTCCTCATACTGTATCTCCTCACCCACAAAGCATTTAGGTCCTAATGCTACCCCAACCTCCATACACAACATTTGTACACATTATCTTTAGACTCACTTGCTTCCCTCTTCCCTTGTCTTTTGTTGTCGAGTCATCTCCGACCCATAGTGACACCACGGCCACAACTCTCCTAGAACGCCCCAGCTCCATCTGCAGTTGTTCTGGTAGTGGATCCGTAGAGTTTTCTTGGTAAAAATACAAAAGTGATTTACCACTGCCTCCTTCCATGCGGTAAACTTGCGTCTCCACTCTTGACTCTCTCTCATGCCGTTGCTGCCCAGCACATGGGAGTCTTGACTTGTAGCATATCGCCTTCCACTGGCTAGGCATTGGCCAAGCTAGGAATGGAATGGATATGCCTCTGCTTGACTCTCCCTCCCATAGTTGAGAATGGTAGAGCATGGGAAACTCTCCAGGGGCAACCCTAAGAAGGTTGCTTCCCCCTACCTGTACTTTATTATAGTGTTTATTTCCCCTGCTCGACTGTGAGCTCCATAAGTGCAGGGATCATGTCTACTCACTGTATTGTACCCTCCAAAGTACTTGGAATAGTGCTCTGCACAGAATAAGCACTTAACTGAAGTAGCATGGCTAGAGCACAGGCCTAGGAGTCAGAAGGACCTGGGGTCTAATCCTGGCTCCACCACTTGTCTGCTGTATGACCTTGGGCAAGTCACTTTACCTCTCACCTTATCTGTCAAATGGGGATTAAGACTGCAAGCTCCATGTGGGACAGAGACTAACTCGATTTGCTTGTATTACTTGTATCCCAGAGGTTAGCACAGTACCTGGCACATAGTAAGTGCTTAACAAATACTGTTGTTGTTGTAATTATTATTGCCCTTGACCCAGTTCTTCTCCAATTGCCCTGTCCCCCACCCCTGGGCCTGCCTGGGAAGGAAGCCTGCTGAGGAGCCAGGCCAGGTCAGGAATGAAGAACGAGTCACTTCTCACGGAGGCTGCAGACCCCTTCTCCAGATGGCTCTTTTCCTGCCTACTCAGGCCTTGCTCTGAATCTGCTTCTGGAACCCCCGGGAAGGGAGGGAAGCTTTATATCAGATTCCTTTTCATTAAAGTTGAGCTCTGTTCATTGGGGAGGACGTGAGTGTCATTACTAAGTTCACTGCATAGAAGCAGAATTATTATCTGCTAACTAGGCTTATTAAGGCTCGGATGCATTTTATTAGTGAATGCAGTTTTCAGTGCAGCCTGTCCCCCGGACAGATGAACAGTTCATTGGCTAGTGTGGGTGACTGGACAATTCCGTCGAGTGTATGTCTTTCCAAGAAATGAAAGAATATTATTCAGGTGTAATTCAAGCTGGAGAAGAGTGAAGGAAGACTACACAATTGATTAATGGAATTTATTGAGCACTTACTAGGTGCAGAGCACTGAACTCAGAACTTGGGAGAGTACAATATAGCAGAATTATATTCCCTGCCCATAATGAGTTTATAGCCTAGAGGGGAAACAAATTAACTGCATGTAGTTAGCAAATAATGATTCTGACTCTTTGCAGTGAACTTAGTCCAGAGGGGGAGAGCACATTGTAACAGAGTTGGTAGACTACATTGGCTGCCTGCAATGAGTTACAGTCTAGGGGGGAGAGAGACATTAATATAAATAAATAAATTACATAATGACCTTCAAGCCTTTGGAATGAGATTGATCAGGGAAAGCTTATCAGATATTCTCTCTTATTCCAAGGTGAAAAAGATCAACATTTCAGCAGAAAGGATTTAAGCTGAATAAAGCAGCATGGGCTCATGGAAAGAACACAGGCCTAGAAGCCAGGGAACTTGGGTTCTAATTCTGGCTCTTGCATGCTGGGTGACCATCCATGGGCTAGTCACTTGACTACTCTATACCTCAGTTTACTCATCTGTAAAATGGCAACCAAATACCTGTTCCCTTCTACTTAGGCTGTGAGCCCATGTGGGACAGAGGCTGTGTCTGACCTGATTATCTTGAATCTATCCCAGCTCCTAGATGCATGGCACATAGTAAGTGCTTAACAAATGCCATAATTGTCATTATGATCATTATTATTATTTCTTCGTGGTTTGAGAATTGGTCCTGAGCTGATGAGGAAGGTTTGGTAATCTCCTCTCTTGGGAGTCTTGCAAAACATAAAAGCATGCATTTGTGACATCAGGACGGAGGCAGCAGTGCCTAGGAACAGGGCACTGGCCTTCATAACCTTTGGAGGTGCTTTCCAGTTTGATATTACCCAGTGAAAGACCAGTCCTGTTCTTATAACTTCATATGATTTCACTTGTTGGAATGGCAGCATGATAAGAACTATAAAGTGGGTGTTTCACTTAATGTTAGACTGAACAACAGTCTGGCAGTCAGTGAAAGGGACAAAATGAATATCAGTAATGAATAACTGAATTCATAGGATCGTAAAATCCCAGAGGTGGAAGGGACCTTGAGAAAGCCTGGGTTCCTCTCCCCAGGTAGGGGAGTGGTTAAACCAGGGAGAATAGTGGTGGTTCCATTCTTCCCTAAAGGATATCTTTTTAATTCACAGCCCTGTGTCCCCATAGACCATGCTACTTCTCTAAGGTAAAGTAGCTAGGAATGTAACAGGAATGGAGATCTGCCTTTACTGTAGTCCCTGTCAACAGTGAGGAAAGGGAAATAACCATTGTGCATGGTCCTGGGTGTAGGAAAGTAACACTTGTTTCAAACTGTTTCGCCTCCATTTTGTATACCTTTTGTAAAAATAGCACATGACTCTGCTCTGCATTTGAAGAATCAATCAGTCGTATTTATTGAGTACTTACTGTGAGTAGTGCACCCCACAAAGTGCTTGGAAGAGTATGATATAACAGAGTTGGTAGACCTGTTCCCTGTCCTCAAGAAGCTAACAGTCTAGAGGGAGAGGCAGACATTAATATAAAGAAATAAACTACATATCTGTACATAAGTGCTGGGGAGTTGTTCCAGTGGTGAAACAGGGTGGGTGGTCTTCAAAGCTGTCTTCTCCATAAGAGTGAAGACATAGGGAATTTTATCTGGGCCAGGACCAATGTGATGGGATTAAGGGGGGAAAATGACACTTTTTTGGATTTAAAAAAAAAGCCAGGAGCAATGGCAATTGGGGAAAACAAGTCCTCTGGGAGTGGGCAGGTGGCCAGACTCTGGAATGTCCCCAGATTTCTCTAAGGAGTTGTCTGTGCATGGGAAGTCAGCTGGGAAACAGACCTGTGTAGTTTTTGGCAAAGCGTCCCGGTCCCATGGTGTCCTAAGGAAAGAGTTGAGCTGTGGTTTGACATTTAATAAAGGGCTGACATTTGTGGGAGAGAAAAGGAGCTTATACAAAGCCGAATAGGATTTCTGCCCCAAGGTCCACCTGCTCACTTCAAAGCTAGAGAGGCACCAACTGAAGTGTTCAAAAGCCTCCTGGCTGTGTGACCGTATGATCCCCTCTAAGGAGAAGTCAGCAAGAGCTCATCAAGCCAAAGAGCAGATGTTCTAGAGGCACCCAGCCTTCAGGCCTCCTTTCCACCTTTCCTTTCCATCCTTTTTCTCTCTTTCTCCTCTCCTCCCCTCCCTTTCCATCCTCGGAACTTTTCTCTTCTTCCCTTCTCCTTTTTTCTCTGATATTCTCCCCTCCACAGAATCAACACTCTATCAGTGGTATCTATCGAGTGCTTACTGTGTGGGAGTACAATACAACAGCAGAGGGAGACATGATTCCTGACCTCAAGGAGTATACAATCTAGTCAGGGAGACAGACATTAAAATAAATCACAGATAGGGGAAATTGAGGATTCATGCATAAGTGCTGTGGGCTGGGCGCAGGGTATCAAAGTGCTTAAGGGATACAGACCCAGGTGCAGAGTTGAGACAGAAGGGAAGGTGAATGATTGGGGAAATGGGGGTTAGGGAAGACCTCTTGGCGGAGGCGAGATTTTAGCAAGACCTTGAAGATGGGGCTAAAAGTAGGATGATAGATGTGAAGGGGGAAGGAATTCTAGGCTTTCTTGTCTTGCCTAATGCTGTCAAGTCATTTCCGATCCATAGCGACACCGTGGGCACATCTCTTCTAGAATGCCCCACCTCTATCCGCAATTTTTCTGGTAGTGGATCCACAGCGTTTTCTTAGTAAAGACACAGAAGTGCTTTACCATTGTCTCCTTCCACACAGTAAATTTGAGTCTCCATTCTTGACTGTCTCCCATACTGCTCTTGCCCAGCACAGGGCAGTCTCAACCTGTAGCCGATTGCCTTCCGCTTGCTAGCCGTTGGCCAAGCTAGGAATGGAATGGGTAGGCCTCTGCTTGACTCTCTCTCCCATAGTTGAGAATGGTAGAGTACTGGAAACTCTCCAGGTGTGATCCTGAGAGGGGTGAATTCCAGGCTAGAGGGAGGATATGAGCAAGCTGTGATTGGCAAGACAGAAAAGACTGAGGTATTGAGCAGGCTGGAGTTAAAATAGTTGAAATGGGAGATTAAGCAGATCTGTTAGGAGGGAAAGAACTGATTGAGCGCTTTAAAGCCAAGGTGAGGAACTTCTGTTTGATGCAGAGATGGCTGGGCTTTTTTATGATATTTGTTAATCAGTTACTATGTGCCAGGCACTGTACTAAGCTATGGGGTCCATATAAGCTAATCAGGTTGGACCAGTCCCTGTCCCACAGAGGGCTCACATTCTTAATCCTCATTTTACAGATGTTGTAACAGGCACATTGAAGTTAAGTGACTTGCCCAAGGTCACACATCAGTAAAATAGTGGAGTTGGGATTAGAACCCAGGTCCCTCTGACCCCCAGGCCTGTGCTGTATCCACTACATCATACTACTTCTCGTGGGGAGATGTAGACTGAATCATTTTTGAGATTAATGGTCTTATTTCTCCTGATCACAGAGAGAACACTCCTACTCTCTCTCAGCCTTCTTTGTGCTATGTTTAGAAAGGGAACGTGAGGGGAGGCCCCAATCAATCAATCGTATTTATTGAGTGCTTACTGTGTGCATAGCACTATACTAAGCACTTGGGAAGTACAAGTTGGCAACATATAGAGATGGTCCCTACCCAACAGTGGGCTCGCAGTCTAGAGGGGGGAGAAGAAGTGAAGTGACTTGCCCAAAGTCACACAGCTGACAACTGGTGGAGCCGGGATTTGAACCCATGACCTCTGTCTCCAAAGCCTGGGCTCTTTCCACAGAGCCACACTGATTAGGCAGGAGCATTATGGGTTGAGAGAGGGAGAGGGTGAAAGTGGGGATGGTGGTTTTAGGCATTGACATGCTGCTTAACCAGAGTGATGACACTGGTATCCTAATGTACTCCAGGGGTTGGTTGACTACTTGGCTCCTTCCATCTAATAAAATGAGTTAATTCTTCCTGAGCAATCCCTGTCCCACATGGTGCTCACAGTCTAGCTGGGGGGAGACAAACATAGAAAAGAAAAATAAATTACAGACAATACAAGCATTTGAAAATTCAGGCATAAAAGATGAGGCAAAATAATGAATTAACCCAATCAATTAACTGTACTTTTTGAGACGTTACTTTGGGCAAAGCACAATATTAGAAGAGACTAGAGCTGAGGTTCCTCAGTCTTTGCTACCAAATCTGCTAGATTATAAAATCTTTGAGAGCAGAGACTATGCTTACTTGCTCTAATGTACTTTCCCAAGCCTTTACTACAGTATAGCAATGGTCTGTTGTTCTTGAAAAGGTAGTTGATGGAGCTAAGCTGAATGAGCTGTTGTGGAGGGAGACTTGGTGCCAAGGAATGGAAAAAAACTAAAAGTGAGCAGTTCCACAGGGGACAGGCCATCTGAAAATCAAACTGTCCAATATAAAACCTGGTGAATTACTACCCTTATGGATAAGTGTGGCTGTCATTCCAGCTTCTTCTTGTCCTACTGCAGTAGGATTAGATGGCTGTCCTGAGTGGAGCAGAAAGGAAGGTGGAGTCTCTCTCAGCAGCTGCCTCAATACTTATTTCAATCAGGAGCACCTGAGGCAATGCATTGCCACTCCACTGCTCCCTCCCTGCCTCTGGATCATGGTCGATAATGGCTGGATATGCAGAGGAAACAGACTCAGGAGACAACAGTCTATTCCTGAATGGAGAAGGGTCAAAGAAAATGGAGAGAATCGTTGAAGGGGTAGTAGGCAAGGGTGGGGGCATATTTGCAAGTTGGAGGAGAAATTACTGCTATTAATACAAAGACTCCATTAGAGGTGCACCTCAATTCATCTGTTGATAGAGTAGTTTCATGAAAAATAATGTTCACTTTCATTTCTCCTCCTACGCTAATGCACATTATAAACCAACTCCTGGTATGTTGCTTGGAGTAAAGGTCGAAGGAGAAGGAGAGAGTGGGGCTCTTTACCTAGTGCACTGTAAAAGCAGTTCTCAAAAAACCAACCACTTCACAAAATATAAGCTCTGTTATGTCTCAGTTTGTCTTCATTAGGGTTTATTTTGAATCCCAAGAGTTCCATCTCAGGAATATGTCTCTAGATTTGGGACAAATGAACTAAAGTAATTCAAATACTCATCAGTACTCTGAGGAGATACTGTCCATTGCATGTCTGATGAAAAAAGCATGCTAAGAGAAAAAACAATCTAGTCTGACTAAAGGACCCAAAAGTTCACTTCATTCTAGTAGTAGTAATGGACACGTCCTCCGAAACCTTGACTGCACCGTATGTAATCATCTGCTCATTGGCTCACTTAAATTTTACATACAATTTTCCATAATGTGTTGTCATCTATATTCATGCAGCTGGCTGTGAGGTGTCAGGGCTAGGTCAAATGAAAGACTGCAGTAAGTCCCAACCCATTTCTGCAGTCCCACTGATTAATGAACCATGGCTCCATCCTTATCACTAAAAATGAGGAATATTTAATATTTGCAGTGCCTGGCACTGTTATTCTTTAGCCTCACTGTTGCTCCTTCCTTATAAATAATCCATATTCAATCCATACTAAATCCTGTGGGTTCGCCCTTCACAACATTTCTAAAATCCGCCCTTTCCGGACAAACTGCTACCACTTTAATCAAATCACTTATCCTATCCCACCTTGCTGACCTCCCTGCTTCCTGTCTCTCCCCACTCCAGTCCATACTTCACTCTGCTGCCCAGATCATTTTACTACGTGAATCATCAGGCCAATTTTCCCCACTCCTCAAGAAACTCCAGGGGTTGCCCATCCACCTCAACATCAAACAGAAACTCCTCACCATTGGTTTTAAAGCACTCAATCACCTTGCCCCTTCCTAACTCACCTTGCTACTCTCCTACTACACCTCAGCCCCCATACTTCCCTCCTCTAATGCTAACCTCATCACTTATACCTCCATCTCTTCTATCTCACCACTGACCTCTCACCCACATCCTGCCTCTGTCCTGGAATGCCCTCCCCGGCTTCAAAGCCTTATTGAAGACACATCTCCTCCGAGAGGCCTTCCCTGACTAAGCCCCCTTTCCTCTTCTCCCACTCCCTTCTGCACTGACCCGACCTGCTCCATTTATTCATCCCCCCTCCCAGCTCCACGGCATGTATGTACTTATCTGTAATTTTTGTATTTATATTAGTCTATCTCCCCCTCTAGACTGCAGGCTCGTTGTAGGCAGAGAATGTGTCTGTTTATTTTTGCATTGTACTCTCCCAAGTGCTTAGTACAGTGCTCTGCACTCAGTAAATACTATTGATTGGTTACTTCCATATCTGCAGACTTTTCCTCAACATATGAAACTTTGAGGAACTGCCACAAGACTTAAAAGATGCCACAATGATGTCCTTCTTTGCCAGAGGTTGTTCTTCATAGAAAACTACACCACTGACAGTGAAATTCATTCATTCAAGCATATTTGTTGAACACTTACTGTGTGTAGAGCACTGGACTAAGTGCTTGGAAATTACAATTCAGCAAGAGAGACAATCCCTACCCAACAGTGGGCTCACAGGCTAGAAGGGAGAGACAGACAACAAAACCAAACAAGTAGACAGGCATCAATAGCACCAAAATAGATATATACACATCATTAATAAATAGAATAATAAATATGTACAAATATACACAAGTGCTGTGGGGCGGGGAAGGGGATAGGGCAGAGGGAGGGAGTAGGGGTGATGGAAAGGGAAGGAGGAGCAGAGGGAAAGGAAGTCTCAGTCTGGGAGGCCTCCTAGAGGAGGTGAGTCTCAGTAGGGCTTTGAAGTAGGGAAGAGAGCTAATTTGGTGGATGTCAGGAGGGAGGGCATTCCAGGCCAGAGGTAGGACGTGGGCCAGGGGTTGTTGACGGTAGGACAGGCGAGAACGAAGCACAGTGAGGTTAGTGGCAGAGGAGCGGAGTGTGCGGGCTGGGCTGTAGAAGGAGAGGAGGGAGGTGAGGTAGGAGGGGGCAAGGTGATGGAGAACTTTGAAACAAATAGCGAGGAGTTTTTGCTTCATGTGAAGGTTGATAGGCAACCACTGGAGATTTTTGAGGAGGGGAATGACATGCCCAGAGTGTTTCTGTAGAAAGATAATCTGGGCAGCAGAGTAAAGTATAGATTGAAGTGGGGAGAGACAGGAGGATGGGAGCTTAGAACAGTGCTTTGCACATAGTAAGTGCTTAACAAATACCATTATTATTATATTATGGGAGATCAGAAAGGAGGCCGATGCAGTAATCCAGTCGGGATATGATGAGAGATTGTACCAGCAAGGTAGTGGTTTGGATGGAGAGGAAAGGGCGGATCTTGGAGATGCTGTGAAGGTGAGACTGGCAGGTGTTGATGACGAATTGGATGTGTGGGGTGAATGAGAGAGCGTAGTCGAGGATGACACCAAGTTTACAGGCTTGTAAGACGAGAAGGATGGTAGTGCTGTTCACAGTGATGGGAAAGTCAGGGAGAGAGCAGGGTTTGGGAGGGAAGATAAGGAACTCAGTCTTGGACATATTGAGTTTTAGGTGGTGGGCGGACAGCCAGATGGAGATGTCCTGAAGGCAGAAGGAGTGACAAACCTGGATGGAGGGAGAGAGAACAGGGGAGGAGATGTAGATTTGAGTGTCATCTGCGTAGAGATGAGAGTTGAAGCCGTGGGAGCGAATGAGTTCACCAAGGGAGTGAGTATAGATGGAGAACAGAAGGGGACCGGGAACTAACCTTTGAGGAACCCCTACAGTTAGGGGATGGGAGGGGGAGGAGGAGCCCACGAAGGAGACTGAGAATGAATGGTCTGAGAGATGAGGAGAACCAGGAGAGGATGGAGAGAGAGAGAGAGAGAGAGAGAGAGAGAGTGTGTGTGTGTGTGTGTGTGTGTGTGTGTGGTGGAAACAGTCATCGCAGAGCCCAGAATCCTGGCACCTCTGTGCCCACCAAATGGCTTCCGCTTGTTTTGTTGTCATTTTTAATATTTGCAGTGGCTAGCGCTGTTTTCCTGTGGCCTCCTTGTCTCTCCTTCCTTATGAAGCTTTTGTTTGGAGAGAGCCCTTCATTTCTTGATTCTCAGTTTTCAGCTTGGATGCAAAACTGTCTGAGGCTTTATTTTATTGTTTCCTTAAAGAGCATCCTCTGCCCTTCTTGCTTTCCATTCAAGATGAATGTAGAATATCACAACAGATGTGATCTTTGCAGCATGAAAGATATGGAAGGAAATACTGACTCACTGTGAGCGGGGAATGTGGTACCAATTCTACTATATTGTACTCTCCCAAGTGCTTAGTACAGTAGTCTGCACATAATAAGGGGCCAGTAAAAGTTGATTGATTAATTGCCAGGCTCCTATATGGCACTCAGAGAAGTTACAAAAGGTTTTAGCATTATCACATGATCATGACTCTGGAAACTACTAAGGAAATCTGACTCTAAGATATTCACCTGGATTGTGAAGCTATTCTACAGTCGAATCAGAGTTAAAAGATGTCTTGACTGACTCCTCCTCACTACTGGAAGCAAAGCAGGGCCAAGTTGAACTTGTTCTAGGAAGCAATCAGTATGTTTCCCATCCGCCCATCTTTCAAGTCATTATCACTGAAAATCTTCAAGGCAATCATCCAAGAACTATTATTTGCTGATGACTGTGCTCTTGAGGCATTTCCACAAGAAGACATACAGATTGATATAAATTACTACACTGAATCCACACAGTAATATGGATTTGTAATAAACTAAAAGGGTATCAAGGTTATGTAACAGAAAAGCCTAACACACAACCAAAGGTTGTCGCTGGCAACCAGCATTTAATGTAGTCAGCAAATTCTGCTACCTGCGCAGCGTAGTATACAATGATGTCCAGCTAGGTATAGAATTAGAAAACTAAATCAAGAAAACCAGCATAGCTTTTGAAGTACTGCAAGTTTGACCACAGAATGGCATTTACCAAAGCTTAGTCTGAAATAAATATCTATAACCAAGGATTAATAGCGGGGACCCAAAATTGAATGTCCTTACTAAGAATGATTGTAATGGTATTTGTTAAGCACTTACTGTGTGCCAAGCACTGTTCCAAGTGCTGGGGTAGATATAAGGTAATCAGGTTGTCCCACATGGGGCTCACAGTTTTAATCCCTATTTTTCAGATGAAGTAACTGAGACACAGAGAAGTGAAGTGACTTGCCCAAGATCACCCAGCAGAAAAGTGGCAGAGCCAGGATTAGAACCCAGGTTCTCTGACTCCCAAGTCCATACTCTTGCCAATAGGCCACACTGCTTCTAGGTAGCACATTATCCAGGCATGCAAAGATGGACATGGAAATAAGGATAGACATACAAAGCAACAAGGCTACTGTGTCCTTGAAAGACTCTAAGTGTGCATCATGAACATAGAAACGAGATTCATACAAAACTATTGCTCTATAGACGTTTAGTGTCCAACCTTTTTATGCTTGTGGAATTTGGACTTATAACAAAGGTCACATTCAACCCTTAGAGCAGTTTCAACAATGAAACCTGTACACAATACTTAATGAGAAGAATCAAGGCCATCAGTCAATCAGTCCTATTTACTGGGAGCTTACTGTGTGCAGAGCACTGTACTAAATGCCTGGGAGAGTACAGTGTAACAGAGCTAGTAGACATGTTTCCTGCCCACAATGAGTTTTTGGTCTAGAGGAGTGGACAGACATTGCTATCAATATATAAATTGAATTATGAATATGTACATAAGTGCCATAAGGCTGAGGGAGCGTAAAGGGTGTGAATCCGAGTGCAAGGGTAACTCAGAAGGGAGTGGGACAGGAGGAAATGAGGGCTTAGTTGGAAAGGCCTCTTGGAGATGTGCTTTTAATAATGCTTTGAAGGTGGGAAGAATGATCTTCTGTCAGATATAAAGGGGGAGGGCTTTCCAGGCCAGAGGCAGGATGTGAGTGAGGGGTCAGCAGTGAGATAGATAAGGTACAAAGTACAATGGGTAGGTTGGCATAAAAGGATGCAGGCTGGGTTTGTAGAAGGAAGTCATGGAGATAATAGGGGAGGGGGCCAGGTGATGGAGTGCTTCAAAACCTAGGATAAGGAGTTTCTGTTTGATGCAAAAGTGGATGGGCAACCACTGGAGGTTCTTGCGGAATGAGGATGCATGGACTGAATGATTTTGTAGAAAAATGATCTGGGCAGCAGAGTGAAGTATGGACTGTGAAAACAAGATCATAATGAATTCCTGGAAGGTAGTAAAGGCACTGGCTTTGAAGCAGTGACTGTCTGGTTTTGGCTATCATTTAGGCCTCATCTGTGCCAATAGACTACTAGGTGACCTTGGGCAAGTTAATTAACCTCTCTAGGCCTCTGCCTCCTCATCTGTAAAATGGGGATAAGATGCCTGCTTTCCCCCTCTCTTAGACTGTGAACCTCAAATGGGACATGGTTTATGTCTGACCTGATCATCTTCTACTTCAGTGTTTAGTGCACTGTTTGATGCAGATTAAGTGCTTTAAAAATTCCATTAATATTGCTATCATGAAATCTTTAAACTTGAAGGAAAAACTATGTGTGGTTATTAGCTAACTTTGCTATGCTGGAAAGTGGACATATGACAGATTTTTTTTTTAATTTTCCAGGTATAAAAGCAATTCTGGGAGTTATAGACTGATAAGCCTCGAATTTTAACCTGGAAAAGTAGTAGAATTGATAAGTTTAGTATCAGTGAACACTTAGCTAAACACAACCAGTTCCTAAAAGGGAAATGGTGCCTCGTTAAAATGTTGCCGCACTCAGAAGGGGCTCACAAGAATGTGTAGAGAGGAACCCCCAAACATAGCATGGTTAGATTTTCGAAGACCTGTGATAAGATTTCCCAGCAAAGGTTGTTTTTTTTTTAATAAAGAGAATCATGGTAACAGAGAGTAAAGAACTGACAAAATACAGATAATAAAGGACCAGATCCATAATAAAGATGGCATTTGTTAAGCTCTTACTATATGTCAGGCACTGTTCTAAGTGTTGGGGAGGTACAAGGTAATCAGGTTGTCCCACATGGGGCTTACAGTCTTCATCCCCATTTTACAGATGAGGGAACTGAGGCCCAGAGAAGTTAAGTGACTTGCCCAAAGTCACACAGCTGACAAGTGGAAGAGCCGGGATTAGAACCCATGACCTCTGACTCCCAAGCCTGAGTTCCTTCCAGTGAGCCACACTGCTTCCATGTCCATGATGGCCAAGTGTGCAAAGTGGAGGTTCCCTGGGAACTTGGGCTAGGACAAATTTGGCATCCTAAGCTACCCGGAAGAGGGAGGTGGCAGAGAATTTTGAAGTTTGCCGATGAACTTAAGATAATCTGGGTGGTGAAATACCATGAAGACAGGAATAAGTTTCCAGATGATCTCAGAAAACTGAGTGGGCTGAAAAATAGCAGATGGGCGTCAATGCAAAGTAATAGACCGTGGGAGAAATTATCCAAATTACAACTACAGAATAATAGATTCAGAGTTAGTAGGCTCTGCAAAGGATAGAAATCTCAGAATCATTGTTGAACATTTCCTCAAATAAGTAGTCATGTGAGGAAATAGCCAAAAAAGCCAATTGAATTCTGGAAAACAAAACCAAAGGCCTAATTTTGCCACTATATAAAACCATAGTACACCTTCTCCTGGAACATTGTGTTCACTTACAGCCACCGTATTTTAATAATAACATCATAGATCTAGCAGAGTTACAGAGAAGAGCAACCAAAATAATCAGGGAATAATCAGAGAAAATAATCAGGAAAGCTTCCATATGATAGTGGATTGGAAAAAAGTCAGGATATTCAGTCTGGGAAGGAGCAGACTGACAGAACATGTAGGGAACTACAAAAGAGTGTGGGTGGCTGAAATGGAATTGTTCACCAAATAAGCAGTGTGAGAAGCAGCATGGCCTCGTGGATAGAGCAAGGATCTGCGAGTCAGAGGGACCTGGGTTCTAATCCCAGCTCTGCTGCTTGCCTGCTCTGTGACCTTGGGAAGGTCACTTTTATTTTCTGTTCCTGTTACCTCATCTGTAAAATGGGGATTGACTTAGAGCCCTATGTGGGAAAGTGACTGAGTCCAACCTGATTAACTTGTATCCACCCCAGCGCATAGTACAGCGTTTGGCACAAAGTAAGTATTGAAAGTCCATAAAAAAACACAAATCCAGAATGTCGCCCATTGAAAATTTTCACTAGGAAATTCAATAATAATAATGATGTTGGTACCCTTTATTTACCCCACCCTCAAACCCACAGCCCTTCTATTCCCATCCAATATTCGTTTATCAATCAATCATATTTATTGAGCACTTATGATGTGCAGAGCACTGTGCTAAGTGCTTGGGAGAGTACGACATAACTGAGTTGCTAGACATGTTCCCTGACACAGCGAGATTACAGTCTAGAGACTTTAGCCTGTAGGGCAGCCTAGTCCGTCTTCCCCTCTAGTCTATAAGCTCCTTGTAGGCAGGGAACGTGTCTACCACCTCTGTTGAATTGTAGTCTCCCAAGCACTCGTACAGTGTTCTGCGCTCACAGTAAGCACCATTGGTTGATTGACTGGGCACTTACTATGTGCCAAAAGCTGTATTATGCTCTGGGGTAGAAACAGAATCATTAGTCTGTGCACTGTCCCTGTTCCACTGGGGCCTCACAGTCTAAGAGGAAGGGAGGTCAGCTATCCTATACCCGTATTTCAGATGTGGAAACTGAGGTTCAAAGGGAATAAGTTTGTACGTATAATGGGATATATATATATGTATACATATATATAATAAGTGTAATTATATGTGTAATGGGAAGCAGTGTGGCTCAGTGGAAAGAGCAGGGGCTTGGGAGTCAGAGGTCATGTGTTCTAATCCCAGCTCCGCCACTTGTCGGCTGTGTGACTTTGGGCAAGTCACTTAACTTCTCTGTGCCTCAATTACCTCATCTGTAAAATAGGGATTAAGATTGTGAGCCCCACGTGGGACAACCTGATCACCTTGTCTCCCCCCAGTGCTTTGAACAGTGCTTTGCACATAGTGAGCACTTAACAAATACCATTATTATTATTATTATTATCTTGCCCAGAGTCACACAGCAGACAAGTGGAAGAACTGGCCTAGAAGCCTGGTTTTCTCACTCCCAGGCTGGGGCTCTTTCAACTAGGTTTAAAATAAACAAAAGGAAATACTTTGGTAGAAAATGGGTGAGACTTTAATTGGTGAGCGTGGGAGTGGCTGGCAAATTATAGGTGTAATCGGCAGCCCCTTCCACTTCCTGTACTTGGAAGGAGAGTGTTTCTTACAGTGCTGTTGCATTTGTTACGCACTGTGCCTGGGGCTCTTTGTGTGACAATCTTCCAGACTCCCTACACCAACACTCACTCATTTCTAGTTTTAAGCTTAGTCTAGTTGGTATTCCCCCACTGTCTCCCAACCATCCTCCACTGGATTCTATATTTTGAGGCTTCACTTAGTTGGGTCCAAGCTTCCTTCCACCCTGTTTTACGATTACCCCATTTCAAGCTTTCCAGAGCAGCCATTTGGGTATCCCACTATTGTTCTTTCCTACTCAAGGAGTGATAAGATTAGCACTGCTTCGATGCTTACAGAAATGTAATGCAATGCTTAATGCAAACTCATTGTTTGTGATCCTGTTTTGACCCCGGATATTAAGTTTTAGAAGCCAGAGATGGCCATGGTAGGTCCAGATCTTCTAGCCTCCCCCCCACTCACCTGCCAAAAAAGAAAATATAACCACTCCAATTCTTTGGCTTGGTCTTTATTCTGGTCTAAATCCCAGTGCATGTTGGTGCCACACTGTCTTGCTGAGTAGCAGAATACACAGAGCAATGAACTCTGTGTCACCAAAGGAGATCCTTGGCTATGCTTAGGGAGTTTGAGGAGCTGGCAGTGGCAGAATCTTGGTGGTCTTTAGGCTAACTTTCATTATATATGACTGCTGATTCTGAGAAGTGGTTTCAATCAACCCTCAACCTGCATTCAACCCTGCTTTACTCATCCACTTCCATTGAGAGAAATTCAACAAAGTCCTCCCTTCTCTGCCAATCAGCTGCAGTGACCTCATACAAGCATTTAAATTCTCTATGCCTCAGCTTCCTCATCTGTAAAATGGGGTTAAAACCCCACTCCCTCCTACCTAGACTGTGAGCCCCATGTGGCACAGAGATTGTTTCTGGCCTGATAACCTATAACCTTCTATCTACCCCAACTCTTGGAAGAGGGCTCAGCACATTCTAAGTGCTTAACAGATAATATGATTATGGTTGTTTTTATTATTATTGTGAATTTCTGTCACCTAATGATGAACTCATCTGCCCATTCCTGCAGCCTCATTTGTTCCAGGAAGGTGAGATGATGACAGTGAATTTTAGTCTGGTTTCCACAGCCATGAAAACAACTGTTTTGGCTGAGGTGACTCATCTCACAATATACTGCATTTTCCCAGGAGGCTGGTGGTGGGTGGAAGCTTTTGTAGAATTCCCTGAGCTTTAATATACCACTTAGAGAATGTCATACATCAGAGATTTGTAACCAGTTACTATAATACTGTGTTCTTTTTCCTTTCAATCAATGGTATTTATTGAGCACTTACTGTATATAGAGCACTGTACTAAGCTCTTGGGAAATTCTAACCAGTACAGTTGGTAGACATGATCCCTGCCCAAAAGGAGCTTTCAGTCTGCATGGGGATATATACTGTTTAACAGTCATCATTCCCCATTTTAATCCCTCACAAATCCTGTCAAATTCATCCTGGAAATACAATAAAAGATAGAGCAGCGCCAAACCTAAGTTCTCAGACACAGGCTGTTGTGACAACCTCACGTAGGAGACCATTCAATCATATTTATTGAGCACTTACCGTGTGCAGAGAACTGTACTAAGCACTTGGGAAAGTACATTAAGACAATAAACAGACACATTCCCTGCCCAAAACAAGCTTAAGGGTCCCACTGGCTTCCTCCATGGGGCAGGGGCTCTGGCCCTGAAGGACTTTTTGGAAGGAAGTGCAGATCTCATTCCTCTCCTCCTTCCCCTCCCCACAGCACCTGTATATATGTTTGTACAGATTTATTACTCTATTTATTTTACTTGTACATATTCACTATTCTATTTATTTTGTTAATGATATGCATTTAGCTTTAATTCTGTTTGTTCTGACGACCTGATACCTGTCCATGTGTTTTGTTTTGCTGTTTGTCTCCCCTTTCTAGACTGTGAGCTCATTGTTGGATAGGGACCGTCTCTACATGTTACCAACTTGTACTTCCCAATCGCTTAGTACAGTGCTCTGCACACAGTAAGCACTCAATAAATGCTATTGAATGAATGAATGAATCTCATGGGAGCATGGGAATTTGTCTCTGTTTCTGGAAGGCTGATAGCTACCAAGGCAAATTTGTACCCCACGTGTTTGACTATGTACCCAATTCTTCAGACCCCTAATCCTGGAGTAGCTTCCTTTTCCTCCTCCCTCAATCAATCAATCAATGGTACTTGTTGAGCACTTACTGTGCGAAGAGCACTATACTAAGCACTTGGGAGAATACAACAGAGGTAGTAGATATGTTCCCTGTCCTCAAGGAGTTTACTGTTTAGAGAGGGAGACAGACAGTTCAATAAATCATGGTTATGTACGTAAGTGCTATGGGACTGAGGGTGGAATGAATATCAACTGTTCAAAGGCTACAGAACCAGGTGCATAGGTGACACAGAAAGGAGAGGGCATAAGGGAAATGAGCACTTAGAGAAGGCTTCTTGGAGGAGATATGATTTTAGGAAGGCTTTGAAGGGGCCAGGAGTTCCAAGCCAGAAAGAGGACATGGGCAAGGCATCATCAGTTTTATTTTCAATCAGTTTAACGTCCACTAATTCCTCCCAATTGGTAACCACTCTCCTTCCTACTGTGAACCCCATGTGAGACCAGGATTCTGGCTGACTTGATTATCTTGTATTTATTCATGCATTCATTCAATCATATTTATTGAGCGCTTACTGTGTGCAGAGCACTGTACTAAGCTCTTGGGAAGTACAGGTTGGCAACATATAGAGACAGTCCCTACCCAACAGTGGGCTCACAGTCTAGTTTATCCCAGTGGCACGTAGTAAGCACTCAACAAATATGATTATTGTTATTATTAGTTATTATTAGTCAAGTGTTTTGTCAGACTTCACACAACTATTCCAGTTGTTTCTGCAGAGTATGGGGGTGGGAGAGGAGAGGTCAAATCTTGATACTCGTTAGCATTTCATTTTAAATTCTTATCTATTCCTGGGATCTTCCTCTATCTTCTTTGGTGTATACAAGTGACGAATGTATCATTTTTTTTTTCCACTCTTTTAGAGCTGTCTGACACCAATAAATTACCTTCCAAAGCATGGCCAACCCTCCTGCTGACCTCTGGTTCCTTTGCTTCAAGAACCTCATTTTATTAATCTTAGCCTTTAGTGAAATCTGTCCTCCAGTCTGCTACGCTTTCCTCTGCTTGATTTTTCCACACACAACTCTGTTTATGGGAATCAATAATCACATCTTAAGTTACACCACAATTCACAGATATTGCTCTGACTCTTTTAAAACCTTCTTGCCTGTTTGTGGTTACTTGATAGGGCTGCCTCCAGGGCCTGCCCCAGCTTCTGCTTGGATGCACTGAATCTCCTAGGCCAGACAGCTTCTCCTTGTAGTGGAGACCCATTAAATGATGTGTTATCTAAAGCAAAGAGCCTGGATCAGGGGACCTGGGTTCTAATTCCAGCTCTGCCACTTGCCTGCTGTGTGACCTTGGGCAAGTCACTTAACATCTCTGAGCCCCCATTTCCTCATCTGTAAAATGGGAATGAAATTCATGTTTTCCCTTCCCCTTGGACTGTGAGTCCCAAGTGGATCAGGGACTGTGTCTGACCTGATTACCTTGTATTTACCCAGCCCTTAGTACAGCATTTGGCACATAATAAGTGGATAATAAATACCACGATTATTATTACCTTTTTTCTGCCAGCTTTCCAAGTGATTTTCAGCAGTCTACTACTGACAGTCTCTTTTTAAAAGAAAATGGCAGTTGTTACGCCCTTACTAAGTGCCAGGAACTGTACTAAACCCTGAGGAACATACAACTAGACTGTGAGCCCACTGTGGGCAGGGATTGTCTCTGTTGCTGAATTGTACTTCCAAAACGCTTAGTACAGTGCTCTGCACACAGGAAACAAGAAATACAATTGAATGAATGAGTGAATTTAGGTTGGACACAGTCCCTGAGCCACATGGGGCTCAGAGTCTTAATCCCCATTTCACAGATGAGGTAACTGAGGCATAGGGAAGGGAAGTGACTTGCCCAAGGTCACACAGAAGACAAGTGGCAGAATCAGGATAAGAACCCAGGTCCTTCTGATTTCCAGACCTATTCTCTATCCATTAGGCCATGCTGTTTCTCAATCTTCCTGTAACCACCTCCAAGTTTGGTAGATTATACTGACAGCATCATCTTTAATAGGTTTACTGATTGATGTTCATCTATTAACATCCTCTGTCCAGAGCAGTGCTGGTGTGTCTGTGAATGCTAATGCACCCTGTAAATCCAAGCTCAGCTAAAGCTGCTGATTATCAATTAGTGCAAACCAAAGGACCAGCTCTCAATCTTCCATACTTGCCTCACCACAGGAAAGGGCAAAACAACCCAAAAGAAATTATTTTTAACAAACAACTGTTGTCAAGGAAAGAGCCTGCAACCTCAGTGTGAGTTCTGCTGCCTCTCTGCCGGGGTTAAGGAAATGAGCTTGCAATAGGTCTCCCAAATGCAGGAGGAAGGTTTGTAGTTATTTCAGGACCAAAGCCAAACAGCGAACAACAGCAACAAAAAAACACCCCCTGGAATTCAAATGCAGGTCACAGTGTACAGTGATATTCCCCCCTTCTTCCTTTCCAGTTTTCAATGTAAACAACTCAGTGAGCCTCTTTTTTATAAGATGAGTCAAAGAAAATACAACTCAGTAAGCCACTTGGTAACAAGTGCCTGCCAATTACTTCCTTAGTCATCTGGGAGACCACCCAAGTGAAAGAAAGTGAAGTGAGGGAAGATTTCAGAATTAATATGCTTTTCTCCATTTTCCTTCCCTCCCTTTTTTCTTACCTTTATTCCCTTATTTCCCATCCCTCTCCTCCTACAAGATTCTACTGAAAATTCATCTCCTACCAGAAATCTTCCCAGATCAATCATTCTGACTCCAATTTACACACACACACACACACACACACACCCATCCTCCCCCCACCCCACCCTTGCAAATTAGGTATTTAACCAAGTGTTAGTGAATTTGTGCTAACTCTCTATGCCACTTTTGGCCCGTGTTCTCTGAAAACAACTCAATCTCCAGATTCAAGGAGTTAAGTGATAAGGAACACCCATGAAATAGCCCATTTCTAGTGAGCCCAGGGTGCACTGCACTGGAGATCTGTGTTGCTAAGGAATGAACTAACTCCATTTGGTCACCCAAGGAGTGATGTCACTGCACCTCCAAGCCCCCACTCTGTCCACACCCAAAGTATCTAGACCTCTTGGGGTAACCAGCCACCTCCAAGGGATTTGGGGGGCTGCAATTTGTTTTGCAGGTGGAACTCAAGCACTTTCCTTAGGTCTAAGATCCCCTGATTCTACTCCCTATTTTCCGGCTCTTGAAAATGTCTTCCCTTCAGGACAGGGCGCTGCGTGGATCTAGATTTCCAACAGCCAATGGGTCTTTATTGGAATGGTAATAAATAACTCAGTGTTAAGGACAGGGTTCGACCTGAGTATATGGCAGCCAGGGTCTGTCAGTCCCAGACAATATCTGACCCCTTGTATAGGGCAGAGGCTTGCAGTGTTTCTGCAAGACTCTGATGGGTTCTTCCCCTGGGGTTGTCTTTGAGGGTACCTGCCTTCTGGTTCCCTGAAGTGAGGAGGAACACTCCATCTTTGCAAACATTCCCAATTCTCTGTGATGGAAATGAGAGAGATGGAGAATGGTAATGATTAAGAACTTACTATGTGCCAAGCATTGTGTTAAATGCTGAAGTAGAAAGGAAAAGAGAAGTAGAGAAGCAGCATTGGCCTAGTGGATAGAGCACAGGCCTGGGATTCAGAAGGACCTGGATTCTAATTCCAACTCCTCCACTTGTCTGCTGTGTGACTTTGAGCAAGTCACTTAACTTCTCTGTGCCTCAGTTACCTCATCTGTACAATGGGGATTAAGACTGTGAGCCCCATGTGGGCAGGGACTGTGTCCAACCTGATTAGCTTGTATCTACCCCAGTGCTTAGAACAATGTACTTAGAACATAAGTGCTTAATAAATAACATAAAAAACCACCACCATCATCATCGTTAATACAGATCACTGTGCATTGAAGGCCCTCAAAATACTTGGTACCTCTCTCGCCCTGCCTACTATTTCTGAGTGTCCCCTCAGGCAGAGGAAACAGAATCTTGTCTGGTTTGTGGGGAAGGGGGAAACAGCACTCTAGGATTTGACTTTTCTGGGTCTGCAACCCCCTGGCTCTCCTCCCCAACTCTTATCCTCATACCCCTGTCCCATAGAAGCAGGAGAAAATGCTGTTTAAATTAAATGGCCATGGTTGAAATCCGTGCCAAAAAAAACCCCCATTACATTAACTGGGGGAAGGAGGAATTGGCAGCTTCAGAGATTATTTTTAAGGTCTAATGGCTCAGGTTATGAGGGTTGGAATGCCCTGAACATTACATATGTCCAGCTGTAAGTTAAACTGTATGCAATTAGGTCATCATCTGTGGACACAGGGGACAGTGCAAAGAGCACCCATGGGAGTGGGAGTAGGGGGGAGTTTACCCCAAGCTATCATTCCTTATTTCCTCCTATTGGTTTGTGTTCTAGGGAAAAGGCATGTTTTTTTTTTTTTAAAAAAAAAGGAATGCTATTTTCTGCCTCCTTAAGATTCTATTAATCATGGAAAGTGTACATTCTGCACAGCTGTGACTTCGCCGACTACTTCACTATCATTTTCCACTGAGTAGGTTTTCATTCATTCACGATTGGTACTCAGCCCAAGTCCCCAGCATCCCCCGAGACCCTCCCCATGCTTTCCAAGCTGTAGTTTAGCGTGCACTAGAAGAGAAGCACTGGTGTTTTCCCGTAGACCTACAGGCTGCTGGTTGGAGCCGTCCGGGAGCGAAAGGAAGAATTAGTCTGTGTATTTATGTGGCTGGGCTCCTGTAAATATTTTGATGCATCTGCTGCCAGCTCTGGTCTGAGGGAATATACCTGGCATTTAGATTTGGATGGGGAGCTGTTTTGAATGATAACGGTGCAGCTGGCTGTGAGTCAGTGCATGTGTGTTGGCTGGGAAAAAAAAAATCTCCAAGCTCAACGTTTGCTGAATGCTGAGCTGCAGCGCTCGCTGCCTTTTTTTTTTTTTTTTGTGAGTAGACGAGCCAAACAGATTTTTTTCAGGGGCGACAAGGAAACTCAAAAGTCACCCACAACTACCTTTAAACATGGGGGCTGTGATGGGCACCTTCTCCTCACTGCAGACCAAACAAAGACGACCCTCCAAAGGTAAGAGTCTTCCCGTTGTCTATTGTTCCTCCCGGAGTGTTCTTGGGGAGTGTGGAATATGGTGAATTCGACCACCATGTGCTGCAACTAACCCATGAATATTTAAGTGAGATGCTATTGAGTCTTCCTGTGTGCTGAAAAAGAAACCGAGGGAAAAGGTTGCGAGTGTGAATAGCTGGGGACGAAAGCAGGGAAAAGGAAGTGGGTTTTCTCAGATTTTTGCCTAGTTGCGATACAACAGGTAAGATTGTACTACTGCCCACAGTCATGTGTGCAAGGAAGTGCTTAGTGGCTTGGGGACACTCTCAGAAAGGATCTGTCGGTGACCATTCTCTCTGGTGTGGGGAATCCATAAGAGATATGGCAAATTCTGAGGAGGATACAGTGTGAGGAGGATATAATGTGAAAGGACCATGGTTCTTGGGTGAGAATCTTGCTGTTGAAGATATCATGATTCCCAGGGCACGCTGATTTATGGCTTAATGGAAGTGTGTCCGAGCTAAGGACACATGAGTGTAGAAATCCCTTGCATGCATGTGTGCATACACACACACACCCTCCAAATTCAAACACATAATTTCAGTCAGAGAAATGGGATGTCCGGCAGGGGAGAGGTTGACCCTCTGAGTGAACTCTGAAATGAGCAGCTTCCTTCTGCTTAAGTTCTTGAATCCGGTAGTATTGGCATTAACCCACCAACTGGTTAGAAAGTCAGAAACAGGCAGGTCAGGTAGCTTCAATCTTTGCCTGATTTATGGTGGTGTTTCATGCAAACCCCAGGGTGCTGAACGGAAAGTTGAAGGGCGGGTAGGGGGTGTGAGGCTGGGAAATGAACACGGAGGGTGCTTCAAAAGCGTCTAATAAACTTCCATCACATTTCTCACCAGGAGAAGCCATTCTGTAGCGACATCTTTTCAGATAAAAATACAGAATGCATTTATAGGGAAAATACCGATTTTTCCTGGGTTTGAAGATAAGCTACCCTAGGTGGTAAGAGGCTGGAAGCTGAGATATAATTTCCTAGTTGGAGTTGGAAGAAACTTTCTCTCCCCTCTAACCACTGTGGGTACCAATGATAAGGGTGGATTTGAAGAGGAAAAAGACAAGAAAAATGTTGGATGTCATGGAGAATTCCTTTGCAACAATAAATGCAAATTGTCAGATAATTTTATTGCACATAAAACTAAGACAATTAATCCTGATAACTTCTGCAATTAGTAAAAAATGCAGCACGGCATGTCAAGAAGAGACCCTGATTATTGGAGATAACATATAATCATGGACCTTAAATGACCTTAGGGAAGTAGCATGCCTAGTGGAAAGAGAACGAGCCTAGGATTGAGAGGACCTGGGTTCTAATTCCAGCTCTGCCACTTCTCTGCTGTGTGACCTTGGGTAAATCACCTAACTACTCAGTGTCTGTTACCTCATTTGGAAAATGGGAATTAAGACTGTGAGCCCCGTATAGGACTGTGTCCACCCTGATTAGTTGGTGTCTACCCCAGCAATTAGTTCAGTGCCTGGAACATAGTAAGGGCTTAGCAAATACCATTTTAAAAAAAGAAAATAAAAAGTAATGCCCTTTTCTACTGGGGCACATTGAGACATCTCCAGCAATAAAGTTGGCATGACCTGTTGAGGAGAATGATCCACTCGATAGATTAGGTCTAGAAGGTGAATTCCTGGGTTTGTGAAGTGGCGAGGTCATTCATTCATTGTCATATTTATTGAGCACTTACTATGTGCAGAGCACTGTACTAAGCGCTTGGAAAGTACAATTCAGCAATTGTCCATGGTACCAGTCGCAATAAAGGGAGCAGAAATTTTAAAAGGCAGCATGGCCTAGTGGAAAGAGCACAGAATTAGGAGTTAGGGGACATGGGTTCTAGTCTTGGTCCATTGTGTTCCCTGCTGTGTGATCCTGGGTAAGTCATGTAACCTCTCCGTGACTCAATTTTCTCCTTTGAAAAATGGTAATAAAGTGAGTTCTCCCTACCTCTTAAACTGAGTCCTGTGTGGGCCTGTGTCTGATCCATTTATCTCCCTCAAAGCTTAGCATTGTGTGTGGCACATAGCGAGTGATTAAAAAATACTTTTGTTATTATTCATTCATATTTATTGAGCACTTACTGTATGCAGGGCACTGCACTAAGCACTTGGAAAGTACAATTCAGCAGCAAGGAGAGACAATCCCTGCCCACAATAGGCATTATTCTACTACAGAGTGATGTCGGGTGAGATGCCTACTATAAGACATCTAAACAATGGGGAGAGTACATCTGAGTAAGAGAAAGGTTCCTGCTGTAAAGGAGCTTACAATCTAATGATTATAAGACCAAAGCTGGGCACTGTTTGTTGCCTAGTGTAGAGCAGGGAATCTATAATACTGCTTGATGATGATGGTGATTTAAAATTAAATATTTGAGCAATATTAGAGAATAATGGGGGAGGGCATGCTTTGGAAACAGAGCTGGACTAGACCTTCTTGAAAGGTCCTGCCAGCCAAGGATCAGTAAGATACAGCTTGGCCCTGGGACCATGACAATCATTAGCTCTGAGTTAAATACTTCTCCTAATAATACTAATAATTATGGTACTTGTTAAGCACTTACTATGTGCCAGGCATGAAGTGCTGGGGTAGATCAGGTTAATCTGGTGGGACATAGTCCCAGTTCCACATGGTGCTCACATTCCTATCCCCATTTTACAGATGAGGTAACTGAGGCACAGAAAGGTTAAGTGACTTGCCCAAGGTCACACAGAAGACATGTGGTTGAGCTGGGATTCGAACCCAGGACCTTCTGGCTCCCAGGCCCAAGCTTCATTCACTAAGCCACCCTGCTTCTACTAAGTGAACACTTAGGGTCCATTCTACTGGTAGCTTATGTCTGAAGGTAATCCAGTCTTTGCGAGTAGAGGAAATGGGTCCCTCTGCCTTGAGATAAGAATCAAATGATTTAGACTGGAAATGCACTGAGGAATTCCATTTGAATGTCTTTAACATGCTTGAATGCCTGAGCAGACTTGTCTGGCACATCACAGAATACCCAGGCCTTCGGCGGAAGGAAATGATGGCAGGCAATGGAGGTTCCACTTCTTATTCTTTCCCAAACCGATGGGCACCTAGGAGAGTACAATGCAACAGAATTAGCAGACATGTTCCCATATTGAGTTTATAAGTCTAGAGGGTTGTGCATGTGGTAGAATTTGGTGCTCAGTCATGATAATTATCAAAGTGTTTCACAGACTCCCAGCTCTTTGATGCTTTAATAATAATAATAATGATGGTATTTGTTAAATGCTTACTATGCGTCAAGCACCATTCTAAGCACTGGGGTAGATACAAGCTAATCGGGTTGGACACAGTCCCTGTCCCACATGAGGCTCACAGTCTTAAGCCCCATTTTACAATTGAGGTAACTGAGGCACAAAGAAGTGAAGTGAATTGCCCAAGGTCACACAACAGACAAATGGCAGCCGGGATTAGAACCCAGGCCCGTGCTCTATCCACTAAACCATGCTGCTTCCCTGTGGGCACAGTGGCAGGGGTTACTGCCACCTGGTCACATTTATTATTTTGCTCTGCCATCTCCCGCTTTGCCAGTGGGTGTAAAAATGAGCCTGTGGACAAGAACTGTGGCATCCCAAAAGCCAAAGCACTGTGAGCTTTGAGAAAGGAAGGACTAAGTTTCCTCTCAGGAGAAACCCCACCAGATTTCAGATTGGGAGCAGTCAAGGAGAAAGAGGCATGTACACCCTGTTGCTTGGGGATTTAAGTAGTTTTCTCATTGAAAAGCTGGGAGAAAGCTGAAAATGTTGTGCTTTGTGTAATCTCTTCTCCAGTAGCATTCCAGTGTCATGATAAGCCCTCATTCCTCCCCACACACACATTCAAGTTCTCCAAATGCCCTCGTCATACCTCCTTCATTCAATTCCATCGTATTTGCTGAGCGCTTACTGTGTGCAAAGTACTGGAGCAGCGTGGCTCAGTGGAGAAGAGCACGGGCTTTGGAGTCAGAGGTCATGGGTTCGAATCCCGGCTCCGCCACATGTCTGCTGTGTGACCTTGGGCAAGTCACTTAACTTCTCTGTAAAAGAGAATCATCTGTAAAATGGGGATTAAGAGTGTGAGCCCCATGTGGGACAACTTGATCACCTTGTATCCACCCCCAGCACTTAGAACAGTGCTCTGCACATAGTAAGTGCTTAACAAATGCCATTATTATTATATTATATACTGTACTAAGCACTTGGGAGAGTTGAATATAGCAATAAACAGTCACATTCCCTGCCCACAACAAGCTTACAGTCCTAGGTTTCCGTGTCAACTTTGTTATGGTGAAGAATCAATCATATTTACTGAAAGCTTAGTGTGTGCAGAGACCTTTACTGAGCACTGAAAGACTGAGATCAATTTCTTTGGTTGGAACACCAGTGTTGGAAACACTCTGTGAATTAGTCAATCCATGAATGGTTTCAGTTGAGTGCCTACTGTGTGCAGAACACTGCAATAAGCGCTTGGGAGAGTACAGTACAATATCGTTAGTAGACATGTTTCCAGTCTTCAAGGAGCTTACAGTCTAGTATATGAGGTCTCAGGGTTGATCAGGACTGGAAAACATTGCAAGGTGTTGGAGACCCTAGGACATTGGGTTTTGGAGACCTATTTGGTTCAGGACTTTTCTCCACAAAGGTGTAAGAATGGAGGAGTAGAATTGTGTCCTGGTGGAATGAGTGTTTAATCCAGTGTCTGGGATGGAGTCATGGCCCTTCAATTAGTTCAGCATCTGTTTTGAATTCTCAGCAACATTTGTATTTGTAACCACATGTAGCTAGGTTTGGGAGTAGAAAACCAGAGAAGCAGTGTGGCTCAGTGGAAAGAGCATGGGATTTGGAGTCAGAGGTCATGAGTTCAAATCCCAGCTCTGCCAATTGTCAGCTGTGTGACTTTGGGCTAGTCACTTAACTTCTCTGTGCCTCAGTTACCTCATCTGTAAAATGGGGATTAAGACTGTGAGTGCCCTGTGGGACAACCTGATCACCTTGTATCCCCCCCAGCACTTAGAACAGTGCTTTGCAGATAATAAGCACCTAATAAATGCCATAAAAAAACCTTCAAAGCAGTGAGCTCTGTTGTCCTTCCTACTGATGTAAAACGAAGCCGTGCTTCCTCTTAGTAAACACCATGGTGTCCAGTAGTCCAGGCCAGAAGACTTTGTGTCACCAAATGGCCCAGAGGACTGGGTAATCAATCAATCAACCAATGGTTTTTATTGACCATATACTGTACTGCCGGACTCATAGTTCCAGGTGTAAAGAGAACCCATATAGGCCCTTGGTCAACTTTTCTCAGAAAAAAAGATCATGAGGATGATGGGGGTAAAAACTCATTTCCCTCAGGGGGTCAGCCCAGCTGTCAAGAGCCATGACCACCCTGGCTGGCAGCACCCATCGCTGCTCTTAACTCTTCTGGGCCAGTGCTGCGGTACTTAGTACAGTGCTCTGCAAACAGTAAGTGCTCAGTAAATATGATTGATTCAGAGAAGGGCACCAGGGATGCAGGCCTTTCCCCATGTCTCACCAGAGCCTTACTGTAGACCTGCTCCACAGCTATCGCTGAGCATCTTTGTAGTTACACAGCATTGTCCTGGGCATTTGAGAAAATACAGTAGAAGGAAACTGGAAGTCCATGCCTATGAGGAACTTACCCTTTTAAGGGAGACAGATAGACCCCAATATCCAATAGGTAAAACTACACGTTCTACAGCACAAAAGTAATTAAATAGCAGCGAATCAACATATGTTTACATTCATGTTAGTATGGCTGAGAGGGTCACAAGATTGGGAAGGTGAGGGGTTAGTCAAAGATTGTTTCTTGGAGAAGGTGACTTTAGGAGAGCTCTACAGGAAGGGAGAGCCGTGAATAGAAAGCAGCAGGGTGAAAGCAGGGTGGAGCCGTGAGCCAGAGATGGGAAGAAAGAAGATAGGAACTTCTATCATCAGTATGCACTGGGAGAATGGGATGAGTGAAAAGACTAAGAAAGTAAAGTAAGGCAAGAGCCTTGAAGCTGATTTTGAGGAGTTTTTGTTTGATGTGAAAGGACACAGGGAGTCAGTGGATACATGTTTCAAGAGGATGAACGATGTTTCAAGATGATGATTTGTGCAGCAGCAAATTTGTAATTGTTTATTTTTTTTGAAATTTGTTAAGCATTTATTATTGTACTAAGACAACAATAATAATAATGGTATTTGTTAAGCCTTACTATATGCAAGGCACTGTACTAAGTGCTGGGATGCAAGCTTAACAGGTTGGATGCAGGCTCTGTCCCGTGTGGGGCTCAGTCTTAATCTCCATTTTACAAATGAGGAAACTGAGGCATAGAGAAGTGAAGGGACTTGCCCACGGTCCACAACAGACAAGGGGTGGAGCCAGAAATAGAACCCAGGTCCTTCTGAGTCCTGGGCCCATGTTCTATCCACTAGGCCATGCTGTTATTGGAGTGGGAAGAGAGTGGGACAGGGAAAACTGAGACGAGGCTGGTGCAATAGTCCCACTGTTATATGGCCAGAATTTGTTCCAGGTTGGTGGTGTTACTGACTGAAATGGGAAAGTTATTGGGAGGAGTGGGGCTGGGGAAAAGATGAGAAGCAGCATGGCATAGTGGATAGAATATGGGCCTGGGAATCAAAAGATCATGGGTTCTAATCTCTGCTCCAACACTTGCCTGCTGTGTGACCTTGGGCAAGTCACTTTATTCTCTGTGCCTCATTTATCTCATCTGCAAAATAGGGATTGAGACTGTGAGCCCCGTTTCCATCTTGCATCCATCCCAGGGCTTAATACAGTTCCTGGCACATAGTAAGTCCTTAACAAATACCACAATCATTCTTACTATGAGAGGTTTTGTTTTAGGTATATTGAGTTTGAGGTACAGGTGGGACATCCAAGTTGAGATGACTTGGAGGCAAGGGGAGATGCAGGATGGCAAGTCAGATGAGGGGTCAGGGCTAGATGGGGAGATTTGGAAGTCAACCACATAGAATGAGAGCTGAAGCCTCGTGAGAGGCTGAACTCTGTGAGAGAGCCAGTGTAGCCCTGGAAGAGTAGGGGACCGGAATAGAGTCCCACAGTAAGCTGATGAGAGACAGAGGAGGAGCCAGACCAAGAAACTAAGTTAGAAAACCAGGTAAGCACCGTGTCAGCAAAATCAGGATTTGATAGTGTTTGGAGAAGGAGGGCATGGCCTATAGAGGAGTTGCTAAAAGGTCAGGAAGGATCACTAAGGAGCAGAGTCCTTTGGACCTGAATAAAAGCAGATAATTGGTAAACTTAGAGAGTACAATCTCAGTCAAGGGAAGGGATCGGAAGCCTGATGGTGACTTTATTTTCAAGCCACTTTCTTGGCGTCCTGATCATGGCAAATTCTTTGCTTACAGAGAACAGCCCTTCTGATTGCTGCCTTCCAGGGTGGTCTGCCTGCTTCTCTGGTCTCTCAACAGCTCATTACTCTACCTCATTGTTTGAGGTTGTGCTGCACTATGTCTTTAAATCATTTATTCTGCTCTCCCAGGTTGAGGATGCCCCTTTGAGTTCCCTCCCATAGCAATTGCTTGAGTAATCCTGCCATCATCCATTCTCCTCACGTGTCGCAGCCAAAGACCTGTGTTTCTGTGAGCTTGCCTTGTTCAACTGACTGCATTTCTGGGCCTCATTGTCGGGCATCTCATCTTGACTCCCCTCTTGAGAATAATTATAAAGCAAGAATTGAAGAGAACTCAGAGCTGAGTTTTGGGGAACAGCGACTATTGAGAGGGAGGAGAGAAAAAAGAACCAATTGAGAAAATCAGCTTCCATGATGGCTCAGGTTTAGTTTGCTAAATTTCTGATACACTTGAAATGGATACTGGATAATAAAGAACTAAGTAAATAAAAAGTAAATACCAGTTTTATGCCTGCTCTACCTTCTATGCTATGATAATATTATTTATTAGAGAAACAGCATGGCTCAGTGGAAAGAGCCCGGGCTTGGGAGTCAGAGGTCATGGGTTCTAATTCTGGCTCCGCCACTTGTCAGCTCTGTGACTTTGGGCAAATCACTTAACTTCTCTGTGCCTCAGTTACCTCATCTGTAAAATGGGCATTAAAGCTGTGAGCCCCATGTGGGACAACCTAATTGCCTTGTATCCCCCCCAGCACTTACAACAGTGCTTGGCACATAGTAAGAGCTTAACAAATACCATCAATATTATTATTCCTGCTGCTTTGAATTATTTTTTAAAAAATTTCCCAAACCACTTATATTCAGGACAGTTTGAGATGAGAGATGAATGGGAGTATTCTGAATTCTGAGTGAGCCAATCAATGATATTCATTGAGTGCTTACTACTTTCAGAGCACTTTACTAAGTGCTTGGGAGAGTACAAAATAACAATTACCAGACATGCTCCCTGCCCGTAACGAGTTTACAATCTAGAGAACTGTCTACAATCTAGAGGATAGTCTACAGTCCAGTGTGTGGAAATTCTGATTAATTTCTTCTCAGTTCATCACACCCTAATTTGCAGTACACATATAGGTTTCTACAGTTCTTTATTTCATATCAAAGAGTGAACACCCTATTTTCCCCAGAGCTTCAAAATACAGATGGAAATTTTCTGCTCACAAGGTATCCTTGAGTCCTCAACTTGGCAATCTCAATTGCTTTCTATTTTGTCTACTAGTATGTGGGTGTGCGGCCAGGGAAGAGCGGGGAAGGATGATACGGAGACTTTACACTTCACTGTCTGTGTTTTCCACAGAAATCTTGTTAGAATCAAAAGCATCATTACAGATTCCCCCCCAAATCACATAGCACTGAATCCCAGGAAG
Source organism: Tachyglossus aculeatus (assembly GCF_015852505.1). Taxonomy (NCBI): domain Eukaryota; kingdom Metazoa; phylum Chordata; class Mammalia; order Monotremata; family Tachyglossidae; genus Tachyglossus; species Tachyglossus aculeatus. The sequence continues at coordinate 23,073,539 of NC_052101.1, read as the reverse complement.
AGCTCTGGACACATTTCCAGATGCTTCTGGACCTGGGAAGCAAAATGGCATAGTGGAAAGAGCACAAGCCTGGGAATCAGAGGACCTGAATTCTAATCCCAGCTCTGTCTGTTCTGTGACCTTAGGCAAGACATTTAACTTCTCTAGGCCTCAGTTTCCTCATCAGCAAAATGGGGATTCAATACCTGTGCTCCCTACTACTTAGAATGTGAGCCCTATATGGGTTCTGATTATCTTGTATCTACCCTATCAATTTGTACAGTGCTTGACCCATAGTAAGTGCTTAACAAATATTATTATTATTACCTGGAAAATCCCATGTCAACAAAAGGAAAGTGACATTTTGAAAAGACTGGAAAAAGTTTCCTTCCCATGTGTTATATGGGTGAAAGTGTGTGTGGCAGAGTAAGGCTGTACAGGAAACAGTGTCATATTATATTTTACTGTGGCTTCTCTCCTAAATACATTGCTCATTTTTCTACTATTATTCCAGAGCTGCTTAATCAGCAGGAAAACATTGCTTCCCTCCAGAATTTCAAATCCCCCCTCTTCTTATTTTCAGAAGAAACACCTACAGTCTCACTGTTACTGTTGCCTTGGCAAGTTGTGTTTTTCCAAATTGTCAAATTTCAGGCTGTGAGTCCTCTGAGTGACCTCACCTCCCCAAAGAATTGTGGAAGTAAAATAGCCCAGAAGAAGCAATGTTTTTTCATTCAGCCATGTGTTGCAAATTTCTGTATAATGGCCCTGAAGCAGGTGTTCCTTTTTATTTGGATGAAAATGAATAGTGTTGAAAAGACCTTAACAGAAATCACATGGCATCCCAGAAGAATCCTTGGGGTTTGAAGGAAAGTTTGTACGGCTACTATCCTAGGTACCTACTACAGAAACCTGCATTAGAATGAACTTAGTCAATAGTGCTGCTTGACTGACTGATTGATGTTCTAGGTGAAAGAAGAAAAAAAAGGTTAATCAATCAATCAATAGTACTTAAGTGCCAAGTGACAATACTGTATGTCCAAGTATTGAGCTAATCAGCTGAGAGCATACAATAGAGTTAGAAAATGCTGTAAACCCTGGCAATTCTGTGAAGATTAGGTCAATGAAGGAAATACCAGAAGAAGAAAAGAAATGGAGTTGGGCAACTAAGATCACCAGGAAGATGGAATGGCTTTCAGAGCAAGAGAGACAAGCAGTCATTTAACTTCTCTGTGTATCAGTTCTCTCATCTGTAAAATGGGGATTCAACACATGTTCTTCCAGTTTGTTAGACTCTGAGCCCCCTGAGGGACAGGGACTATGTCCAATTTAATTAGACTGTATCTACCCCAGTGCTTAACATGTAGTAAGTATTTAACAAATATCAAGATATAATAATAATAATAATAGTATTTAAGTGCTTACTGTGTGCCAGACACTGTACTAAGCGTTGGGGTGGATACAAGAAAATTGGGTTGGACCCAGTCCCTTTCCCTCATAGGGCTCACAGTCTTAATCCCCATTTCACAGATGAGATGACTGAGGCACAGAGAAGTGAAGTGACTTGTCTTAGGCCACACAGCAGACAAGTGGAAGAGACAAGTGGAGGAGCTGGGATTAGAATGCATGAACTTCTAGACTGTGAGCCCACTGTTGGGTAGGGACTGTCTCTATATGTTGCCAACTTGTACTTCCCAAGCGCTTAGTACAGTGCTCTGCACACAGTAAGAGCTCAATAAATACGATTGATTGATTGATTGACTCCCAAGCCCACTATCTATCCACTACCCCGTGTTATTTCCCATATTATCTTTCAACTCATAGGTTTAGGACTTTTCAGTCTGGAAAGATGAAGTCTGCTAGGAGACACGCTCAAATATATGCAAAATCCAAAAGTGGGTGGACAGGCCATACAAGGAGCTTATTGCTCACCAAATGCTACTAAGCCACTACCAGAGAGCACTCACTGAAGCTTGAAAGTAATAGTTTCAAGGAAAACAAAAGGAAAAACTTCCTCAATAACAGCAGATAAATATATGGAGTGTGTTATTTCAATGGGTTATGCAAGGACGTGGTTGAATTCAAAATCATTTAAAACATGATAGAAAAGTATGAGATTTAGACGATGCATCCGTAACTGTGAGAATTGATTCAAGGAGCACAATAAACAGTTCAAGCATCCTTTGTCAATCAGTCCATAAATCAACTGTATCAAGTAAATCAATACCTGATCTTCCTCCTGCTTAGACCATGAACCCCACGGGGAAAAGGGTGTGTTTGAACTGATCAACTAGTATTCATTCATTCATTCAATTGTATTTATTGAGCACTTACTGTGTGCACAGCACTGTACTAAGTGCTTGGAGAGTACAATTCGGCAACATATAGAGACAGTCCCTACCCAACAACAGGCTCCCAGTCTAGAAGGGGGAGATAGACAGCAAAACAAAACAAGTAGACAGGTGTCAATATAATCAATATAAATCAAATTATAGATGTGTGCACATCATTAATAAGAGTAACAAATATGTACAAATATGCACAAGTGCTGTGGGGGGGGGAGGAGTTAGGGCAGAGGGAGGCAGTGGGGGGTGATGGGGAGGGGAGGAGGAGCAGAGGATGGGGGGGCTCATTCGGGGAAGGACACCTACCCCAGCTCTTAGAACAGCAGCATTGTGTAGTGGTTAGAGCAAGGACCTGGGAGTTGGAAGACCATGGGCTCTAATCTCAGCTCTGCCACATTTCTGCTGTGTGACCTTGGGCAAGTCACTTTACTTCCCTGTGCCTCAGTTACCTCATCTGTAAAATGGAGTTTAAGCCTGTGAGCTCCATGTGGGACAGGGATTTTGTACAACCTGATTACCTTGTATCTAGGTACAGAGAAGCAGCGTGGCTCAGTGGAAAGAGCTTGGGCTTTGGAATCAGAGGTCATGAGTTCGAATCCCGGCTCCACCAACTGTCAGCTGTGTGACTTCAGGCAAGTCACTTCACTTCTCTGGGCCTCAGTTACCTCATCTGTAAAATGGGGATGAAGACTGTGAATCCCACAGGGGACAGACAACCTGGTCACCTTGTAACCTTCCCGGCGCTTAGTACAGTGATTTGCACATAGTAAGCACTTAATAAATGCCATCAACATCATCATCAACCCCAGTTCTTAGAACAGTGCTTGGAACATAATAAATACTTAGCAAGTACCGTCATTATTATTACTTGACATATAGTAAGCACTTAGCAAATACCACTGTTTATCATTTATTGAGTGTTTCCTGTGTGGAGCACTACATTAAGCACTTGGGAAAGAACAACAGAGAAGCAGCATGGCTCAGTGGAAAGAGCACGGGCTTTGGAGTCAGAGGTCATGGGTTCAAATGCCAACCCTGCCAACTGTCAGCTGGGTGACTTTGGGCAAGTCGCTTAACTTCTCTGTGCCTCAGTTACCTCATCTGTGAATTGGGGGTCAAGACTGTGAGCCCCCTGTGGGACAACCTGATCAGCTTTTAACTTCCCCAGCACTTAGAACAGTGCTTTGCACATAGTAAGTGCTTAATAAATGCCATCATTATCATCAACAATAGAATCTATCCCTGTCCTCAAGTAGCTTACCACTGTCGGAGGCAAAATATTAGACTAGTGGACCTTTGTTCTGAACCAGTTTGACATTTTATGTTTTTGTTTCTGAATTTACGTAAGTAAAATTGAGTATTGGGCAGGTTTGTGCGGATGACTGCATCTTGTTTAGTAATATCCATTAATGTTTCAGTCATAGCAATAATTCTTGAATGCTTGCAGAGAATTCAAACTCTATATTATCCCATCCAACCTCATGGGATCCTTGAGAAGGAGGAGGGAGATTTACAGCTGGGTAAATTGTGGCTCACTGAACTGAGGTGAGTAGTCCAGGAGGTGCTGGGATGAAAATCCTTCTTTTCCTCCTTCCATTCTGCCTTCCATGATGCTACCAGCTATGCCCTGTCAGATCTAAACAGCATGGCGACGGAGAAGCAGCGTGGCTTAGTGGAAAGAGCCTGGGCTTGGGAGTCAGAGGTCATGGGTTCGAATCCCAGCTCCACCACTTGTCAGCTGTGTGATTTTGGGCAAGTCACTTAACTTCTCTGTGCCTCAATTATCTCATCTGTAAAATGGATTAAGACTGGGAGCCCCACGTGGGACAACCTCATTGCCTTGTATCTACCCCAGTGCTGAGAACAGTGATTGGCACATAGCAAGGGCTTAACAAATACCAACATCATTATTATTATTATTATCTGCATCGAGGCATCATTAGATTCTCAGATATAATCGAAGGAGTGGGAAGGCGGCTCCAGCTCTGCCTTGAGGAGGCTTCCTTCTTGAGAGAGAAGCTTCAGAACACTCAATCACCTTGTCCCCTCCTACCTTACCTCCCTGATTTCCTACCACAAGCCAGCCTGCACACTTAGCTCCTCTAATGTCAACCTGCTCAGTGTACCTTGATCTTATCTAATTCACCTCCCTCTCACCTTCATCCTGCCTCCAGCCTTGAGCATCCTCCCTCTTCATATCCAACTGACGATCACTCTCTGCACCTTCAAAACCTTACTAAAAGCACACCTCCAAGAGGCCCTCCCCGACTAAGTCCTCATTTCCTCTTATCTGTCTCCCTTCTGCATCACCCTTGAACTTCCATTTGCCCCTTCTATTCACTAGTTCCTCAGCCCCACAGCATTTATATAAATATCCATAATTTTTTATTTATATCAATGTCTGTCTCCCCGTCTAGACTATAAGTTCATTGTGGGCAGGAAACATGTCTACAGACTCGGTTGTGTTGTTCAGAGAGATGACAGCCTACTGGTGGAGTCCCTTGTCAGGATCAGGATGTGGAATTGGATTAATTCATGCATCAGTTTAATGGCCCAAGCCAGTGAGGCCCCTACTTTCTCCTGATGGCTTGGTGCAGGAAAACCCAGACTTTATCCCCCTGCATTAGTTCCCATCACCAGGCTAGAGAGCGTTCTAGTGAGAGAGGGAGCTCCAATCATCATCTGTAGTCAGTGAGAAAGACTCCCACACTGTATTCCCAGCCTGGATTCAGCCCTCTGAATATTAGGTGCTTTAGAGTCAGCAGCCTTGCTTCCTTCAGGGATATCCTCCCCTTCCACCACCAAGCTCAGAGTTATTGACATTTGCAGCCCCAACGGCTGGTGTCCTTCCTGGTGTCTGGGGATAATGAGACCAAGTCCTTGTCCCGCTCTAAGCATCAGCTCCCCAGGAGGATCAGTGGGATGGCCCAGTCAATGGGAGAAGAAGGGGCTGCAGGCCCCTCATCCAAGTTGGTGAGAAATTGATGGCCTTAGTCTATGGAGATCTTAATAATAATTAATAATGATAATTATGGTACTTGTTAAGTGCTTATTACGTGCCAAGCACCTTTATAAGCACTGAAGTAGATACAGGTTAATCAGATTGGATACAGTCCCTTTCCCACATGGGACTCAGAGTCTTAATTCCCATTTTACAGACGAGGTAACTGAGGCACAGAGAACTCACCCAAAGTCACACAAGAGACACGTGGTGGAGCCATTATTAGAGCCCAGGTCTTTCTGACTCGCAGGCCAGTGCTCGATCCCCTGAGCCACGTTGCTTCCCTAATTTTGCAGGAGGCAGGCCACCTCAGGACCAGGGAAAAGACTGGGAAACATAGTAGGGTGTAACCCAGTTCCTAGAATGGGGGAGATTTGATTTGGCAGAAACCCTAAGAAGAGATCATCACCCCTTTGCCACATTGCTGCTGATTTGGTCCTCCCCAGAATAGAGAATAAGCAGCTTGTATTACTGGAAAGGGGTTAATCAATCTCTAGATCTATATGTGAGTCCAGTGGCTGTGGAAATTACAGAGGAGCTCGACTCCTCTCTTTGTAAATCAGCTTCCGCATAGATCAATGGCTGGATTGGGCTTGTCAGGCTTTCAGAAGTATTCTGACAAATCATGTTGGCAAACAAAGGGGAATTTTTTTCCCCCCAATTGTTACCAGGCTGGCTCCAGACCAGAATGCAGACAGTGGGTCATTTGCATCCCCCTAAGCAGAGGCAGCACTTTCCTTCTTGTTTCATGGACTCTTAAAATCCCTGAGCTTAGAGTCCACTGAAGGGACCCTTTTAAGTAGGTCTCTACGTGGTTACTGCCTCGACTCTCCCTCCTCCGCTTTGGAGAGAGCCAAATCCCACATGATGACTTTCAGAAAGAAGCAAACTCTTTGAGAAATCCTTTCAGACAGGTGGTGGTAGAGTGGAAATGGGGAGAACAAGAGTGAAAGTTCCACAGATGCAAGCTCAGGAATTGAGAATCCCAAGTAGAAAACTCCAGAGAAGCAAGGTTGAGAAAAGCTTCTGGGAATTTTCCCTGAATTGAGGGCTGAGGCACAACACCTGAGTGATTACGCTGCTAGGATTAGGGTTTGAGTGAGTGCCAGAAAATTGACGATCACTTCCTAATAAATTTAGACTCTCCAAGCAGACTCTCAAGGTGGAGTTGCTCCTTTAAAGTTCATGCCCAGCTCATTCGATCAATCAGTGGTATTTATTGCACTTACTGTCATGAGCCTGTCACAGGGGATTGCTCCCCCCATTAGTTTCAGGTGCTTGACTTAGGAGCCTTTCACCAGGGATTTGACTCCCTCTAAATTCAGTCGCTCAACATATGAGCCCTTCCCTGGGGATTGCCCCCAACTTTAAATTTAGGAGCTCAATGACAAGTTCCAAAAGTGAAACCAAACTACCACTATATACAACGGGAAGCTTTATTTCATACTTAACCTACCAAAAACAGGGGATAGATGCATACATGCAGACACACACACCCGCAACAGAATAGTTACCCATTCAACTAGTTTTCCCCAAGTTCTTTCTTGTGAAGATCATCTCATGTTGGAGTAGTTGAAGGAGTCCAGCTGTCCACAGCTTGTCATCCTGGTTCATACCTTAGGTGGTTTGGCTGCGCCTGCAGTAGGTGTCTCAGTACACTGCTTAGGAGGTTTTGCCACATCCCCGGCATAGGTGTCTTGGCTTAGGTGGTTTCGCCACACAGTTGCAGGGGGGAAGAGAGATCCAGGACCAGTTCTCTCCCCGCTTTATCAGTTATTTCAAAGGGATTTTCAGCGGGGACTGTTCAGGATTTCCAGCAGTCTTCAGCTCGTTCTTGGGTAAGTCAAGGGGGACGGCAACTTCTCTCCCCATGTTTATCCCCCGGGGACATAGCCCTGTCCAGCATCCTTTTCCTATCAAAAAGATCAGTTTAGCCCTTCCTCAAGGCCCTCTGCAGAACAATTCCATTTCTCCCTAGCCATTCAAGTCCTCTGCAACACTTTTCAGCAAGATAATACAGTTTCTCCTCCAATTCTTCCTTTGACCTTGTTGCCCATGGGGTCAAAGAATAGTTTCTTAGAAAATGGCTTCTGCATTACAAGATGGAGTCACTCTTGCTCACCATGCTTACTATGTGCAGAGCACTGAACCAAGTGCTTGGGTGTGTATAATACAACAGGGTTGGTAGATACAGTCTCTGCCCACAGTGAGCTTACAGTCCTAAGATTTTCTGCTCCATAGTCCTTCTGTAATCTATGGGAATATATCTATGAGAAGCAGCTTGGCTCAGTGGAAAGGGCATGGGCTTTGGAGTCAGAGGTCATGGGTTCAAATCCCTGCTCCGCCAATTGTCAGCTGTGTGACTTTGGACAAGTCACCTAACTTCTCTGTGCCTCAGTTCCGTCATCTGTAAAATGGAGATTAAGACTGTGATCCCCCCTGTGGGACAACCTGATCACCTTGTAACCTCCCCAGTGCATAGAACAGTGTTTTGCACATAGTAAGCGCTTAATAAATGCCATCATTATTGTAGCCACCCTAAATACATATGTAAAAACAATACATTCAATTATTTATTCTGGTTATTCTACTTGTAAATATTTAATATTTCTATGTCTGTTTCATGCATTCACGTGTAAACACCATATGGGTAGGAAATATGTCTTGTGCTTCTGTTGTACTTTCCATGATTGTAATCCAATACATTCTACCCAACAGATGCTTAGTAAATAATATTACTACTACTCCAGCAGCCAGGCAAGGTGGGTTTGATTATCACTGTGTTTATTATTATTGTTATTATTGTTATTAATAATAGTAATTATGGTATTTCAGTGCTTACTTGTGTCCCTAGCACTGGGATAGATGGTTATCAGGTTGGACACAGTCCAACAGTTTAGCACAGGATTCTTCATTGGAGGATTCCAGGCTGTTTTTCACAAGCCTCCTTCCCAGAAACAAGGGGAAATCAGTCAATTGCTTAATCAAGCTCTTACTGTGTGCAGAACACTGTACAAAGCTCTTGGGAGAGTACAGTACAATAGAGTTGATAAAAAAAAAAGTCCCATGCCTACAGGTAGCTTACAGTCTAGAGCGAGAATCTCCAGGTTTTTTCAAAGGGAGGGCTGCATCAAAGCAAGATGGGAATTCAGAAACAAAAAATGTGAAAGAGACTGCAACAGTTCCCTCACAGTGCCCTACCTATTACAAATCAGTACAAGAAAATGAAATTCACACCAGGGAAGCATAGTTATAAAACAAGTTTTAGGTGTCTGATTCATGATCACAGATATTTTCTTACAGAGGTTCCATGTCAGATAGGCAAGATTACTTCTCAAAATAATTGCACCCTGGGTCTCTGTTTTTGCAGTGTGAGCTTCATATGGAACAGGGACTGTGTCCAACCCAATTAACTTGTATCTACCCCAGTGCTTAGAATAGTGCTTGGCACATAGTAAGGGCTTAGCAAGTAAGCAGCGTGGCTCAGTGGAAAGAGCCCAAGCTTGGGGATCAGAGGTCATTGGTTCAAATTCCGGCTCCACCACTTGTCAGCTATGTGACTTTAGTCATCACTTCACTTCTCTGTGCCTGTTACCTCATCTGTAAAATGAGGATTAAGATTGTGAGCCCCACATGAGACAACCTGATCACCTTGTATCCTCCCCAACACCTAGGACAGTTCTTTGCACATAGTAAGTGCTTAACAAATACCAAAATTATTATTATTATTATGTGACTGATTGCATTTTGTCTTAAGCTTGGGAGGTGAGTTGGGAAGCTGCTGTAAAAGTGGCAGATGCATCTGAGAAGGTGCAGACTGTACTGTGAGCTTGAAGCCATCAGCCCTTCAACTCCCACCGTGGTGCAGTCGTGTGGGGACTGTGGCCTGAGTTGCCCCACCTAAGGACTTCAAAGACAGCTGGATTTCTAATCCATTTTTCCAGCATTAGCAGGGAGAGATGCTAATAGCCAAGACTGCCCCTTGGGGTGCCCGAAGAAGTGTAACCTTTTTAGATAACAGGACTGCAATAATTATTTTTATTTTGAAGTGTCGAGGGTTATGCTGTCAGCTCCAATTTACACTGCAGGAGATGAAAAAGAAAAAAAAATCAGGAATGTGGTGCATAACACCCAAAGTATCACAGTATAGGGCTACAGCAAACTCAAGAAAGTTGGGAATAGCATAGTATTAGTATGCTACTTCCTGATGCCTCTTTACTTGTTTTGATGCCTATCTCCCCCCTTTTAGACTGTGAGCCCTTTGTGGGCAGGGATTGTCTCTCTTTGTTGCTAAATTATACTTTCCAAGTGCTTAATACAGTGCTCTGCACACAGTAAGTGCTCAATAAATATGACTGAATGAATGAAATGCAGAATCCTGTGGCCTAGTAGGCAGTATTTATTTCTTTTTTCTCAGGGGAAAATGGAAGATTGTTGAGAAACTGGTTCAGCCGCCCATGTTAGACTGCCACCACTATAATCATTGTGATAATTTGTTTTTCAGTCATTAGTTTGTGTGCTGACTAGATTCCTTCCCTCAAGGAGCTTAGAAGTGAAGGGAAAAGAGATACATAGAAAAAATAATAATCTGAAGTTGAAAATATTTAACCTAATAATTGGAAGCTCTTGAGTCCTCTGACTGTAAGCTCCTTATGGGTAGGGAATGTGTCTACCAACTCTGTTTATGCTGTTCTCTACTAAGTGCTTAGTACAGTGTTCTGCACACAGTAAGGACTCAACAAATGCTATTGATTGGCTGAGGAAAGAGATTGTGTCTACTAGATCCACTGTACTCTCCCAAGCATTTAGTACAGTTCTCAGCACATAATAGGTGCTCAGTCAAGGATATTGCTGGTTTCAGGGTGGCTAGGGCTTCTTAAAGCAGCATGGGGCCCCCTCCTCATTCTCTTCTCTCTTTTCCTCCAAATTTGAGAGCTTCTGCAGGTCACTCTGCCCGGTCCCTATCATCCTTCTTGGACTGTAAGCCTCCGTTTCCCCATCCCCCAGACTGTAAGCTCATTGTGGGCAGGGAATGTCACTGTTTATTGTTGTATTGCACTTTCCCAAGCACTTAATACAGTGCTCTGCACATAGTGGCTGCTGATACAAACGGGGAAACTGAAGACTTTCGAAGCTGCTGAAATAACGTGAAGGTCAAACTCAACATGAATTTACCTAGAATTGAGCCCGTTTAGAACACAGACACCCATAAATATTCATTCAAAGAATCAGCTCAGTCTCTTTAGGTGTTACCTCTCCTAACCCCGTCCCTAAGACTCATTAGTCAGAAAGGCTCCTTTAAGATACTAGATGTTGTAGAACTGCAAATACTGTTCAGCTTGTGGAACTCAGACTCCCTACAGAAACACTTTAACTTAAAGATCTGCGTCATTCCTGTCAACTGTCACTCCTCTCCTTTGATAGTTTTAGATGGGGCGTGTTGGTGGTCATCTTTGTGATCAATCAATAGTATTTATTGAGTGCATACACTAGGCAGAGCACTGTATTAAGCCCTTGAAATAAATCAACCCATGGTATTTAATGAGTGCTTACTGTTTGCAGAGCACTGTACTAAGCACTTGGGAAAGTATAATACAACAAAGTTGGTAGACACATTCTGGGCCTACCAGGATCTTACAGTCTAGAGGGAGAGATGGACAATAAAGTGTATTATGGTTTGAAGTCAGTAGACATGACAATCTGATAGTTTACAATCTGTGGAAGGGGTTTCTGATCTATGCTTTGACCACAAATTATTTATTCATGTTAATGTCTGTCTCCCCCTCATAAGCTTGTTGTGGGTAGGTAACATGTCTACCATCTCTGTTGTATTACACTCTCCCAAGCACTTAGTACAGTGCTCTGTATACTTAAGTGCTCAATTAACATCATTTGTGGTGATGATGATGATACCATTAGAGGACTAGGTGAACATCTGCGGCTCAGCTGAAATTCCGAGATTAGAGGCCGTAAAGTAAAGCTGCAGTGAAGTGGTGTCAGCCATTAGGTACTCCACCATGCCATTCCCACTTAAAAAGGTTTCAAGTGTTACCAAACCAGTTGAAATTCCTCTTGTCATGGGATGTTCCCCCAGTAATAGAATATGAGTCATTGGGCAATTCAAGTCTATTTCCTCTCATTCAGTTCTCCTGATAAATGGGAAATAGCTGGTCATTGTCCTTTCTGTGAAATGACCCTTCAGAGAACAGAAGGGAGGTAAGCATCACTCCCTCAGCCTGCTCCTCTATCTAAATCATCTCCCTTAACCTTTCCTCACAGATTGCATTTCTCAGATTTAACATCAACAGCTTCATAAGTCTCCCTTGCCCCACTCTTCAAGGTTCCTATATCCCATTGAGATTGTCAGTCCTAGGACTTGAGTGAGGGTCCAACTGGGCCTTGTGTATTCTTCCCTAAGGAGATAAATTCACTGATGATGATGATGATGATAATAATTGTGGTATTTATTAAGTGTCAAGCACTTTATTAAGAACTGGAGTATATACAAGATAAGCAAAGTCCCAAATGGGACATACAGGTTGAAGAACAGGTATTAATTCCCCATTTTGCAGATGAGGGAACTGAGGCATAGAGAAGTTAGATGACTTATCCAAGGTCACCCAACAGAAAAGTGGCAGGATTAGAACTCAGATCTTCTGGCTTCCAGGCCATCCTCTAAATCCAAGGAGATTCATATTGCTTCACCCTTAGATGAAGACTGGCCCCATTGAGGTGGCTGAGTCTTGCTCTTGGGGCTCCTTTAGATTGAATACCAGTGTGCAGCAGCCTTGGATTAACCCTTTCCTCAGAGCAAAGTCTACTTCCTCACCTCTCACCAATGGCTCTGCCCCACAAGCTAATTTTTGTGTTTGCTCTCTCTCTCCTTCTCTGTGGGTTCCATGGGTTATGTTGCTGGTCTCGGCTGACCACCAAGTACATCCATCTTGCTCATTTTTCTTGGTAAGCATAATTGGCACACATCTCTCATTCTCTCCAGTGAGAGAGACAATATATAATTATAATGGCATTTATTAAGCACTTACTATGTGCAAAGTGCTGTTCTAAGCGCTGAGGAGGTTACAAGGTGATCAGGTTGTCCCACGGGGGACTCACAGTGTTAATCCCCATTTTACAGATGAGATAACTGTGGCACAGAGAAGATAAGTGACTTGCCCAAAGTCACACAGCTGGCAATTGGCAGAGGCAGGATTTGAACCCATGACCTCTGACCCCAAAGCCCAGGCTTTTTCCACTGAGCCACGCTGCTACCCTACAGCATATACTCTATATATACCAGTGTGTTCAGAGCCATGGTGCAGTAATGCCAGTGTTGGCCCCTAACTCGGCCACCCTCTCACCCCCAAACCCACAGCCCAGCAAACACGAGCCTCAGAGTACATGTTCATTCCAAACTTTAAGGAGATGATCTCCTCAGACGGGCAGGGAATGTGTCAGTTCAATGTTATATTGTACTCTCCCAAGCACTTGCAAACAAAAAGTGCTCAGTAAAATATGACTCACTGACTGACTACATTTCCGGAGGCTTTTTCCAAAACAGCCTCTCCATTTCTCCACATGGCAATGCAGTGGGCTGGCTTCTCCTGCACTGACATGATAATGAAGCTGGAGAAGTGTCTGCCTCAGGGAATGAGGTGAAAAATGCTGCCTCTCCACCCATATGCACTGGCAGGCTAGCTTAGGTTGCAAAGTGTTGCCACCCTGTTTGTATGTGTCAAGGGATTTAAAGATATTTTCCGTACTAAACATTTGTTCTAGTCAGAAATACAGGTTAGGGACAAGGTTTGTAAGCAAACGGAATTTGCCAAGTCCCGTTGTCTCTGCTTTCAATCTAGAAAATTAGCAATGCGTGAAGGTATCTGTGTCAGGAGCTATCTTGTTTTACCTTTCTCTGTCTCCTCTCTATTTCTGTTTCTCTGTCTTCCTCTAAAGTAAGGTTCCCTGAAATCTACATCTAGACTTTCAGTTCCTTTGTCAAAAAAAAAGTGAAGGGAGGGCTGGGAAACTGAAGCTACTTTTTAAACATTATTGTGAATGTCACCACTTTAATTCCTCAAACTCTGCATGGGTGGCTATTTTAAATCCATAATTTACTTTTGAAAAGCCTGTGGATGAAGATTACTTGCCATTCCACTACCTCTGTCAACCTTTCTTTTCCAATATTTTCCATGAATCCTGGAGAACAGAGGTTGTATTTCCAATTAAGAAACAGACTGGGCAGGAAGAAAACTGTTTGCTTGCTGGAACTGCAAGCCTCCAGTGTATCATGGAAATGGAAGGGTTAGCCAACTCTTCATTCTGCCCGTACAATAGAATACAACTGAGGTAAACGACAGAGTGATCATTCATCTCCCATACAATTCTCACACCACCTGTGTCACCAAAGCACTTGAGTTTGTACCCGCTAAGTACTTTGTTACCTACCCCATTCCAACCCCACATTGTAATTCCATGAGGCTTTAAAGATTAGTGTACTTTCTAAATGCTTCAGTATCAGTAGAATGTATTTATTAACAAATACAGCAAAATTAAATTCATGAACATTAAGGTCCCGCTTATTACCTCCTTCTCCCCTATAATAGCGAAATATACTATATCTCTTATTAATTTTGTTGCCAGCTTAAAACAGTAAAAACGTATCTGCCCTACCTTCAGTGCTTGAGTTGATTAGTTTCTATGCTTTCTAATCTCTCTGGAATCATTTGTAATTACTACCAAGTCATCCCATTCAACTCCCCATTATCCAGCTCAGTACTGTTCCATGACTATTGATTCTCCCAGCATTCTGATGCTGGTTCTAGGCAACCAGGCATCCAACAATGGGGTCATCGCTCTACCCCTCTGCGACAGCTTACTTACCTGTACATGTGTATCATCATCAATCATATTTATTGAGCGCTTACTGTGTGCAGAGCACTGTACTAAGCGCTTGGGAAGTACAAGTTGGCAACATATAAAGACAGTCCCTACCCAACAGTGGGCTCATGTGTTTGGGTATTACTCCCTCACAGAGATCTCCGCTCTCTGGACCCCACCCATCTTTCGGAGCGCCTCACACCCCACCTCGCCGCCCTCTCCTCTCTACCCAGTCTTGATGATCAGATTACTGCTCTCAACTCTACCCTTTCTACTCAGCTAGACTCGCTCGCTCCCCTTTCCCTTCGCCGCTCTCGCACCACTAACCCACAGCCCTGGATCACTGCCACTGTCCGCCTCCTTCGCTCTTATGCTCGAGCTGCTGAACGCTGCTGGCGAAAGTCTAAACACCATGCCAACCTCGTTCACTTCAAGTTTATCCTTTCCTGCCTTAACTCAGCCCTCTCTTCTGCCAGACAAAACTATTTCTCCTCCCTTATTGACACCCATGCCCATCACCCCCGCCAGCTCTTCCGTACATTCAACTCCCTTCTCAGGCCCCCGGTTCCTCCCCCTCCTCCTTCCCTCACCCCCAACGATCTGGCCTCCTACTTCATTAACAAAATTAAATCCATCAGGTCCGACCTCCCCAAAGTCTCTTCCCCCCTTTCTCCAACCCCCCGGCTCTCAACACTCTCTGCTACTCTCCCATCCTTCCCAGCGGTATCCTCAGAGGAACTCTCCTCCCTCCTCTCAAGTGCTACTCCGGCCACCTGTGCTTCTGACCCCATTCCCTCTCATCTTATGAAATCTCTCGCTCCATCCCTTCTCCCCTCCTTAACTTCCATCTTCAACCGCTCACTTTCCACTGGTTCCTTCCCCTCTGCCTTCAAACATGCCCATGTCTCTCCCATCCTAAAAAAACCCTCTCTTGACCCCACCTCACCTTCTAGTTATCGTCCCATATCCCTCCTACCATTCCTTTCCAAACTCCTTGAACGAGTTGTCTACACGCGCTGCCTAGAATTCCTCAACAACAACTCTCTCCTCGACCCCCTCCAGTCTGGCTTCCGTCCCCTTCATTCCACGGAAACTGCGCTCTCAAAGGTCACCAATGACCTCCTGCTTGCCAAATCCAACGGCTCCTACTCTGTCCTAATCCTCCTCGACCTCTCAGCTGCCTTTGACACTGTGGACCACCCCCTTCTCCTCAACACGCTATCTGACCTTGGCTTCACAGACTCCGTCCTCTCCTGGTTCTCCTCTTATCTCTCCGGTCGTTCTTTCTCAGTCTCTTTTGCAGGCTCCTCCTCCCCCTCCCATCCTCTTACTGTGGGGGTTCCCCAAGGTTCAGTGCTTGGTCCCCTTCTGTTCTCAATATACACTCACTCCCTTGGTGACCTCATTCGCTCCCACGGCTTCAACTATCATCTCTACGCTGATGACACCCAGATCTACATCTCTGCCCCTGCTCTCTCCCCCTCCCTCCAGGCTCTCATCTCCTCCTGCCTTCAGGACATCTCCATCTGGATGTCCGCCCGCCACCTAAAGCTCAACATGTCGAAGACTGAGCTCCTTGTCTTCCCTCCCAAACCTTGTCCTCTCCCTGACTTTCCCATCTCTGTTGACGGCACTACCATCCTTCCCGTCTCACAAGCCCGCAACCTTGTTGTCATCCTCGACTCTGCTCTCTCATTCACCCCTCACATCCAAGCCGTCACCAAAACCTGCCGGTCTCAGCTCCGCAACATTGCCAAGATCCGCCCTTTCCTCTCCATCCAAACTGCTACCCTGCTAATTCAAGCTCTCATCCTATCCCGTCTGGACTACTGCACTAGCCTTCTCTCTGATCTCCCATCCTCGTGTCTCTCTCCACTTCAATCCATACTTCATGCTGCTGCCCGGATTATCTTTGTCCAGAAACGCTCTGGACATATTATTCCCCTCCTCAAAAACCTCCAATGGCTACCGATCAATCTGCGCATCAAGCAGAAACTCCTCACCCTGGGCTTCAAGGCTGTCCATCACCTCGCCCCCTCCTACCTCACCTCCCTTCTCTCCTTCTACTGCCCAGCCCGCACCCTCCGCTCCTCCACCACTAATCTCCTCACTGTACCTCGCTCTTGCCTGTCCCGCCATCAACCCCCGGCCCACGTCATCCCCTGGGCCTGGAATGCCCTCCCTCTGCCCATCCGTCAAGCTAGCTCTCTTCCTCCCTTCAAGGCCCTGCTGAGAGCTCACCTCCTCCAGGAGGCCTTCCCAGACTGAGCCCCTTCTTTCCTCTCCCCCTCGTCCCCCTCTCCATCCCCCCGTCTTACCTCCTTCCCTTCCCCACAGCACCTGTATATATGTATATATGGTTGTACATATTTATTACTCTATTTATTTATTTATTTATTTATTTTACTTGTACATTTCTATCCTACTTATTTTATTTTGTTGGTATGTTTGGTTCTGTTCTCTGTCTCCCCCTTTTAGACTGTGAGCCCACTGTTGGGTAGGGACTGTCTCTATGTGATGCCAATTTGTACTTCCCAAGCGCTTAGTACAGTGCTCTGCACATAGTAAGCGCTCAATAAATACGATTGATTGATTGATTGATTGGGAGGGCAGCATGTGATTAAGGGCAGAGCCTGGAGATATGGCTGCTTATACAGTGAGAAAATGAAGTAAGGTATCACAAAAGTGGCTTCATTCCATGAAGCTTTGATTATTTATTTACCTTTTTGTAGTTATTTTCAAGTGTTTACTAAGTGCCAGGCATTGTACTAAGCACTGGGGTAGATAATTGTGGTGGTATTTAAGCGCTTACTGTGTCAAGTCCTGTACCAAGCAGTGGGGTAGATACAGGCTAATCAGGTTGGACAGTCTCTGTCCCACATGGGCTCACAATCTTAACCCCCATTTTAAGATGAGGTAATTGAGGCACAGAGAAGCTAAGGGATTTGTCCAAGGTCATACAGCAGACATGTGGCAGAGCTGGGATTAGAACCCGAGCCTTCTGATTCCCTGGACCGTGCTCTCTCCACTAGACCATGCTGCTTCTCAATTTACCTTGTGATCCCAGTGAAAAAGCACTAATGTCCACAAATCTGAGAAACACCATGTAGGTTCCATCCAATGGTCCTGACAAGGCAGTTTTCTAACCCCATTGACAATTCAAAAAAAACAAGTGAAAGTAGAGTGGTAGTTACACACTTTTACTACCCAGTCTCAGGAATAGTGTTGGGCTCATAAAGTTTATTTCCTTTTCCCTAGAGCTGTGTCTGTTTGAGTGACACTGAATGACGGCCAGTCTAGGGTGATTTGCAGAATGCATACATATGCTTGTTCATCCTTCTGCTCTGTGCAGATAATTTCAAGCCTCTCACATCACCCTACCTTGATTTCATGCATACTATAATAATAGCTACAGTATTTTTTACATGCTTTCTCTGTGCCAGATCACTGTACTAAATAATGAATAAATAATCAGATTGAACAATCTGCCTGACACATCACCAAGAGAGAGGGAGAAAGGGTTTCTTTATCCTCATTTTACAGTGGGGGAAACTGAGAATCCAAAAAGTTGTGACTTGCCTAGGTTCACTCACTCAGTGGCAGAGTTGGGATGAGATCTGGGGTCTCCTGACACCCATGTCCATGCTCTTGCTACTAATCTATTCTGCCTCTCACAGCAAGTGGCTTCTGCTTCTTCATTGTGAAACTAAATCAGAAACCATTCTTTCCATGGCATTTGTGTTCAGATTATGTCCAACAGAAGGTTGGTGGTGGCTCCTCCCAGTAAGTCAATCATATTTATTGAATGCCTACTGTGTGCAGAGCACTGTACAAAACACGGAGAAGAGTACAATATAACAGGCACATTACCTGCCCACAATGAGCAAATGCTAAGGGAGTGGTCATGGAGAGGGTCAAATGATGTATTTGAAAGTCTGAATGTTGGGGGCCCAAAACAGTTTTTTTCATGCTTGCTCTGGGCAGAGCTCAATATCTGGAGATTTCTGGTGTTTCTTTTAACACTCCCCCATCTTCCAAGGAATTATATTAATTACATTGCTGGTAATGGGACTTCCTGCTGATCTGGACACACAGTGTAATAATGTTGTCATGTTGACCCCCTAACTTATAGAGAAAGGAAGCTGAAACCTCAAATTCCTGGGCTTCCTTGGGAGAGTCAGTTTAAAGATGACACAATGCCTCCCACACAGTGAGCCTAGGATATTTGCCAGTTTTTTCACCCCTAGTAGTTGAGAATTGAGATGCACCAAGTCTGGAGATCTCCAGCCTTCTGGCGGCTCGAATATAAAACAATTTGACCCATTACTTACCTGTCACCATTTTACAACACAGTAAACTGGTCTTTGCCGGGAGGCCATCTCCCAATATCACTTCAATTTGTTAGCGGAAATCATCCAGCCTGTGCAGTTGACTTATAATCGTCCATTCTCATTCCTAGCCCCGTGCTTAATTCAGCAGAGATTGCCTTTCAGGAGGCCTTGTAAATCACATGTTCCAGGGCCGGGAAAATGAGATGGGCCGGAGGCTAGAGCTATATCACAGCCTGGCTCTTTGAGACCCTGGCTGTGTTATCCCAGCCTCTCCTCAGTCCAAAAGAGCCTGTATAGCCATCAGTTGGGTTTTGGAAGTGTCCTAGTACCCTTTGCTATGTGGAGAGGAGACCACAAACACAATTCATTTGCTCAGTAGTGTTTATCGAAAACCTACTCTTTTTGCAGCCGGGGACAGGCAGTCCTTAGACTTGTGACAAAATCCTGAAAACTGGTAAATTGATGCCAATTTTATCCAAAGAACAAAGTTTTAAAGAGGGATTAGTTCCTGAACCGAGGTCAGATATCCTATTTTTACCAAACATACCCAGAATTGCCTGTTCTTTTTCTGTGGTAACTATTAAGTGCTTACTATGCAGCAACACTGTTCTAAGTGCTGGGGTAGAAACAAGTTAATCAGGTTAAACACAGTACCTGTCCCACTGGGGTTCTCAGTCTGAGTAGGAAGGAGAACAGGTATTGAATCCCCATTTTATGGTTGAGGAAACTGAGGCCCAGAGAAGTTAATAATAATAATAATGGCATTTGTTAAGTGCTTATTATGTGCAAAGCACTGTTCTAAGTGCTCGGGGGTTCGAAGGTGATTAGGTTGTCCCACGTGGGGCTCACAATCTTAATCCCCATTTTACAGATGAGGTAACTGAGGCTCAGAGAAGTTAAGTGATTTGCCCAAGGTCACACAGCTGACAAATGATGGAGCCAGGATTAGAACCCATGACCTCTGGCTCCCAAGCCCGGGCTCTTTCCACTGAGCCATGCTGCTCTCTTGGGCAAGTTAACTGACTTGCCCAAGGTCTTACACAAGCAAGTGACAGAGCAGGATTAGAACCCAGATCCTCTGACTCCCAGACCCATGCTCTTTCCACTAGGTCAGGCTGCTTCCCAGTTATTTTCTTTAGTCAATTATAGATAAGTAAAATAGCTCCATTAATGTATTTATCTTGTAAATAGCCTTAATAATTATAATGATTGTGGTATTTAAGCGCTTACTGTATACCAGGCACTGTACTAAGCCCTGGGGTGGATACAAGCAAATCAGGTTTGACACAGTCCCCATCTAATGTGGGGCTCACAGTCGCAATCCCATTTTACAAAAGAGGTAACTGAGGCACAGAAAAGTAAAGTGACTTGTCTAAGGTCCCACAGAAGACAAATGGCGGAGCTGGAATTAGAACCCATGACCTCTAACTCCCAGCCCCCTGCTTTATCCATTGCACCATGCTGCTTACAAATCACATCAAGTTCATTAACTTCAAAAAGAAATGAAGCAGAGTACTCTACTATACAATGTGCATTATCCCTTGCTACAAATAGTCTAAGTGGGAAAACAAATTGTAAACTATACTTAAAAAAACTGGTTCTTGGGTAGGTCTGATTGGGTAGGAATTCCCCTTCATGTGTTCCTACTCTCCTCACTCACTAAAAAATACTCCTTTCCCACCCGGCGCCACATTTTGATTTTTTTTTTTTCAGGGATGATTGTCCAGGCCCCCACCTCTGCATTCTCTGCCGGCCCCAACTTGCATCCCCTGGGATCCCCACAGCCACAGGGGCTGGAAAGGGGAGGAGTCTTAAAGGAGCTCCCTATTTCCCTTCCATTCTAAACTGTATGCTCCTTGTGGGCAGGAAGCACATCTTCCAACTCGGTTGTATTGTACTCCCCCAAGTGCTTAGTACAAGATCTCTGAACACAGTAAGTATTCAATAAATATCACCGACTGATCCCACTCCCCTGCTGTGGTGGCTTCAGTAAGGGAGTAGACTTTACGGCCCGCCAGCCCATTGTAAAATCCTGCTCAGAAGATGATAAAATGGCATTGGGCAGGGGAGAAGAGGGGGGCCCAACAGGTGATTGTGTGGATGGAGTTGAGGAAGTGAATTTGGGAGCATGGGGAAGAGAAGACAGGTACATGATTTGTTTTGTTGCCTGTCTCCCCCTTCTAGACTGTGAGCCCGTTATTGGGTAGGGACCGTTTCTATATGTTGCCGACTTGTACATCCCAAGAGCTTAGTACAGTGATCTGCACACAGTACATGCTCAATAAATATGATTGAATGAATGAATGAATATGGGGGCCAGTAAATAGAGAAAAATTTTGAAAATCAAAGAGAGGGAACTTTGAAGATGAACAGGAGGGCAGTGGGGAGAACAGAGCAGGTGGGGCTGAGAGGGGTTGGGGGTGCAGGAAGGTTTGCATACCTGTCAGCCAATTACCAGGGAGGGTCTACTAGTCCACCTTACCCCCACAGAAGCACTAGAACCTCAGGCAGTAAGCAGAGCAAGAGCCATAAAGGAGGGTAGTGTCATAGTGTTGCCTTGGATGTCAGAAAGAATTAGAAATGCCAGAAGTGCCATTTGTTGGAACTCGCGAAGACTGAAGCTGAGGACTAAGTGTTGGGGAAAGTTCAAGGATGGTCCTACAGGCTCATCCCAGGCTTCTGTCAGGCTTACAGTGTGGTCTCGTGGGGGCTCGCAGGGGCTCATAGCGCACTCATGGCTAGCTCACTGCGGCTCTCAGTGTGGGCTTGTGGGGCTTACGGGAAATAATGGCAGGCTTACAGATGGTTCTTGGGGCTCAAGGAACTTCCTACTCTAGGAATAAGGTTAACGGTAGGTGGAGAGGTAAGGTATTCAGTGAAAGATTATAATAAACCAGCAAAATAACACAAAACAAGTCAGTGAAAATAAGCAATTCAGTATTCTACAACCAATGGATCAGTCTTTGGTTTTCTCACAACTCTTGTAAGCCATCGCTGTCCAACAGTCACAACAGTTATAGCCTTGAAACCATTTCCCTGCCAAGATTTTGGGCCTCTGCCCCCGGAAGCCTCTGGTCTGTACTCATAGTAATGTTGCCATCCAAGTTAGAGACATGATAAAGTCAATATCCAAGCCTTGGTTATCAGTTCATCTGCTTCCCTACACTTCATCAACATCATCATCACCATCATGAGTGGTATTTATCGAGTGCTTACCGTGCAAAGCACGGTGCTTGGAAGAATACAATATTACGGAGTTGGAAGGACATGTTCCCTTCCCACAGTGTGCTTACGGTCAAGAGGGGGAGAGAGACATTAATCTTAATAATTTATAATATCTAATTTATAGATACACTTGTCCAAACACCCCCACTCCATGGTCTCAATGCTCCAGCCAGCCCCGCCTGGTGCACCCACACATACAAATGGGAGAATTCAGCCAGTGTGGAAATAGGACATCTATGAGGGAGTCTTAGTGCCAGGATTTCTAAGCTCCTCCCAAGTTTATCCGAGTCACTGTCCCTCTTGGGATGTGTGTACTAAGATTCCAAACCATCATCTCCCCTCTCATCTCTAATAATAATAATAATAGTGATAATAATAATGAAATTTAAGTGCTTCCTCTATGCCAAGCTCTATACTAAGCACTGGAGTGGACACAAGCAAATTGTGTTGGACACAGTCCCTGTCCAATGTGGGACTCACAATCTCAATCTTCATTTTACAGTTGGGGTAACTGAGGCCCAGAGAAGTGAAATGACTTGGCCAAAGCCACACAGCAGACATGTGGTGGAGCCAGGATTATTACCCATGACCTTCCGATTCCCAGGCCAGTGCTCTCTCCCCTCTGCCATGCTGGCTCTCCAATCTGCATTAGACAGAAGTGCGTAGGACCACTTCATATAGCTAAGGTTAAAAAAGGCACCATCCCCTCTACCATGTCCATCGGGATTTTTAAGGATAACTACCTACATTATCTGGTGTACAGACTGAGTGGATGCCCAAAGGTCTGATCTCTTACACCTCAGGGACAGGGACCTTGCTTTAACCAATATCCAATAAGTCAATCACTCATTGGTATATATTGAGTGGTTTACTGTTTACAGAGCACTGTGTTAAGCACTTGGGAGAGTACAATCCAAGGTCTCTGTTCTCTGGGTTGTCTGGTTTTGTCATGTGGTGAGTGGAAGAACCACATAGGGTGGATATTTGAGGGTACAGAAAAGTCATGCAGTCATAAGCCTTTAAACCTTGGTCAAATTAATAAGGAAATATTCATTCAATCATATTTATTGAGCTCTTACTGTGTGCAGAACAATGTAATAAGTGCTTGGGAAGTACAAATTGGCAACTCATAGAGACAGTCCCTACCCAACAACGGGTTCACAGTCTAGAAGGAGGAGACAGACAACAACACAAAACAAGGAGACAGATGTCAATACCATCAGAATAAATAGAATTATAGCTATAACATCATTAATAAAATAGAGTGATAAATATGTACAAATATACACAAGTGCTGTGGGGAGGCAAAGGGGGAGGAAAAGCAGAGGAAAGAAGGAGGGCTCAGTCTGGGAAGGCCTCCTGGAGGAGGTGAGCTCTCAGTAGGCCTTTGAAGGGAGGAAGAGAGCTAGTTTGGTGGATGTGTGGAAGGAGGGTATTCCAGGCCAGAGGTAGGATGTGGACCAGGGGTCAATGGCTGGACAGATGAGAATGAGGCAAAGTGAGGAGGTTAGTGGCAGAGGAGTGGAGTGTACAGGCTGGGCTGTAGAAGGAGAGAAGGGAGGTGAGGTAGGAAGGGGCGAGATGATGCAGAACTTTGAAGCCGAGAGTGAGGAGTTTTTGCTTGATTCAAAGGTTGACAGGCAAGCACTGGAGATTTTTGAGGAGGGAAGTGACATGCCCAGAGCATTTCTGTACAAAGATAATCCAGGCAGCAGAGTGAAGTATAGACTCAAGCAGGACGAGACAGGAGGATGGGATATCAGAAAGGAGGCTGATGCAGTAATCCAGTCGGGATAGGATAAGAGATTGAACCAGCAGGGTAGTGGTTTGGATGGAGAGGAAAGGGCAGATCATGGTGATGTTTTGGAGGTGAGACTGGCAGGTTTTGGTGATGGATTGGATGTGTGGTATGAATGAGAGAACAGAGTTGAGGATGACATAGCAAGGTTGCAGGCTTGTGAGGTGGGAAAGGCAGTAGTGTCATCTACAGTGATGGGAAAGTCAGGGAGAGGACAGTGTTTGGGAGGGGAAGATAAGGAGCTCAGTCTTGGACATGTTGAGTTTTGAATAGCAATCAGACATCCAGATGGAGATGTCCTGAAGGTAGGAGGAGATATGAGCCTGGAGGGAGGGAGAGAGAACAGGGGTGGAGATGTAGATTTGGGTGTCATCAACATAGAGATGATTGTTGAAACCATGTGAGTGAATGAGTTCACCAAAGGAGTGAGTATTGATGGAGAACAGAAGGGGACCAAGAACTGACCCTTGAGGAACCCCTACAGTAAAGGGATGGGAAGGGGAGGAGGAGCCCGTGAAGGAGACCAAGAATGAACAGCAAGGGAGATAAGAGGAGAACCAGAAGAGGACGGAGTCTGTGAAGCCAAGGTTGGATAGCATGTTGAGGAGAAGGGGATGGTCCACAGTGTCGAAGGCAGCTGATAGGTCAAGGAGGATTAGGATGGAGTAGAAGCCATTGGATTTGGCAAGAAGGAGATCATTGGTGACCTTTGAGAGGGCAGTTTCAGTGGAGTGTAGGGGACGGAAGCCAGATTGGAGGGGGTCTAGAAGAGAGTTGGAGTTGAATTCAAGGCAGCGAGTGTAGACGACTCGTTCTAGGAGTTTGGAAAGTGAGGGTAGGAGGGAGATAGGGTGATAACTAGAAGAGGCAGTGGGGTCAAGAGAGGAGTTTTTTTAGGGTGGGGGAGACGTGGGCATTTGAAGGCAGAGGGGAAGGAACCAGTGGAGAGTGAGTGGTTGAAGATGGAAGTTAAGGAGGGGAGGAGGGAAGGGGTGAGAGTTTTCATAAGATGAGACGGAATCGGGTCCAAAGCACAGGTGGATGGGGTGGCACTTGAGAGGAGGGAAGAGATCTCATCTGAGGATACTGCTGGGAAGGATGGGAAAGTAGCGAAAAGGATTGAGAGCGGGGAGGATGGAGAAGGGGGAGGGGTGACTTTGGGGAGCAAAGTAGGTGGCCAGATCGTTGGGAGTGAGGGATGGAGGTTGGGGAGGAACAGGGAGCCTGAGGAGGGAGTTAAATGTTAAAATAGTTGGGAGATGCAAGTTTTTATTTCTCCTTCTCCAGGCTCAAATATGGCTCCATCCCTTCCAGATGGATGGGGCCCTCCCTCAGCCCACGTCACAGTCAGCAGTCTCCTGCCTCTATCCCAGGCCTATTCATAACCAGTGTGAAAATCTTTCAACTCAGACAAACAGCTAATCAGGTTATTTGGTCGCCTGAGGTCTTCCGAGAGAATTTAATTCTGATTACAGCACTGGCGAATGCCAGCGGCATTTCAACATCCACTCTAGATGCAATAATTGAAGAATAAGGATTCTTTGTAGTGGATCCTGGGCAAACACTGCTCATCCTCATTTTTGAGTTTGTCAGAATTTCCCTGGTGGGGCTCGCTCCACTCGGCATCACTTGCATGGTTGCCTCCCATCACTCCTGCCCCCCAGCCCCTCTAAACCAGTGACAGAAACCAGTGCCAAAACAATGACGGAAACATCTTGACTGATATCCTAAGACAGAAAAAAAAAACTGAAAAAGAAAGCAAGAGACCCCTAGAGGTAATTCATCTGGATCTGAAGAGCACCAGGACTGAATCTCTAACTGAGGAATTCTTAGAGATGGAACTCAGACTTAGAAGCTAGTCCAAGGGAATTCTGACTGGGAAATGTACTGAGGTGTATCTTGGGTCCTGCAGATTCATTCCTTGCCAACAGTGGAGAAATTGGCCGAAGGGTTGGAAGTGGGAGGGAGGCAGTGTCTACCCCTCCATATCACACCTTTCTGAAATCTCTGCCCTGACCGTTCCCAAACCCCATGTCCTTGATGATTCCTTGGGTACCCAGGGCTGACAGAGATGTTGTGGGTGGGGTTGGGGGAGAAAGGCACTGGGGATCTAATCCAAGCCAAAGGGGCCTCAGGTGTATGCCCGGAGTGGGCTGAGCAAATACTTTTCCAAGCTTGAGGAGAGCAGGGCAATGGCACTTTACCTGAGGGTAAGTAAGGCCCTGTTGCTGTCCCCATGACCAAGTCCTGCCATTTGGGATTCAGAAGCCTCCCAGCTTGAGTCTGCTGGGAATGGGTGGCCTATCAGACCAGGGGGAGTCTTTTGTCAAATGGGGTTGAAATACCTTTTCTCCCTCCCCCTTAGACTGTGAGTCCCATGTGAGATACTGCATGTGTTCAATGTGATCATCTCATATCTACCCCAATGTTTAGTACAATGTTGGCACAAAGTAAGCGCTTAAATGCCATATTGGTGTTTTCATCACTATTACACTTTCATGACAGTTTGCCCAGGGAAGTGGCAGCCCCTGAACGCAAGTGAAGTCACCCACTCAACACTGGGCACATAGGGTCTTAGGGCAGAGTCAAAATGAAAGAAACAGGGCTGTGCCTACCAGTGACCAAGAGGCAACAGGATCTGGGGCTTGGGCTAGTTGCCCCAACCTCTCCCACGTGGGCAGGGGTAACCCTCTCCTTGCCCCCAACCAGCCAACAAGGGCGCTGTAGCCACTGCAAAATCAAATGCTTACCAGAATAATTCATTCCGGTTCACTTCCAGCACTGGCTAAAGAGCTTCTGAAGGTTGGATTCTGTCTTTGAGGGACTATTTAAAGATTCTGCACTTAACAAAGGGGAATGAAAAGAGGAGAAAGGAAGTAGATTATTTCTCTGGGATTTTTAAAGTGAATGATGCACCAAATTGATTCGATATTAGAGGTGGGTTATTCAAACATTAGGAGCAGTTGGAATTAGATAACCATGCAGTTCGAGTTTCCAAATTCAATATGCCCAGGGCCAAGGCCACTGAGGTTATTGTCACAGGGTAGGAGATTCATGCTGGGGATGGAAATTCTGTCTGAACTCGCTATGCAAATTTCTGCCTATTGGCAGATTTTCCTGATGTTAATTTTGAAGCTTGTGACCTTTTCCGGTTTGTTTCCCTCCAACAAAATCTGCAGAGATGATGGTGCCAAGGAGAGCTGCAGCAGATCCTGATATAATTAGTGATCTTCCCAAAAGCCCCCTTCTGGGCTAACCAGCTGCTGAGAGGAGGGCCGTGTTCTGAACTGTAACCGACTTCCCAGGAGGAAACGAGGAGGGGGCATTTAGTGAAGAAAGGCTTAGGGACTTCAGAGGGAAAGGGGGTGTGCTATGCCAGAAAGCGTCTCCGAGAAAGCCCCAGTGACAGCACCCAGTGGCACAGAAAGGATGTTTGGGCCTGCTTGTTTTCCAGGATTATGCAACTGATGCCGTCAGTCTGTCCTCAGTGGTAAATCCTGTGGTAGATCACAAGTCTCCCACGCTTGTGTGTGAGTCTGGGCACAGGTTGGTGCTATGGGTGTGTGTGTGTGTGTGTGTGTGTGTGTGTGTGTGTGTCTGTGTCCAGAAATCTGTGTCCAGAGTCTGGCTGTGTCCATATCAGGAGGAGATTTGTAGGGGTGGAATCAGGCTGTCTGTCAACCTATCCACAGCACCTGTATATATGTATATACGTTTGTACATATTTATTACTCTATTTTACTTGTACATATCTATTCTATTTATTTTATTTTGTTACTATGTTTGGTTTTATTCTCTGTCTCCCCCTTTTAGACGGTGAGCCCACTGTTGGGTAGGGACTGTCTCTATATGTTGCCAATTTGTACTTCCCAAGCGCTTAGTACAGTGCTCTGCACACAGTAAGCGCTCAATAAATACGATTGATGATGATGATGATCACACAGACCTTTAGTTAGAGGCTTCTCTGTGGTTAGGGAGCCAGCTGAGCTGCACTTCCCATTCCTGACTGAGCCAGGCTCCCCTCTGAGCCTTCCCCCACTAAGCCCTCATTTCCTCTTCTCCAACTGCTTTCTGCACTGCTCTTGCACTTGGATTTGTGCCCTTTATTCACCTCTCCCTCAGCCCCACAGCACTTATGTACATGTCCATAACTTATTTGTGTATATTCATATCTGTCTACCCCTCTAGACTGTAAACTCAGTGTGGCCAGGAAGCATATCTACCAACTCTGTTATCTTGTACTCTCCCAAGCATTTAGTATAGTGCTCTGCACACTGCAAGCACTCAATAAACATGATGGATTGATTGACTGAGCTCCAGACTTTCCCCAGGGATTTAGCCCAGGAATCAGCCCAGTGCCACCAAGCTATCAGTGACCCTTCTTGCCTTCCCGTCCTACAGTGGTCAAAGTGATTTCTCCTCCAAAGATCACTTTCAGATGAGAGAGCAAATACGTGCGTACATACATAGACACACAAACACACACACACACACACACACACACACACACACACACACAGAGTATAGGAGGATTGTGTTGCTTTAAAAATTTGATTGCATCAGGAGAATTGTTTTCCCCTACACTTGCATGTTACAAATTGAGATTTGTTCCAAAACCCCTCGGTAAATAATCTGAAATTATTTTATGTGCTGGCATGAGAAATTAGAA
The DNA here is from genome assembly GCF_015852505.1 of Tachyglossus aculeatus. NCBI lineage: Eukaryota > Metazoa > Chordata > Mammalia > Monotremata > Tachyglossidae > Tachyglossus > Tachyglossus aculeatus. The sequence goes on along the minus strand of NC_052101.1, from coordinate 23,045,317 downwards.
CAAATCTAAACTGGTGTTTAATCTATGTTTAAAGGAATTCACAACATAACATCCCAACATTAAATGAAAAGTGTCATATTATTTTGATTTTTTTGAGGAAGTTGCAGAAATAGCTTGTTCTGATGACTGAAGTAGTGGTTTTTCAACTGTAGTGATGAATTTGCCTAATGTAGGCTAAACTATAGCCGTTTTCATTTGAACATGTCTCTCTCAACAGTTCTGTACGTCATTGAAATTCCCCGTCCATCAGGGCCTTCTTTTTCAATTATTTTTATAAATCCATTGGCTTTCTTGAAAATTCACATAAAAATACTTAAAACCCAAAATCTCAGCTGATGTTGGAACAGAGTCTTGTACTGTTGCACTGGATTGTTGAAGCTTGATGAGGCCCTCCTTGTACTACAATTCTGAGTGAGATACAATTACACTACTGATTTTTGTTTCTATTTTGCGTATTTATCCTTGTCTTTTATGGTTTGGTACTATTTACTGTTGAATCTTTTTTTTAAGTTAATTGTTAAGCGCTTACTATGTGCCAGGCACTGTACTAAGAGCTGAGGTAAATACAAGGTAATCAAACTAGACACAGTCCCTGTCCCACTTGGGGCTTGCAGTCTTAATCCCCATTTTACAAATGAGGTAAGTGAAGCACAGAGAAGTTAAGTGACAAGCAGACAAGTGGCAGAGCCAGGATTAGAACCCAGGTCTTTCTGACTCCCAGACTCATGCTCTATCCACTAGGCCACACTGCTTGGTAGCCCAAAGTTTGCGAAGGCTCATCTCCAGCTTCTCTGCCAAAGAATTCTCCCCATTTGACCGTTGAAGAAACCAAGGCACAGAGAAGTTAAGGTACTCACTAAGGATGCACAGCACATAAGTGGAAGAGTCTGGATTAAAACCCAGTACCCCTGACTCCCCAACCTGTGCACTTTCCATTAGGTGATGCTGCTTCCCTTATGTCTTATTCCCCTTCCTTCCTCTCCCCCTTGTCCCCCTTTCCATCCCCCCATCTTACCTCCTTCCCTTCCCCACAGCACCTGTATATATGTATATATGTTTGTACATATTTATTACTCTATTTATTTTACTTGTACATATCTATTCTATTTATTTTATTTTGTTAGTATGTTTGGTTTTGTTCTCTGTCTCCCCCTTTTAGACTGTGAGCCCACTGTTGGGTAGGGACTGTCTCTATATGTTGCCAATTTGTACTTCCCAAGTGCTTAGTACAGTGCTCTGCACACAGTAAGCGCTCAATAAATACGATTGATGATGATGATGTCTGCTGCATTAATGAGACTGTGTTTCACCAGGCCTTTAAAATGCCTTTTCTGCTTTCTTGGGTTGCACCTGCCCCTTTCAATTAAACAGCACTTCCGGGGATATCCTGCCGTGACCCATTCTTCTCACATCATGCTCAGCAGAACTGTGTTATAGCGAGCATCACTTCAATGCCAGTGAGCTGACTTAATGACTGTGTTCGAGGGCCTGATTTTAGTAATCTGGTCCTGCCATTTGATGGTGAAATAGCTCGTGGATGGCACTGATGAAGTTGATCCGGGAACTGTCTCCTTTGTAATAATAACGATGGTATTTGTTATACGCTTACTATGTGAAAAACACTGTTCTAAGCGCTGAGCACTGTTCTAAGCTCTGTTGTAAATCTGGGTCCCACAGTCAAGAACACTGTAATGATCTTCTGACAGTGCCTTCCACCATTAAGAAGGAGGTTTTTGAAACATACAAAGAGCAGTTAAATTGTGAAAACTTGGCTTCCGATCCAACTTTTATGATGTCACGTCTGTAGGCAAAGTTCGAAAATGGATAACAGTCTGAATCTGTAGTGCATGAACCACTTGGCCTATGCACTTGGATCTGTACCCTGTAAGCACTCGTTATTCACCAGATTCTCAGCCCCACAGCACTTGTGTACATATCCATAATTTATTAATTCATATTAATGTCAATCTCCCCTTCTATACTGTAAATTCCTTGTAGACAGGGAACGTGAATACCACTCTATTATACTGTATGCTCCCAAGTGCTTAGAACAGTGCTCTGCACACAGTCAGAACTCAATAAATACCACTGATTGATTAATTGACTGGAACTGTTAGCATTCTTGAGACATCTACAACCACAGAGAGGCTAAACCACAAGATCTTTCTCAAAGTATTTGGGAGTGTGTCTATTATATTGTACTCTCCTATGTGCTTGGTACAAAATGTCAAAATGTTCAGTGGTAGTGTATGATATTTTCAAAAATGTCATTTATCATTAGCATCTAGTAGAAACAAGTGAGAGCTGATTGGAGAATCACACTCTTTTTTATTCTGGGAAAACTGGACAGAATCCTACTGGAAAATCTCTTGCTGAATGTAGTCAGGTATGCACTACCTGATTCCCACCATACCTTCAGAAGAAATTGCTTCACTGCAGACACAATCTTTGTACGTTTTACAATACTACAAAAATATAGGGTACAAAACCAAGACTCCTCACACATGCAATTGATAACACCAACATGCAATCAAATTTGAGTGCTTACTGTGTGCAGAGCACTGTACTAAGTGCTTGGAAAATAAAATACAGAATGTAAGGAGACAATCCCTGCCCACAATGGGCTCCAGTCTTGAGGCACGGAGACAGACATCAATACAAGTGAACAGGCATCAATGTAAATTGATTTATAGATATATGCATAAGTGCTGTGGGGCAGGGAGAGGGCAAACAGCAAAGGGAGCAAATCAGGATGACACGGAATGGAGGAAAAGTGGGCCTTAGTCAGGAAAGGCCTCCTGGAGGAGGTGCACCTTAAGTAGGGCTCTGAAGAGGGGGAGAGTGATTGTCTGGCAGATTTGAGGAGGCAGGGCGTTCCAGACCAGAGGAAGGATGTGGGCCAGGGGTCGGCAGCAAGACAGGCGAGATCGAGGCATAATGAGAAGGTTAGCACCGGAGGAGTGGAGTGTGTGGGCCAGAGTGTAGAAGAAGAGAACACAGTAAGCTCTCAATAAATATGATTGAATGAAAAAGAGAAGGGAGGTGAGGTAGGAAGGGGCAAGGTGAAGGAAAGCTTTAACGTTTTAAGACAAGGAAACACCAAGTAGCCTTGAACATCTGCGCTAGCCCACTTGCCCAGGCTAAGAAATATTTTCAGCCAGGCAAGAGATAAGGAATGATGAGTTTTTACCATTTTTGTCCCTACTTGTCTCCTGGAAGTGGGTAGCTGAAGGAAGATAATTATAGATTAGGAATTTTTTTTATAGTGATCTAAAGGTCTAGCCGAATATCCACACAATTCCTATCTTGTGAACCAGACAGGAAATTAGAAACCCTCATTTCACAGGGAGGAGTTGTGTGATATGCTCTTGGGAATATGTTCCAGGTTGAGCAGTTGTTTGGGAAATAGATTCCTTCCCTTAAAGCCCCCCTGAGGATATGGTGGTGTGTTTGAGGCAGGTGGTGGCTGGGGGGAGGGGGCTGGCAGGTGTTAGGGGGTGTTTAAAATAGATAAAAGTGCAGGAAACACTGAGATGATAAAGATAATTAGGTGTGGAAGACATAGTGATCTGCTTGGCTCTGAGAAAATGAGAGGAAAATATTTTAACACTGGCTTAACTCCCTTAAGATAGGAACTCCATCTCAAGAATTTTAGGCACCTACTGCTTCCAGGAATCAAGCATCCTATTTGTTACGTAGGTACTCACCTGAGCTTTATGGGGTCTGAAATTGAAATCCTTTAATGAAGTGTTGCCTCTAAATTGTTTTCATATCTTTAAACTTCCAGGATGCTATGGTATTTTCAATAACATAATTAATATACTGTTATTCAGATCCCAATCTTAATGAAGGCATTTAAACAATTTTCTCTTGTTGAAGAAAAACAGCCTGCCATTTCTGTTATGCAAATTCATGACTAATGCCATTGTATTGGCATTGACTCACATACCACTGTCTTCTGAGTGCCAACCATTCCCTAGGCATTGCATATTAATAGATTTGGCCAGGTGGTACTGCCCAGGAGCTGACAATCAGGGAGGTATTTTCCTGTGACTTCCATTCTCTAGCCAAGCATTCACTTCCAAATGTAAGGGGGAGCCCATCTAAACTCAGCCATCTTGGATCCTATTCCTGAGCAATCGCTAAGTAATTGACAAACCTTTAATGAGGTCATTCAACCCTTTCTGGAATTTGCAAGTCATCACCATCCCTATTGCTCAGACAGTAACACTGAGGCTGGGCCTGGTGTGATAAAATGAGACAAAATTGGGGTTTAGTGGCAAGGGTGCTTGACCCCTCCTGAGTAGCTGAATATAAACTTGCTAAGTTGTCTAAGGATCGATCAATTAGTGGTGTTTATTGAGTACCTGCTGTGTGCAGAACACTACATTAAGCCGTTGGGTGAGGCTAATTCAGTAGAGCAGGTAGACATGATCCCTGCCCACAAGGAGTTTACAGTTTAGATGGAGATAGACAATAGGGTAAATTACAGATAGGGGAAATGGGGAGGGTAAGTATATATACATAGGTACTGTGGGTGGAGAGAATATCAAGTTCTTAGGAAATACAGATCCAAGTGCATAAGCATATAGTACGGTACTCTGCACACAGTAAGTGTTCAGTAAATACCACGGATTGATTGTTAGGTGATACAGAAAGGAAAGGGAGTAGGGGAAATTAGAGCTTAGAGAAACCCTCTCTTTCATTCATTCATTCAATCATATTTATTGAGCACTTACTGTGTGCAGAGCACTGTACTAAGCGCTTGGGAAGTACAAGTTGGCAACATATACAGACAGTCCCTACCCAACAGCGGGCTCACAGTCTAGAAGGGGGAGACAGACAACAAAACATATTAACAAAATAAAATAAATAGAATGGTAAATATGTACAAGTAAAATAGAGTAATAAATCTGTACAAACATATATACAGGTGCCATGGGGAGGGGAAGGAGGTAGGGCTGAGAGGATGGGGAGGGGGAGAGGAAGGAGAGGGCTCAGTCTGGGGGCTCTCAAAGGTGATGTGATTTTAGGAGGGCTTGGAAAGTGGGGAGAGTGGTGGTATGTTGTATATGAAGAGGGAGGGAGTTCCAGGCCAAAGGAATGTTGTGGATAAAGGAGTAACAGTGTGATAGACAATACTAAGGTACAGTGAGAAGGAGAAGCATTAGAGAAGCAAAGTGAGCGGACTGTTTTGCAGTAGGAGATTATCAAGGTAAGGTAGGAGGGGGAAATTTGATTGCATGTAAGAAAGGAAAGATTATCTCTGGGAGGATGTTCCGGGAAAGTGAGAAATATTTATTATTATTATTATCAATAATAATAATAATAATAGTATTTAAGTGCTTACTATGTGCCAGGGACTATTCTAGGAACTGGGGTAGATACAAGGTTATCAGGTTGTCCCATGTGGGGCTCACAGTCTTCATCCCTGTGTTACAGATGAGGTAACTGAGGCACAGAGAAGGTAAGTGACTTGCCCAAAGTCACACAGCTCTCAAGTGGTGAAACCAGAATTAGAACTCATGACCTTTGACTCCCAAGCCCATGCTTTTTCCACTAAGCCATGTTATTTCTCCACTGTCCTGTTGTTGGAGCATGTAGGATGTCATTTGGAAAAGGGGAGTTATATCATCTTTTTGTGGGATAGGGATAGACCAAGAGATAGATATTATTGCCTCAAACCTTAGAGATTCTATGTGGGAAGGGAACTTGGTTGGATGAAGAAGTTTACTTCTGCTAGCATTTGTTTTTAATGATATTTGTTAGCAGCTAACCATGTGACAGTCACTGTCTACTAAGCACTGGGGTAGATACAAGTTAATCAGGTTGGACACAGTCTTTGTCCCATATAGGGCTCACAGTCTTAATCCTCATTTTGCAAATGATAACTAAGGCATGGGGAAGTTAAGGGACTTGCCCAAGGTTATACAACAGACAAGTGACGAAACCGGGATTGGAACCCAGGTCCTTCCCACTCCCAGGCCCATGCTCTATCCACTATTTCAGAGAAGCAGCAGCCTAGTGGTTAGAGCACAGACCTGGGTTCTAATCCCAGCTCCACCACTTGTCTACTGTGTGACTTTGAGCAAATCACTTAACTTCTCTGTGCCTGAGTTTCCTCATCTATAAAATGGGGATTAAGATCATGAGCCCCATGTGGGACAGGGACTGTGTCCAAGCTGATTAGCTTCTATCTAGCCCAGTGCTTAGTACAGTGACTTTTACATAGTAAGTGCTTAACAGATACCAAAATTATTATTATTAGGCCATGATGCTTCTCTTGGCCTAGTTAAAAAGACTCCGGAGTGGGTGTTAGCCCCCTGACATCCTGCCTGGGAAAATCTTGAAACTTTACTTGGTCTTCCCCAGGTTTAAGAAACATGGCCAGAAAATGATCTGGGACTAAGAGAAGGCTCTACGAAACTAGACCCCAGCTGTCCCTGACCACAGCCTGAGTCCTCTAGACTCTAAGTGTGTTGTGAGTAGGGAGTGTGTCTCTTAGTGTACTCTCCCAAGCGCTTAGTACAGTTATTTGCACATAGAAAGCACTCAATAAATATGATTGACTGACTTGTCATAACTTACCAGGTAAAAAGTGTCTTTCTCTAAATGACCGTACATGTTTGTGCCTGTCTTTTGGTCACTGTCCATGTTTGTGTCTGTCTTCTCTAGCTCACTGTCCATGTCTGTGTCTGTCATTTTTTATGCCTGTATTTCTTTGTATCTAAATCACTTTTCATGACTGTGTATGTCTCTAGGTCTCTGGATCTCCCTCTCTCACAGTTCTAGGTCTCTGTTTTTGATTCTTGGTCTTGGAGTCTGCATCTTGGATATTGAAACTCTGTCTTAGATTGAGAACTGTGCAACTGCCAGGCAGTTATTAGGAATATTCAGAGAATAAACCCAAAGGGAGATGAAGTTCTAGCTATATGGGATCAGGAGAGCTCCATGTCTTCCCAGCATTCAGGCAACCACACCCACAACTGTGAATCTGGGTGATCCATGCAATGTGGGAGTCAGTGGCTGAACACGGTCAGAAAGGACCTGATCTGCCTGAACAAATGAATGTTTAAACATCATTGAGCTTATGTGAAGGGTCATAAGTGAACAACAAGGAACCATAGCTCGTGTGCCTGAATTTCAGGCTTCTCCTGTGGGGTCCCAGTGAGCTGGGAAGAGTGTTATATATGTAAATTTTTCCTCAGATTTTTTCCAAGATTTTTTTTAGTTCTTTGTATTAGTAACACTGAGCATCTTGAATGACAGTAGGGAGGCGGGCTAATTTCTCCAACTGAATAATTCTGTCCAATTTTGTGTTTGTCCTGAAAACATTATGGCTATCCCACGAGCTTTAGGGTTTGGATTATTTTCCTCAGCTACTGCCACCTCCTCTCCCCTGGTGTACTCTGGCAGACTCCCGCCAAATGTTCCATATGACATCATTTCATTCCTCTGTGTGCCTGGCATAACACATGTAAGGTCACACATGCCTGGTCTCCGCAGATGCAGTCACTGCCCCTCTTAAGCTGGGGTAATGTGGTCAGGGCATGAAGGGAGAGTGGTAGTAAAGCACAGGGCCCAGGGCAGGGTCTGTGATTGACCAATTTCTGGGGACAGTCCTCCTGTGAAAGGGACCCCCAAACAGCCTAGCAGGAGGCTGCTCCTTCCTGGTGTCTAAAGAGTAAATAGCCTCTCAGATTTGGGGGTATCCCTATCCATCCTTAAGGACATGGTGCCCTTAGCCTATCAGAAAGTCACATTTCTTCGAAATCCAGTCCTGTTTATGAGATCGCTGACTCACAGGCGTCATAGATTTTCGGAGGAAAGAAAGACCAAACCTGAAACCTTTCACTGTCGCAGCCCACGGTTCGCATGAGTTAATCGCGAGGCTGCTGGAGTCAGCCCCACTCACTCTAGAGGAGCCGGTAGCCCTTAGGAAAATGAAGTATCACCCGGGAGACACATTATATATAATTTAAAACTCTCTTACCTGCAGTGCGACAAAATGAAAATGACCTTGGCAAAGAACCCTATTTATGTTATCTGTCTAGAGGAAAACAGTCAAAGCAAAAGTCACCAGGAGTGGATGAGTAAAATGATCTAGATTTTGATGCAGATGAGCAATTCCCCTATAGTGCGCAGAGTCAGACCATGCCCCTTGGGACCTACATGTGAGGTTCACCAAGGTGAAGTTGAGATTTGCATTTCTCTTCGAAAACAATTACGGGGAAAATGAGAAGGAGAGTGACCTAGTAGAAAGAGCCCAGGCCTTGGAGACGAAGGACCTGTGTTCTAATCCTGGCTCTGCTACTTGTCCACTGTATGACCTTGGGCAGGTCACTTAACTTTTCTGTGCTTTAGTTACCTCAACTGTAAAATGGTGATTGAGAATGACCCCCATGTGGGATACGGATGGTGTCCAACCTGATTAGCTTGTATCTTCCCCAGAGCTTAGTACAGTATCTGGTATGTAGTAGACACTTAAGAAATACCATTAAAAAATGCAAACAAGAAAAAAAATCCTCCTCAACATCTTCCATCATTTTTTTTGTGGATGTAGAGAAATGTCAGGAAGCGGGATATATATCTCTGAGTGTGATGAAAGACTTTTTGAAAACTTCTCAAAGAAAGAAAGCAGGAAAACACTTTATACCAGTACTGCGGGCAGGTTCCAAAAATCAGAATGAGATTACTGATTGTGTCGACATCGATCATCTCCAGTGGGTGGTCCAGCAGTACTCATCATGGGGACTACATTTCTCTATTTCTGAAACAGCCTGACTTCCCTCCAATTCTCTTCCACCACCTACTCCCCTATTTTCAGCCCCAAGTCTTGCAGTGAGCCCTGAACCAATGAACCAATGACAGTGGAGGACTTCAGCCCCAGATTTCCCTTTCTCTTAGGAATATGATTTCAGAGAAGCAGCTTGGCTTAGTGGAAAGAACATGGCTTGGGAGTCAGAGGTCATAGATTCTAATTCCGGCTCCACCACTTATCAGCTGTGTGACTCTGGGCAACTCACTTAACTTCTCTGTGCCTCAGTTACCTCATCTGTAAAATAGGGATGAAGACTGTGTGCCCCATGTGGGACAATCTGATCACCTTGTATCTTCTCCAGCACTTAGAACAGTGCTTTGCACATAATAAGCACTTAACAAATGACATTATTATTATTATTATTATTATACAGTGCCCTCCCTGAGAAAAGGACAGTAGTGACTTCCTCTTTAGATTATAAGCTCCTTGTGGGCAGTGTGGTATCTACCGACTCTTGTATCCTCCCAACATCTTAGTATAGTGCTCTGCACACAGTAAATGCTCAATAAATACCATGTTTTCATTGATAGAGATGTTTTTCTCATGGATTCTGTTCATAAGCTCTGCAGCTTTAAATGTTTCATTCCCAATCAATCAATCAGTTTCCCTTCGACATGCAAAAGCCTTGTAGTTCACGGCCTCCCTTGGCCCCCAGCTCATTTCTCAGCAGGATCCTCTCCCAGAAGTGCATCCATGCAGCTCCCCTTCTCTTCTCAACCTTCTGCCCCCCAAATTGGTGTCCCTGACTACCTAGAAATGGATATTAGATGAATCACTGTAGTAGAGCTTAGCTCTTTACCTCAATAAATCAGTGGTATTTATTGTATGCTTACTCTGTGCCGAGCCCTCTAATAAGCATCTGGGAAAGTACAGCATAGTAGAGTTGGTAGACAGGATCCCTGCCCACAAGGAGACTCAAGCACTTGGGATGCCTAATTCTAAGCTTTGAGTGGTTTCCCTCCTTCCCTATCTTATCCTTCCAAAAGAGCCCTCCCTCCATTCCAGGATCTCTCTGCAGTGGGTGATATGAAATGAAATGTTATTTGCAATTCATTCTTCTTGTTCTATGTACCTGTCCTCCAGTTTCTCCTTGATTACTGCCCCACTTCCTTCTACCAGAGGTAGCAAGGTCTGCTTCTTAACCCTTTTAATAGCAATAACTGCTGCTCTCACTATATCTCTGTACCCTAGTCTCTGCCAAGGGGTGGAGGGCTGCATGGATGTGCCCAAGGATAGGGGCCTCCTACCATAAATGTACATAACAGAAAACCCTATTATGAAGCACTGGATATACACTTAATTGCATGTCCTGCAACATCCCAAGGCACAAAAAGAAACAAGACCCAAAGAGGACAGAGAGCTCTCTTTATTAATAATATTAACTTACTGAAGTAAATACAAAATAAATTTACACCAGGTCTCCATCCAAAAGGGGCTGACAGTCCAAGTGCCGAAGGATAGGGGCATCAAACAACAAGAATAAATTACTAGCAATATTTCATTTCCTATCACCCACTGCAGAGGGATCCTCGGAGGGAGAGTGAGCTCTTTTGGAAGGATCACCATGGGAAAATGAAAGAATTGGCAGTTTGGTAGGACAGGGTGTCTAATCATTTCCTAGGCCTTTATCACTCTAGGCAAACAGCCAAACATACGTTTCTCCTAAGGGAGGATGAATATGGTCTTAAAAACTTTTCACTATCAATCACTTCCTTGTTGCCACACAGGGAAAATAGAAAAAAAAAAACTACTCTGAAACTCACATAAGGATTCATCTTCCCAGCATTCTCCCTGGTATCCTAGCTTCTATATTTCCTTCCCAGATGTGTAGATGGTAAGCAGTTTTCCCAAATGGAAAGCAGTTCTGTCCTCAACGAGCAGATATTCCAGATGGCAGCCAGCCCCACCTAGCCAAGCTAGAGTAAGGGCATGAGCCTGCTTAGAGTCAGCTTTGCATTGTGTTTGTTAAACCTCCCTCAACCCCAGAACAGCTCTTGGTTATTCAGCGCTCATCCTTTAAGGACAAAAGGAAGTCAAAATTGATAATTCAAGGTGCAATTAGACCAAGGCCCTCTTTGCCCACAGATGAAGAGATGAAGCATATTTATTTCTCTGAGTGTCACTGAACCAGAAATAGATGCAGGGAAACTGGGGAACTGTTCTTTCAGTATCAGAGCCTTTCATCTCTTCTGAGAAGCAAGCCAGAAGCAACCGAGTCAGGCAGCTTGGAAACAGTCCAGAACAGCTACCCACACTCAAGACTGTTTTCCTCTCCCCAGCCCATCATTCTTACCTGGAAGAATATGGGGTGAAAGTGGACTGTCAACTCCTTTTTAGACTGTAAGCTCCTTGTGGGCAGGGATAATGTCTACCAACTCCATTGTATTGTACTCTCTCAAGTGCTTGGTTCAGTGAAGACACAGCAGAGTGGCCTAATGGATAGAGCATAGGTTGGGAGTCAGAAGGATCTGGCTTCTAACCCCAGCTCTGCACTTGCCTGTTGTGTGAACTCAGGCAAGTCACTTGACTTCTCTGTGCCTCAGTTTCCTCATCTATAAAATGGAGACTAAGACTGTGAGCCTCATGTCAGACTTGTGCTTTGTCCAAACTAGATTGCATCTACCCCAGCACTTAGTAGAGTGCCTGGCATATTCATTCATTCACTCAGTCGTATTTACTGAGTGCTTATTGTGTGCAGAGCACAGTACTAAGCACTTGGAAAGTAAATTCAGCAAATAGTAAGCTCTTAACAAATACCATTGAAAAACAGTCCTCAATAAATATTATTTCTTAATGAATGAAGCCAGCCCTTGATGCTATTGTTGTTGCAATCAGTCAATCATTACCATTTACTGAGTGCCTAAATGTGCTGAACACTGAAGAACCAAGCACTTGGGATCATGAAATAGAGCAATTACACAGGATCTCTGTCATCCAAGAGCTTATAAGAAGCCCCACAAAGGACAGAGACTATATCTAATCCCCATTATGTATTCTTCCCCAGCACTTACCACACTGCTTTGCACAAAGTAAGTACTTAACAAATACTATTACTACTTACAGTCTGGCAGGGGAGACAGATACTAAAATAAATTAAATGTAGGGGAAACAGTAGAGTTTAAAGGTACATATGTGAGTGCCATGGTGTGTTGAAAGGAGAAAGGGACACCCAGATTTATTTGTCAGGCTGCTAATGAAGCTAAACAAAAGTAGTTCATCCAAAACACTCAGGAGGGGGGGATCCTCATATAAAACCTGACTGCTTTCAACTTCCAGTTTCTCAGCCTCAAACAAACTCACTGCCTGAAGTGGAAAGCTCTTTGTCTCCATGTGGCTGGGGTGAGGGCTAAATCCACAACCTCACTCTCTTTCCAATATTCACCCAGAAGTTCTGGAATAGTTGTCCCTGTGTCTCATTGGCTTACTGGGGTGAAGAGAAGGTCAGAAGGTTGTAAAGAGCTATTGTTTCTGGGACTGTTATGTCAATGGGGAAGGTGCTTACTGTGAAGTGCCTCATATTTTTTGCACTGTTGACTGCTTAAGTACCGTGAGATAGAGTGGAGCCTCATTTACCATTAGCAAAGAACAGGCCCGTGAATCTTCTTTAGGGCTAAACTCCTTGTCATTTTAATGACTTCAGGTTTCGGGGTGATCTGCGGGAGGAAAGTCCTTAAAATGGTGGTGTCTTTTAAGAACTGGAGTTGCATATGTAATTGCAGATAGATTACAACCAAGCGATCCATCGTGGCATCGCAGAGCTGCTATATTGGAGTAGGAATTCATTATGGATATTGTGTAAGAAGAATATTAATTCACTTTGTATTTGGAGAGAATGCAATAATCAACTGCTGGGGGCTAATAATTACTCATATCCTCTAGCAGAAGTGGCCTTCTACTCAGGCTTTACAGAAATGGATTTTGTTTGTTTCCCCAAAATTTATTTAGTGTGGTTTCAGAGTTAGCAGGAAAGGGGCTAGGTGAGGGAAGAAATAATCCCTATCCAAAAGCTCAAGAGCCATCTCTGGGCGGGACACCTCTAGATGCTGTGCTTACTCACTGTACCTGGATTTCTTCAATCTCACTGCTGACTCCTTGCCCATGTCCTGCCTCTCTCTCTTCACATCCAACAGATGATCACTCTCCCCACTTTCAAAGCCTTATCTCCTCAAGAGGTCTTGCCTAAACTCTCACTTCCCCTACTCCCTTCTGTGTCACCCTTGCACTTTGTACTCTTTGTTCACCACACCCTCAATACCACAGCACTCATGTCCATAGCCACAATTTATTAATTTTTATTAATATCTGTCTCCCCCTCTGCACTGAAAGCTCTCTGGAGCAGGGAACATGACTTACAACTCAGGTATATTGTACTTTCCCAAGTTCTAAGTACAATGTTCTGCACACAGTAAGCACTCAATAAATACCACAGTAAGCACTTAACAAATGCCATCATTATTATTATTATTAATTGATTGATTCTGAAGGCTAGGAGAGTTCCTTTGCTGGGGTCATTTCTCCCCATCCCTTCCTTGTATGTTAACTTCTCCCTGCCCTCTGGAGTCCAGGGAAAAGTTATCTCTGCTCATATGGAGATCAACAAGGGGTAAAATATCCCAGACAAATGTAAGTCCTCAGAGAGATCTGAGCACCCAGACAGCTGCAGCCCTGAGTGAATGGCTGGTTTGCTTTGTCCCAGTGCATTCCAAATTAGCCTTTTTTCCCCCCCACAGCCCTCTGAAAACTCTGTTTCTTCCCAGAGACAGTAAACACTTAAGAAAAACCATTAAAAAAGTCCTCAGTAGGTATTATTTCTTGATGAATGAAGTCAGCACGTGATATCATTGTCATTACAGTCAGTCTATCAGTAGCATTTATTGAGTGCCTAACTGAGCTGAGCACTGAATTTAGCACTTGGGGTCGTACAATAGAGGGTCATACTGGATCTCTCCCATCAAGGAGCTTACAAAACCCCCCACAAAGGATAGGGTCCGTGTCAAATCCCCCGTTTATTGTAACCCAGCACTCTCTACAGTGGTCTGCACAGAGTTAGTTCTTAATAAATACTATTATTACTTACAATCTGGCGAGGGGGGGGGGGGGGCAGACACTAAAGTAAATTAAAGTAGGAAAAGCAACAGATTTTAAAGGTATGTAGATTCTGTTTCCTCCCAGAGACAGTGGCTGCAGCATCTACCTCCAGCCCTGGATCTGAGAACAACTCTACTGCAGGATGGGTCCCAGGCTCCTGCCACCAGATTCGTTCCTTAACTGTGAAGTGTGCCTAAAGGGAAGCTATCTCCAACTGATGAAGTTTAGTGAATCAAGTGATCTAATTGAGCATCCAATGCATGCTGAGCATTGTACTAAGCAACTGGGACAGTCCAATAGTAGCAAGACACACATGCCTGCCCATAGGTATATTACAATTTAATGAGATTTCATGAAATCCAAGAGATATCAGACTTACCAGGAATCTGATTTTAACAATGAGAAGCAAACTGGACTCTTGGAGTTCTCCCCAAGGCACTGATACACTATGGCCTGGTTTATTCTGCTTAGACTTTCTATCTTAACAAGAACTGGATCCCTGAACCCCTCAATAAGAACGGGGAACTCCCTACCTGACTTAAATCAGAGATGGTGGATCTTATGGATTTAATGTCTCACCAAGAGCAGGACCTCAATGAGGCTCTTAATTTTACTACCATGATTTATTGCTGTAGTATTGATTATGGAGAGTGAGGGAAAGAGACTAGGGGACAGGAAAGGGTTGTATGTGTCATGCAGAGGTGAGCCAGTCACTCCATGTTTTATTATAAACAAATATTTTTCTTTTTTGTTTATAGGAATTAACTATTTGCAAGTGAACCTCCTTTATGATTTCTTTATCAAGGCAGTTAGTCTCTGACCTGCTGCAGTACTTCCTAATGTTTTAAAATAGATTGTATTTTCCTAACATCTCCTTTATAATTAACATTACATAGTCCCAGTTATGAAAACAAGAAATTAAACTTTTCCCAATTGCATGTTTGATATTGACATAATTTCAATTTTAAAGTTTCAAGTATTTAAAATCGGTCATTTCAGTCATTGACCTTCTTTAAAGAAATTGTCATTACAGCTCCTATTTTCTCCTATAGTTCTTAGAGTTCTCTTATGGGCCAGAATTATACTGGATATTCATCTCCCAAATCTTGAAATCCAAAATTACTGTATATTCTTCTCACATTCATTCAATTGTATTTATTGAGCACTTACAGTGTGCAGAGCACTGTACTAAGTGCTTGGGAAGTACAAGTTGATGAATATCCATCCCCCTTCGAATCTGTAGTTGATGCTATTGAGGCCCAAGTGGAAGATTGTGGCTAAAATGGTCAGTGAGATTGATGCATCCTACAACATTGTTTTCAAGGGTAGATCCTTGTTGCACTTGGGGGATTGACCCATGTTGAGGCTGTCTTCATTCTTTCATCTTCATGAGGCTGTCTTTCGTTCTTCATCCCAATCTTCATGAGGCCTTTGCTATATAGAGAGCAAATAAAGCAACCTCTCCCTTGAATTCTCCCCACCAGAAAGATCTGTCTCCTGCAATGGTTTCCCAACAGTTCACTGAATTAGGAGAACAAATCTTCTCCTGTTCTTTGTCTGCCATGCTGGTCTGGTTGTGTACTGGTTTCCCAGCAGACCACTGCTCTGAGGCATTGTTTGAGACCCTGCTTCACCATGGCTTTAAATGCTTTTTTCTGCCCACTAGGCTCCATGTGCTCTTTTTCATTCATTCATTCAATCACATATATTGAGCACTTACTGTGTACAGAGCACTGTACTAAGCGCTTGAAAAGTACAATTCAACAATAAAGAGAGGCAATTCCTGCCCACACCAGGCTTAAAGTCTAGAAGGGGAAATAGCCATGAAAACAAGTAAGCAGGCATCAATATCACAATTCTCCATATAGCAACTGCTTGTAGATATTGCGGAACTGCAAATTCCAAAGTGATATTAAGAGTTGATATTAAGATACTGAGAAGCAGCATGACCTAATGCACAGGGCATGGGCCTGGGAATCAGAGGATCTGAGTTCTAATCCCTACTCCACCACTTGTCTGCTATGTGACCCTGGGGATGTCACTTCACTTCTCTGTGTCTTGGTTACCTCGTCTGTAAAATAGGAATTAAGAATGTGAGCCCCACGTGGCACATGAACTATGTCCAACCTTGTATCTACCACAGAGCTTAGTACAGTGTCTGGCATATAGAAAGCACTTAACAAATGCCAAGGAGATTATTATCACCATGTGGGATTGATGAGTCCACTAGATTGTAAGCTCCTGTGGGAAGGGGTTGTGTCTACCAACTCTACTGCTTTATACTCTCCTAAGTGCTTTAATACAGTGCTCTGTTCAGTGTCACTGATTGAATTCAATAAGTAACAGGTAGTTATTTTCACATGTAAAAGTTGCCTCTTGCTACACTGTTGCATTTGTTACCTTCAGTTTCTATTTCAGTTTCAGGGCCCTGAGAAGTAGCCTGGCTTATTGGAAAGAGTTCAGGCTTGGGGGTCAGAGGTCATGGGTTCTAATCCCATCTCCGCCACTTGTCAGCTGTGTGACTTTGGGCAAGTCACTTAATAATAATAATGATGGTATTTGTTAAGCGCTTACTACGTGCAAAACACTGTTCTAAGCGCTAGGGTAAATACAAGGTGATCAGGTTGTGACATGTGGAGCTCACAGTTTAAATCCCCATTTTACAGATGAGGGAACTGAGGCACAGAGAAGTGAAGTGACTTGCCCAAAGTCACCCAGCTGACAAGTGGCGGAGCTGGGATTAGAACCCATGCAGAGTGGCTCAGTGGAAAGAGCGCGGGCTTGGGAGTCACAGGTCATGGGTTCAAATCCCGCCTTCCCCACATGTCTGCTGTGTGACCTTGGGCTAGTCACTTCACTTCTCTGTGCCTCACTTCCCTCATCTGTAAAATGAGGATTAAGACTCTGAGCCCCACATGGGACAACCTCATCTCCTTGTATTCCCCCCAGAGCTTAGAACAGTGCTTTGCACATAGTAAGTGCTTAACAAATACCAACATTATTATTATTATTATGACTCTGACTCCCAAGCCCGTTCTCTTTTCACTGAGCCATGCGGCTTCTCTGTGCCTGTTACCTCATCTGTAAAATGGGGACTAAGACTGGAAGCCCTACATGGGACAACATGATTACCTTGTATCTACCCCAGGGCTTAGAACAGTGCTTGGCACATAGTAAGCATTTAACAAATACCATCATTATTATTATTATTATCATTATTATTTCTGACACCAGTTGGTTTCTACCTTCCCATTTTTGATTACTGTATATTTTTACCAGGCTGGCCTGTCACTTGTTGCTGTCTCTCATATGTCTCCTGCTATGTCACATAATTTGAGATTTATCTTCAGTGTGTCTTTGAAGTGTTTCTTCTGCTCTTCCTTCCTTAAGGCTAGTCTAATCGGGCTCACCAAAGAGCAGCTCTTTGGTGTTTTCTGCTGTTCTCTTTGCTCCTCATAGACCCTTCCCAGTGAAGGTCTGATGCTTAAAAGCTGGTGGACTGGTTATGGGGTTCATAATCCCATTGTTTACGAACCTGCTTGCCATTTATCATCGCGCATAGATGTGACTACATTAGAGGTAGAATATGGAATCTGTTGAGTTGGTCTCATAGCAATAAGGAAAGTTGGA
This sequence comes from Tachyglossus aculeatus, assembly GCF_015852505.1. Lineage (NCBI taxonomy): Eukaryota > Metazoa > Chordata > Mammalia > Monotremata > Tachyglossidae > Tachyglossus > Tachyglossus aculeatus. Next base: position 23,027,778 of record NC_052101.1, on the reverse strand, counting down.
CCCTACAACTATTTTATAGGCCTTGAGTTTGAGTTGGGTCTGGACCCCATGTTCACGCCACAGTCTGTCACACATGCAGCCTGGGTATTGTGATTCATTGATAGAATTCAGCTGATAATAATAATTGCAGTATTGGTTAAGTGCTTACTCTGTACCAAGCACTGTTGTAAACACCAGGGTAAAGTAGGAGGAAGACCAGGTATTGAATTTATAGATGGGGGAACTGAGGCACAGAGAAGTCAAGGAACTTGCTCAAATTCAGATGGCAAGGAAGTGGTGGGGCCAGGGTAAGAGCCCAGGTCCTCTCACCCCCAGACCCATGTTCTTTCCATTAGGCTACGCTGCTTCTTTAGTAGATATCTTGGCCTGTGAATAGGGATTGCCAGGTGCAGGTAGGGACATAATTGGTTTGAAGTAAGAAAAAGTTTTCTCAAGTGCTCACCGTGTACCAAGCACTATACTAAGTACTGGTATAGATATAAATAATCAGTTCCCGCATAAGGCTCACAGTCTAAGTAAGAAGGGAAACAGGCATTGAATCCCCATGTTACAGATGAGGAAAATGAGGCATAGAAAAGGCAAATGACTTGCCCAAGGTCACAGAGCAGGTATATGGTGGAGCTTGGATTAGAAGCGAGGTCCTCTGACTCCCAGTCCCAAGCTCTCTCCACCAGGCCAGAATATGTCAGTTAATAGAATGTTTTTGGGTCTGAAAGGCAGGCCTTCTAAGGGTGCGGTGACCAGCATGAAGAAGGTCTGAGATTAGCGATACAAGGACTTTGTCTAATGCATTCAGCCTGCTGAATTGAAAGAGTTTCTGAGAGGAACAGGATTATATTTGACCACCACCATCTGGGTTACTTCTTGTATCTGCAAGCTTGGCTGCATAAAATAAGTTGAAAGAGATTGGACCTTGTAAACAGCCCTGTTTCATTCTGTTGCTGATGGAGAAACCAGAATAAGTGAAAGCCCTTCTAATTTTCTCATGGCCAACTAGATCACTTAGGCACTTGATGACTTCTCTAAAAAACCAAACTTGTATTTTCTGGAACTCAACCTAACTTTAGCATTTTATTTAATTTATATAAACTATGAGAATGCTGGGTATATCACAACTTTTTGGGGGGTATTCTGTCATCTTGTCTCTATTAAATCTACTCTCCCTCAGTAGTTTCATTTCCAAGTTTGTGTAAGTCATTTGAAACAGTAATGTTTGTAATAGGTTGCATTGTGTTTGGATCTATTACTACACCACCTACCAAAAATGCCTCCTTTAAATGTGAAATTTTCTCCAATCTGAATTTACATTTGCTTTTATACAGTTTTGTATCAGCTTCTTGTATTTTAGTCAGTTGTTCAAGTCTTCTATAACATTCATTCAAAATTGTGCCCTAAATCAATATGTCATCAATACATACTTCTGTGCATATTAAATCTTCCAGATTTGTTGTACTCCGGGCATAATTTGGAGATCAGCGTGATAAAGCATTGTTTTCCAAATGTTTTATTGAAAGCTCACATCAGCTTTTGAGATTCTTCCAAAGGCATTTTGCCATCACACAAAGGTCCAACCAGAGAGGAAAACTAGCTGGTCCTTGACATTTAATCATAAATATAATCTCTTTTAGGAATGAGAAAATTCTCTATGTATGTATCCATTTCATTGAGATCCAAAAAGAGTTTGTTAGGCATTTTAAATCCTTGCAGAGATGCTGTCTACCTGCTGTATTGTACTCTCCCAGGTGCTCAGTGAAGTCCTCTGCACACAGTAAGCACTCAATAAATACTACTGATTGATTGAATGAATGATGATTGCTGGGTTACCTGCAGTCCAATCAAAGCTCTTGACTACAATGGGATCTTGGCTTTTCTGTGCCTCAGTTTCACCATCTGTAAAATGGGGTTTCAATACCTGTCCTCCCGCCCCCTTAAACTTTATGTCCTGTATGGGACAGATACTGTATTGGTTAATGATAGCATTTATTTAATGACAGCATTTATTAAGTGCTTACTATGTGCAAAGCACTGTTCTAAGCGCTGGGGTGGTTACAAGGTGATCAGGTTGTCCCACGTGGGGCTCACAGTCTTAATTCCCATTTTACAGATGAGGTAACTGAGGTACAGAAAAGTTAAGTGACTTGCCCAAAGAGACACAGCTGACAAGTGGCAGAGCTGGGATTTGAACCCATGACCTCTGACTCCAAAGCCCATGCTCTTTCCACTGAGCCATGCTGCTTCTCATTGAACAGTACTCCAACATCAGTGAGATGCTTAGAAAATACCACAGGTATCATTATTATGCTTCCCACAACATTATTATATATTTTTATGTTTGGGGTTTAGAGCCAAGAACTGTACTACTAATAGTAATAATGGTATTTGTTAAGTGCTTACTATGTGCAAAACACTGTTCTAAATACTGGGGGGGATACAAGGTGATCAGATTGTCCCACATGGGGCTCACAGTCTTAATGCCCATTTTACAGATGTGGGAACTGAGGCACAGAGAAATGAAGTGACTTGCCCAAGGTCACACAGCTGATGAGTGGTGGAGTCAGGATTAGAACCCATGACCTCTGGCTCCCAAGCCCGGGCTCTTTCCACAGAGCCATGCTGCTTTGACATTCAACCAAGATAATCAAGTCACACAGTTCCTGTCCCACATAGGGCTCACAGTTCAAGTCTGTGGGAGAATGGGTATTTATGGATGAGGAAATAGACACAGAGAAAGTTAAGTGACTTGCTAAGGATCACACAGTTGATATTTGGCAGAACCGGAATTAGAACCCAAGTCCACTGACTCCCAGGCTTGCGCTCTTTCTACTAGGCCTCACTGCATCTCAGATGCTGCTGCTCCTTCTGGGGACTGCTTTCTGGTGTTTCTGGAGTTCCTAGGTGCTAACCTGCATAGAGTTTCCTATCTGGAGAGGATATGTCCAAACAATCAATCAATCAATCATATTGATCGAGAACTTTTATTCATTCATTAAATCATATTGAGCATTTACTATGTGCAGCACACTACTACTGGGTGCACAACACTGTACTAAATACTTAGGAGAGTAAAATAGAACAGCATTGGTAGACACATTCCCTGCCCACAAGGAGCTTATAGTCTAGAGGCGGAGACACACATTAATATGAATAAATAATTGCCTGTACATGCGTTCTGTGGATCTATGGAAGTGGTGATAGGATAGGCAATCCCAAGAGAGGAAGGGGAATGGCTTGCTGACACTCCCAAGTATAAGAATAATGATGATTGTGGTATTTCTTAAGGGCTTACTATGTGGATTGTGAGGCCCCTGAGTGACAGGGACTGTGTCTTATTTCCACTGCTATATTCCCAGGATTTAGTACAGTGCTCTCTCTGCACACAGTAAGTGCCTTAACAAATAGTGTTTTTATTACAATGGAAAGCAGCATTGCATAGCGGATAGAGCCCGGTCCTGAGAGTCAGAATGTCATGGATTCTAATCCTGCTCTGTCAATTGTCGGCGGTGTGACCTTAAGCAAGTCACTTCACTTCTCTGGGCCTCAGTTATCTGTAAAATGGGAATTGAGACTGTGAGCCCCATCTGGGCCAGGAACTGTGTCCAAACTGATTTGCTTGTATCCACCCGAGTACTACAGTGTGTGGCACACAGTAAAAGCGTAACAAATGCAATTGCTGTTACTACCTAAATGCTGGGATAAATACAATATAAGCAGATGGGACATAGTCCCTGTCCCACATAATCTATGTCATCTTCCTTCCTAAATTTAATTGGCTGGCCTGCTTTTGGGAGATTTTTCCAGGTGTCCACAGTCATTATTCCAATTACACAAACTCTAACAAGGGTTGAGGACAGGGACCATGTCTTCTGCTTTTAATATGTGCTCCCAAGTGCCTAGAATGCTAACTCTTCACTGGCTTTTCACCAGTAAGTGCTCAAGAAATACTGCTGCTGCTGCTACTGATGATGAGGAAGAAATCTGCCAGAGTTTCAGAATCAGATTTGATTTACATCCTTTAGCACTCACGTCTACATTTTCCTAATATCTTCCAGGAAACTAAAATCTTTAAGTTGCTATATTATCCTGAAATTACAGTGTGTCTTATAGTTAAGTCATTTTAGGCTCTGATAGATTAAAACTATTAAGTATTAAGATAGGTTCTTCCACACTATTTTAGTCTTGTAGTTAAGTCATTTTAGGTTCTCATAGATTAAAGCTATTAAATTATAAGATAGGTTCTTTCACACTATTTTTAGAATATTTTAATCTTCTGAGCCTCCTCTTTTTGACTTAGTCACTCTTGGGAACAAGCCCAATTCCTGTACAAATTTTTCACAGCCACGAACAGCATTCCCTATTAGTTTTAAGTTACCTGCCGTTTTTCATCTGCTTGCTATCTGCATAGGAATCTTTCAATCACCAAGCCACAGTGTGTTTACAATCTATCAGTCAATCATTCAGTGGTATTTACGGAGCATTTGCTGCTTGCTGAGCACTGTACTAAATGCTTGGGAGAGTACAATACAATACTCTTGGTAGATATGAACCCTGCTCTCAAGGAAATTTCAGTCTACTAAGGGAAACAAACTCTAAAATAAATTACAGATATGGGAAGGGGCTGAGTATTAGGATATGTACAAAAGTGGGGCTGGGGTGGGGTGAGTATAAAAATGCTTAAGAGGAACAGGCCTAAATATATGGGTGACACAGAAGAAAGAGCTAATAGGGTAGGGGAAAGAGTTGTTAGTCAGGGAAGGCCTCTTGGAGGAGGTGTGATTTTAATAAGACTTTCAAAGTGGGGAGAGTGGGGGTTTGTCAGATATAAAGGGGAAGGGAGTTGCAGGTAAGAGCAAGAATGTGACCAAGGGGTGGTGAGATAGATGAGATTAAGGTACAGTGAGTAAGTTGGCATTAGAGGAGCAAAGTGTGCTGGCTAGGTTATAGTATGAAATCACCCTGAGAAGCAGCGTGGCTCAGGGGAAAGAGCCCGGGCTTTGGAGTCAGAGGTCATGGGTTCAAATCCCAGCTCTGCCAGTTGTCAGCTGTGTGACTTTGGGCAAGTCACTTAACTTCTCTGAGCTTCAGTTACCTCATCTGCAAAATGACGATAAGACTGAGCCCCCCCGTGAGACAAGCTGATCACCTTATAACCTCCCCAGCACTTAGAACAGTGCTTTGCACATACTAAGCGCTTAATAAATGCCATCATCAAATCAGCAAGGTAAGGTAGGACAGGAAGAGCTATCTGAGTGCTTTAAAGCCCAGAGTAAGGAGTTTCTGTTTGAGAAAGTGGACGGGCCTCTCTTTACTATAGAACTTTGTGCAGGTAGAATCAACAGGATTTGGTGACAGATTGAATATAATGTTTTGGGTTTTTTTTAATGGTCTTTGTTAAGCACTTACTATGTGTCAGGCACTCTTCTAAGCTCTGGGGTAGTTATAAGCTAGTCAGGTTGGACATAGTCCATGTCCCACATGAGGCTCCCAGTCTTAATCCCCATTTTCCAGGTGAGGTATCTGAGGCACAGAGAAGTGAGTGATTTGCCAAAGGTCACACAGCAGACAAGTGATGAAGCTGGAATTAGAATCCAGGTCCTTCTGACTCCCAGGCCAGTGCTCTATCCACTAGGCCATGCTGCTTCTCCACTGATTGGTTTAATTTAAATTTCAATTGAATGAGAGAGAAGAGTCGATATTGCTAAGGTTATGAGCTTGTGAGACAGAGAGGATGGTGATGTTGTTTACAGTGATAGGGAAAATATGGGGAGGACGGGGCTTGGGTGGGAAAAGGAGAGCTTCTATTTTGGACTTGTTAAATTTAAGATGTCATCCAAGAAGATGTATGATGAAAACAAGAGAAAATGTGGGACTGCAGAGGAGGATAGAAGACAGGGCTGGAAAGCATAGGGAAGGGAATTGAATCAACGCCACTCATCTCTCCCTCCCCGGACCTCCTGCCCTATACCAGCCACAATGTTAGTTTGTCTGGGGTTCCTCAGGGCAGGAGGAGTGAGAGCAGAAGTTGCCCTCAGGAGCCCTAATATTTGAAACTAACTATGGCATTTGTTAAGTACTTACTATGGCAATCAATGTACTAAGTGCTGGGGTAGATACAAGATAATCAAGTCAGTCCCTGTCCCACATGGGCTCACAGCCTAAGGGGGAAAAGAGACAGGAATTAAATCCCCATTTTACAGATGATGAAACTGAGGGACAGAGAAGTTAACTGACTTTCCCAAAATCACACAGAAGGCAAATGGCAGAGCTGGTATTAGAACCCAGGTCCTATGAACCCCAGGCCTGGGTTCTTACCACTAAGCTACCCTGCTCTCTCCCCATCCTGGGATGGGATTGGCTCGGGTAGTGGTCCCTTCATAAAGGCAGCCCTGGGCAGCTGCCCACTTTGCCCACACTAAATCCATCGCTCCTTCCTGAATGCTTTAGAGACCTTACTGACTCTCAAAGGCATACTATACTACCAGAATAGGAGGAAATAGGGAAATGGAGAAGCAATTCAGTCAAATGGCAGGGCCCTGGCTGTGGAGAACTCCCTGCCCTAGGATCTCAACAATTAGAATGGCTGAGCGGCCTCCCCGATCTGTCTCCCAGCTTCAAGGTTTGTCCAGTGGCAGTGGAGACCAGGAAGGCTTCTACAAGCCCCTTGGTGATATTTCCCTACTAGTGTGAACTCTAAGAACCCATGGACCTAAGCACGGTTTTCAGGTTAGCAGATCGTTTGAGCTGTGGTTCTTAATTTGGTTTCTCACAGAGTGAGTCAGGGCCACCATCAATAAATCAATCGATCAAGCAGTGGTATTTACTAAGCAGTTAATCAGTGGTATTTACTGCACAGTTACTGTATGAAGAGCGCTGTACTAAGAGCTTAGAAGTGTACAATAGAGTCGATAGACATGGTTGTGGGTTCTAATCCTGGCTCCGCCACTCGTCAGCTGTGAGACTTTGGGCAAGTCAGCTCCTCTGTGCCTCAGTTACCTCATCTGTAAAATGGGGATTAAGACTGTGAGCCCCACATGGGACAACCTGATTACCTTGTATCCACCCCAGTGCTTAGAACAGTGCTTGGCACATAGTGAGCGCTTAACAAATACCATTATTATTATCCCTGCCCATGAGGAGCTTTCAGTCTAGTAGGGGAGAAAGACAAAATCAATTACAGCTAGAGGAAGTAGCAGAGTATAAGGACATCAATCAATCATACTTCTTGAGCACTTTCTGTGTGCAGTGCACTGTATTAAGCTCTTGGGAGAGTACAATACAACAGAGTTGGTTATATTCCCCCCCAAATGATGTACCTAAGTGCTCTGGGTGACTTCAGGGCCATGGTATACAGTGTTGGTTCCTAATCTATTGACCATCTATGACATCCTCTCCCTGGATACATGACAGGAATGCAGGTTGCTAATCTACGACTCAGACTAGCTTCATGGTACCTTCCCAGTGACCTATGGATTACTTTCTGAGTCAGGTATCATAGCTTTTGGAAATAGAGAGATTCCCTGGCTTACATCTGGTACAATTTCCAAGGCCTCTTCTTATGCTGCACTGATTTTAAGGCTTCATTCTCAGCTTGTAATGAGTCTATGAGTGGATACTAGACAGTTGGATGTGTTTTTGGCTCCATTGCTTTTGTGCTATTCAAAAGCTCTGATGGTAGCATTTCTCAGCTGAATGACGAATTGCTTCTAGACCTGCTCCAGGAAAGTTTGACTCAGTTATTAAATACACTTATTAGCAAGCTGTATCTCACACACTTCACACTCCAGCTGCTTAGATAGCCACAAGCAGTTTATCATTGTTATGTGTGTGGTACTTTCCTTCTAAGGAGAATAACTAATCAGGCTCCATTTTTCTTGTCCTGTTTGGATACTTTCATTTTCCAAAAGAAAAGTGAATAATGAGTAATCTCAATTCTCCCATCATTCAAGAGTCCTGCAAGGTCAGATCAATGGAGCTCCTTGGGAGCAAAGCATCATAAACAAAAACATGGAGAGTGATGACCATTTTTTCCACAAATTTTGCCCCACCCATGCCATAAAATGGGACTTACCTACTCTTCAAAATAAGGAAGAATTGAGCTCCAACGGTTAAGAATAATTGTCTAATCGTTTGCTGCTGAGGCCCTTTCCAATATTCAAAACAAAACGTTAACTTTTTATTTTGTTCCCAAAGGTAGAGAAAATGGGAATAAAGGTAAAATGCAATGATACCTGAAATTTAGCATGTCCAAATCTGACTTCCTTTTCTTCCCACCCAAATCCTGTGCTGCTCTTATCTTCACCATCACTGTAGATAATACCACTATCCTCTCTATCTCATAAGCCCCTAACCTTGGCATTGCCACGACTCCAATCTCTCATTCAACCCACATATTCAATGTCACCAAATCCTGTTGGTTCTATGTTCACAACATTGTTAAAATCCTCCCTTTCCTCTCCATCCAAATGGCTACCACACTGATCCAAACATTTATCCTAGCCCACTCTGACTATGCATCTGCCTCCTCATTGACCTCCCTGTGTCCAGTTTCTCCCTGCTCCAGTCCATACTTCACTCTGCTACACAGGTCATTTTCCTCAAAAACCTCTAATGGTTGCCCATCCACCTCCATATCAAACAGAAAAATCCTTATTGACTTTAAAGCACTCAATCAACTTATCTTCTATCTACCTCCCTGATTCCTGATTACTGCCTAGCCCATACTCTTTGCTTCTCTAATACCAGCTTAATCACTGTGCCCCAATCTTGTCTAGTAGTAATAATAATAATAATAATTGTGGTATTTGTTAAGCACTTACTGTGTCATGCACTGTACTAAGCACTGGGATAGATACAAGCCAATCGGGTTGGACGCAATCCCTATCCCACGCGAGGCTCACAGTCTCAGTCCCCATTTTACAGATGAGGGAACTGAGGTACAGAGAAGTGAAGTGACTTGCCCAAGGTCGCAGAACAGACAAGTGGTGGAACTGGGATTAGAACTCATGACCTTCTGATTCCAGGTCCTTGCTTTATCACGACCCCACAACACTTATGTACATATCTATAAATTATATATTATAAATTAGTTTTATTAATGTCTGTCTCCCCCTCTAGACTGTAAGCTCGTTGTGAGCAGGGAACATGTCTGCCAACTCTGCTATATTGTAGTCTCCCAAACACTTAGTACAGTGTTCTGCAAATAGTAAGCACTCAAAAAATGCCACTAATAATGATGAATCCAAATGAAATGCATCCTGAATTTATTTTGACTCCTTTCTTTCCCTCCACACTCCCTCCTGCCCAATCAGTTCTACACCCCCAAAGCCATTGTGTTTGAGGAAATGTGTACCAAATTCTACAGAAGGCACACAGGACTCTTGATTGGGCTATCTCTGTAGCATGCTCTAAGACTCCTCACCCTTCCTCACACCATGGTGTTTGACTATTTTACCAGTTAGGTATAGCCAGAGAGAGCTGTGTCGCCCTGGACTGAGCTAATAGGAAAAGCAGCATAGCCTTTGAAAATAGCATGGGGCTGGAAGAAAAGAGACATGGGCTTAGTCCAACTCTCTCACTGGCTGGCTATACGGCAGTGGGCTTGGCTCTTTTAACCTCCCTGTGCCTCAGTTTCCTCTCCAATCAATCAGTTGTATTGTGTGCAGATCACTGCATCAGGAGGTGTTCAATAGTTTCTCTACCTCTTGTGAGCTCCATGAAGACTGGATGCTTAGTTGATCTGTTATCTTTTAGCTACCCTAGGGCTGACAGCATAGTTAGCACTTAATGAATACCGGCAGGTGAAAGAGCAAAGAAAATCTCAGGAGACAGTGGACCCAAGGATTACAGGATGGTCTGAGAAACCTTTCCTTAATGAGCAAAGGGATGAGGGACTCCTGGGTGGGGTATTTAGTGACTAAAATTCTGAATAAAGTTCCAATCAGGATCTAGGGTGAAATAGTCTACCGATCCCTATTTTTCCAAAACTTTTGAAAGAAAACTATATGACTTTGTTAGCCCAACCCTGCCCAATCCCAGACAAAGCCCAGGGCATCATCAAACACTCCTTGCCAAGACTCTGAACATTTGACCTGGGCTGGACATTACAAACACTTGCAGAAGCTCTGTCTTCTCTCCTGGTGGCAACCGGAGACATTTGAAAATGGAAGATGACTGGGAGAAAGATTATAAGCAATATGAATTGTAGGTAGTAGTCATAAAATTACCCTGCTTAAACTGTTTTAAAATATTAAACATTCCATTTTTCATTCTGTTCGCTCAACCAACATTTAAACAGACTGGAAACTGGACTACAATCTCTGAAGTTGTAGATATTCACCTCCACTCACCTTGGGGAATAGGAGGTTTCTGCTTCCACCTCCACCCACAGCAAAGACCTTTTGGGAAAACACTTGGGTACTTTTCAGTTTGTCCAAAATGGGCTTTCTCCCCTCCCATTCATGGGAAAACTGGGGAGCTATTAGGTGGAGGGGAATGGGAACAAGCATTCCAGCTATTATTCTGAGGTTTTTTAATCAACAGAGGTCTACATTCCAGGAATCTGGTAAAAGCCATGTCCTCTTAACACTGGGGAGAGAAAGCCCTTTCAGGACTAAATCAGCTCTGACTGGTGAATTATGGATTCCTCCTGAAATCAAGTCCTAGAAAAGTTAGTCCTCAATCTCCCAAGGAAGACAACCTGGGTTTCCCAACACTGAGGCAGAGGGGAGCTAGTGTTGGCTGGAGCATTCCTGGGCTCCGTGGGGAGGAGGGATACCAGTAGAATGAAGCAGTAGACTGTAAATATATGGACCTAAATGCAATGAGGCGTTATGAGTACCAAAGTGTTTAGGTGATATGGAAGAAGGTGGGGAGATAAGTGAATGATTAGGGACTCCTGGAGGAGGTGTGATCTCAGAAGGGCCTTGAAGATGGTGAGAGCAGTGGTCAGCTGGCTATAAAAGGGGCCGGGCTTCAAGGAAGAAGGAAAGGTATGAGTGAAAGGTCTGCATTCATTCATTCAATCGTATTTATTGAGTGCTTACTGTATTCAGAGCACTGTACTAAGCGCTTGAGAGAGTACAATATAACAATAAATGGACACATTCCCTGCCCACAACAAGCTTACAGTCCAGTGGAGATTACAGTGGGAGAGACAAGAGTGAGGCACAGTGAGTAGATTGACTTGAGAGAAATGAACAGCATGAGTTTGGGTATAGTGGGAGAAGAGTGAGGATAAGTTCCTCCTAGGCTGTAAGCTCATTATGGGGAGGGAACATGTCTACCAACTCTGTTACATTGTACTCTCCCCAAGCACTTAGAACAATGCTCTGCATACAATAAGTGCTTAATAAATACCATTGATTGGTTTATTGATTGATTTTTAAGTACCTGGTGAGAGGGCCTATTGAATGCCTTAAAGCTGATGGTCTGGAGTTTCAGCTTGATGCAGAGAGGATGGGCAACCATGGTAGGAAGCAGTTTGAAAGAGAACGGGAGGGCATCTGAGTTGTCATGTTTGTGCCACAATGTGCCACAATGGCCCAGCTTCCGGGGACTCTAGGAGCAATTTCCACAGCAAAAATAGAAACTAGGGAAGGGCAAGAGAGGGCATATTGGATGCAATTAGGAGCAAGGTCTGCTCACTACTGCTTGTACTAGAATGGAGTCTGACTCTGTCTGTGGGTCTGAAGTCTGAGGAGGGGAGAAGCCAAAGCCCAGGAAATGTAGGATATGCTTCCCTGAACCCCTTGACCACCCACACAGACCTGGCTGCATTGGGATCCAATCCTGGCTCCTCCTCCCGCCCCTCCTCCCCTCCCCTTCTTCACTGGCAGTGCTTAAACTGAATCTTGGTACATTTGAGAAAGGGTCACATTGTTGAGCCAGCTCAAGGACAGTCAATCTTTGATGGATTTGGCATTTGTTAAGCGCTTACTATGTGCAAAGCACTGTTCTAAGTGCTGGGGGGGATACGAGGTAATCAGATTGTCCCACATGGGGCTCATAGTCTTAATCCCCATTTTACAGATGAGGTAACTGAGGCCCAGAGAAGTTAAGTGGCTTGCCCAAAGTCACCCAGCAGACAAGTGGTGGAGTTGGGATTCGAACCCATGACCTCTGACTCTCAAGCCCGTGCTCTTTCCACCGAACCACGCTGTTGAATGGAGGCAAAGCAGCAAACAGAAAAAGACACAGAAAAGAGGCAGAAAGAAAGTGACATGCAGGGCTACAGGCATAATCAAACTGATTTCTGACACCCACGAATACACTCCTCTAGATTCAGAGCACTTCCCCTAAGGAATCATCCCTCAGTTTGAGTGGGAAGTCCAGGGCACGAGACAAAGGAACAGCAGGGAAGCAGGGAGTATTGGCAACACCACCTTTTCTCTGTCAGCTCCCTGCCTGCTCTGCTCAGCTCTGGGCCACCTGGAGGCTGCTTTCTGGAGGTTTCCAGTGAGGACACTGCAGTGAGTTTCCTGTGCCAAGGAACAGATTGCACAAACACCAAGGAGCCTTGTAGTAGGCAGTGTTCATTCATTCATTCAATCGTAGTTATTAAGCACTTACCGTGTGCAGAGCACTGTACTAAGTTCTTGGGAAGTGCAAGTTGGCAACATATAGAAATGATCCCTACCCAACAACGGGCTCACAGTCTAGAAGGGGGAGACAGACAACAAAACAAAACATGTGGACAGGTATCAAGTCATCAGAATAAATAGAAATAAAGCTAGATGCACATCATTAACAAAATAAATAGAATAGTAAATATGTACAACTAAAGTAAATACAATAATAAATCTGTACAAACATATATACAGGTGCTGTGGGGAGGGGAAGGAGGTAGGGTGGGGGGGATGGGGAGGAGGAGAGGAAGAAGGGTGATCAGTTTGGGAAGGCCTGGCTGCCTGTTTCCCTCACCTTACCTGCTGCTGCAGGGGCTGCTGTCTCTCTGGAATTGGTTTACCACCACCATTGCCACTGCGACTCCAGCTGAAAGGGGGACTTTTGAGAAAGGCCTTAAAATTCAGGAGTACCAGTCACCTTATAGAGGGCCCGTTATAGAGTGGAAAAAGTAGACCGAAGGGAAAAGAGGGGGAGATGAATGCTGTGACAGAGGGAACATTCCTACCAACTCTGTTGTATGGTACTCTTCCAAGTACTTAGAACAGTCCTCTGCACACAGTAAGTGCTCAATAAATATGATTGATTGACTGATTTACAGAGGAGCTGTGTGTAGCAGGCAGTGTCACCCTGTCTTGTGGTGGCTCTGGAACCCCACAAGAAAAATTCTTGAGAGGCATGGAAGACTGTCGTGAGTTGTCTGCAGGAGGGGATGTTGACCCAAACACTCATTCATTCATTTAATCATATTTATTGAGCGCCTACTGTGTGCAGAGCACTGTACTAAGCACTTGCAAAGTACAAGTTGGCAACATATAGAGACGGTCTCTAACCAACAACGGGCTCACAGTCTAGAAGGGGGAGACGGGCAAAAAAACAAACCATGTGGACAGGTGTCAAGTCATCACAATAAATGGAAATAAAGCTAGGTGCACATCATTAACAAAATAAATAGAATATTAAATATGTACAATAAAATACAAATAGTGAGAGCCAGTTACAATCTGCTGCTGGGGAAATCAGGGTGGGTTTCTATTTTAAATTATAATGTTGGAGGTGGGTGGGATTTACCATTTTAGGGTACAGAGCTGATTTGATCTCACTGTGGCTGGGGAAGGGGCAGTTGTGGGGTATGTTTAAGATTTTAGGGGCCCTGGTATGGTGGGGGTGGAGAAGGGATGCAGGAGCCTCAAGATCAAAAGCTTGAAGAAAACAGTGAGGTGGGGGAAGGACACAAAGAATAAAGTGATTACTCAAATGGCTTACCTGGTTGAAACATGGCAGTTCATTCATTCAATCGTATTTATTGAGCGCCTGCTGTGTGCAGAGGACTGTTCTAAGTACTTGGAAGAGTACTGTACTAAGCGCTTGGGAAGTACAAGTTGGAAACATAGAGAGACGGTCCCTACCCAACAATGAGCCCACAGTCTAGAAGGGGGAGACAGACAACAAAACAAAACATGTAGACAGGTGTGAAAACTGTCAGAATAAATAGAATTATAGCTATATGCACATCATTCATAGAATAATGACAGAGACAGGGCTTGCCAAAAACAACTAGCCAAGGCATCCAGCTAAAAATACCCAGGTTCATGGCCCCCCGAATTGCAGCCAGCTCATGGGTACATCTGTTTAGTCCCTTAGATTAGTGAAGGAGGCAATGAACATTACAATCAGGCAAAACCAGCTCATAGATGGAACCACCTCTGGCCACCCTGGCCTGAATTGCCCTAAAATCTCCCCAGACATGTTCAGGCTTTCTGTGCTTATAGGGTAATCTCCCTGGAGAACATAGGCCCGTCAGGACATTTTTCTTCTGCCGAAATTAACTCGTATACTATAGTTTAAGCTCTGTTCCGCTTTTTAAGTCCTGCTTGCTCTCTCCTTGAAGAGGGAGAGCACTGACTTCCGTGTAATTTTGACAAACTGATTCCTGAACTGGAGGCATTTATCATGTTGCGTCCCTTAGGCCCTAAGCTGATTGGTACCCCTTGGTTAAAAAAGAAGAAAAAATGTTTTTTTTTTAACTTGCACAATTGTATGTACACACTTGTGTCACTCCTAAGGGTAGCTGCCCCAGTCATGTGAAGAATTCTGCCACAATGAAGCACCATAGCCTCGAGAAGTAGCATATCCTAGTGGATAGATCGTGGCCCCAGGAGTCAAAGAAAACCTGGATTCTAACCCTGGCTCCTCCACTTGTCTTCCGTGTAACCTTGGGCAAGTCACTTCACTTCTCTGGGCCCCGGGTACCTCATCTGAAAAATGAGGATTAATACCATAATCCTCATGAGGGACGTGGACTGTATCCAACCTGATTAGCTTGTATCTTCAATAGAGCTTAGTATAATGCTTGACAGACAGTAAGTGCTTAGCAAGTACCATTAAAATAAAATAAAAAAGCACAGTGTTTCTCATATTTCAGTGTATTCACAAAGTTTGGAGGGTGCAAACTGCAATTGAAATATCACACGGAGGGATTTGTGTTATGAGCTCCTCTAGACTGTATACTCATTGTGGGCATGGAACATGTCTACCAACTCTGTTGAAGTGAACTTTCCCAAGTGTTTAGTCCAGTGCTCTGCACCCAGTAAGTGTTCAATAAATACTACTGATTGATTGGTTCATTGCTCTCTCCCCCTTCATATCTGTAGGACAGGAAAAATGACTGGTGGAAATTGGAAGTTAGCACAGTTGGGTTTTTGCTTTTCTATTTCCTGGTACAAGTACCCCTTGGCTTTGTCCAGTCTCCTGTTCATAAATGGGAGAGTCCATCAAATACTCCCACTGAGAGGTAGTTGAACTAGACCTTAATACAGATGACAAAACTGTCTTTCTCCTTGCTTTGTCCCCCAGTTACCTCCGGCTGTACTACAGGGTCCCGGCTTTCAATGTTGGAGTATAACTGTTCTTCCAGAAGCAACATTTGATAGATTAGAAAGGTCTAGATCTGAAAGCATGGTCAACGATAGCTCCTTCCTAAGTGCCCACCTGGTGCCAAAGGACTGATATGAGCCCTGCCAGCAAGGAAAATTCAAACCTGTCCTCTCTATAGCACCACAGGGGACAGGGACTATGTCTAATTCTCCCCTGTGTATTCTCTCCCAATGCCAAGTATTATGTTTAGCACAGAGTAAGAAATTAATAAATATTATTATTACTATTACTATTATTACAGCAAGCTCACAGAAACATAATTGTAAACTCCTAGATTGTTAGCAACTTGAAGGTAGGGATAATATCTACCAGTTCTATTGTTCTCTCCTAAATACTTAATAATTTGATTCATTAACTCATTGAGGGCAGGGATCATATCCACTGTACTCTTTTGTGCTTATTACAGGGCTCTGCACAGAGTGAGTGCTTAATAATTACTACTAATGGATGAAAGAATATTTACAAAGAGACCACTTCATGTTCCCACAAGGATTGGATGCAGAGTCAGTAGAGCTAATCTTCCTGGAGTTACCCTTCTCCCTTAGCAATATGCTTCAAACAGCCTCTCATAAGTTGAGATAGGATTTCCCTATTGGGTCACTGGTGCTGGGTCCCTACTCACAGTCTTTGGTTTAGGATTGGCTGCTGCTGGGTTTGGTACTAAGCCAAACCCAGCTTAAGCCCAGAGAAGCAGCATGGCTCAGTGGAAAGAGCACAGGTTTTGGACTTAGAGGTCATGGGTTCAAATCCTGGCTCCGCCACTTGTCAGCTGTGTGACTTTGGGCAAGTCACTTAACTTCCCTGTGCCTCTTACCTCATCTGTAAAATGGGGATTAAAACTGTGAGCCCTCCGTGGGACAACCTGATCACCTTGTAAACTCCCCAGCTCTTAGAACAGTGTTTTGCACATAGTAAGCACTTAACAAATACCAATATTATTATTATTATTATTATTATTAAGCCAAAGTCTTTTCTCCTGCCCTATTTCTCGATGTGCCATTTACCTCATAGTGAGCCCAACCCCTTAATTCTTGGTCTGAGCTCAGATTCTCACAAGTAGTCTCCCTTTAACTTGCTACCTAGAACAGGGAACTCCCTCATTTTTATTCCCCACATTTATAAAAGTCACCTAATTGTTTTTGATTGGAAATATAATGCTGAGACATGAATCAAATATGGAAAATGACATTTTCAATGACAGCATTTTTATTAGATGATTTTATTTTTGGGTGTGGTGGGTGACTCCCAGATAGCCAGGTAGCTACAGGTATGAGCCACTGGTAGGGCCCAGTGGGGTGAGGAGAGTTAGGAACTATGTGATAGAGTAGAGATTTCAGTTTTCAGCACTGAAGGGCAGAGCAGTATGCTCTGTGAATAGTTGGAAATCCTGATTTTGACAAGTTCTTGGAAGTGTCCAGATGGTCCAGTGCTGTCAACCTGGGGAGGGAATCCTTTGGCTTTCAGATTTCCCCTAATTAAAGAGTGATTGTGGAATCCAGGAAGGAGAATCATCCTTCCACCCTTCACAAGCCCTTCACCCTTTCCCCCGCTCCATCAATCCAGCCACCCCAATCCCTGAAAATGGGCATTGGGCCAGGGCCCAGGAGCAAGCTTCTGCCTCTCTTGTAAAGAAAAACAAATGCTATGCTCAGGAAAGGTAAATTAATTACAGCGGCGAAAGGATAGATGAACTCAGGGACAAAATAAGATTAAACTCTTATCTTGTTTTGATGTCTCTGCCAGACATCCTACATTTTGACAGAATTTACTAAATAATAATAATTATGGTATTTGTTAAGCGCTTATTATGTGCCAAGCACTGTTTTAAGCACTGGAGTAGATACCAGGTGATCAGGTTGTCCCATGTGGGGCTCACAGTCTCAATCCCCATTTTACAGATGAGGTAACTGAGGCACAGGGAAGTTAAGTGACTTGCCCAGGGTCACACAGCTGACAAGTGGCAGAGCCGGTATTTGAACCCATGACGTCTGACTCCCAAGTCTGTGCACTTGCCACTAGTCCATGATGCTTCTCTTGTATCATGTATAATATAAATATATTCTGAAAGACAAGATAGACAGCAAGAGACACAGAGTAAATTCATTCAATTGTATTTATTGAGCACTTACTGTGTGCAGAGCATGGTACTAAGCACTTGGGAAGCACAAGTCGACAACATATAGAGACGGTCCTACCCAACAACGGGCTCACAGTCTAGATGGCAAAGCAGGATCACATCTTTGAGGACCTGGGAAGAAATCAATCTACCAGCATCAGTTTGATGCTTATCACATACAGCTTCACCAGCCAAGACACGTGAAAAACACAAATGTTTGCAGAATGGCTGAGCAGTTGTCTGGAAAACTAGAGGGGAATAGTAATAGCAAGGTGGGCAGAGTAATTGTTTCATAGATAGAATGAAGCACCACCTCAAGGCAGAATAGACAGGGTCTCCTGAAAAACAAGAAGACAAAGCCATCTTGCAGCATTCAGAATTAGGTAGCTCTTTTGGAAAAGTGGCTTCAGGCAGATTATGATCACCAGAGGAAGGATTGAAAACAGCACCAAGTATAATAACTGTGGTATTTGTTAGGCACTGCCTATGTGCCAAGCACTGTACTAAGCTTTGAGGTAATCGAGTCCCATATAGAGCTCACAGTCTAAGTAGGAAGGAGAATAGGTATTGAGTCAATGCTTAGTATGGTGTTTAGTATTGAATTCAACACTTAGTACAGTACCTCAGTGCTTAGACAGTAAATAAATATTCAGTAAATAAATATTTCAATAAATATTTTAAAAAGAGAAAGAATTCCCATTTTGTAGCTGATGGAACTGAGGTATAGAGAAGTTAAGGGACTTGTCTAAGGTCACACAGCAGACCTGTATATAACATATAAACAAAGCCAAGGATAATATGTGAGAATGGAAGGAATTTTAGGCAGCACCCATGGATTATATTAGCCACAAATCACCTGCTGTTCATATAGTTGCCAAGGACAGGTGAAGAATGATAATCAGTGGCAAAAATGGAAGGAATGGTAGCTCTCTTAGGCTTCCCCTTTGACTTCAAGAGGTCCCAAATATTTGTAATCTCATAATCTCCGATCTTTTCCCCTTCAATTCCTAATCTGGGTATTTCACTTTAATTTCTTGGGCACTTGCAGGACTGTTTTTCTCACTCCCAAGATGACAGCAGCTGTTGTTTGCTTGTAGCAACACAGTGCAAATTTAGCTTGGATGCTAGCAAAGTAAGTTCAGCTCTGGTCCCTGTTGGAATGAATGGTTTGATCATGCTGACTTTGAGTGCTGGAATTATTTGTTTCCATCATTGATTGTCTCCCAAAACTGAGTGGGGAAAATTCCCAATCCAGGATACCTCATGGCAAAGGCTATCTTTTGCCCTTTGTAAGATCAATACGTGAATAGTTGTGAAATGATCAAGGCTTGTGGTATTCTTTAGCATAAATTTGTTCTCTACTCTCTGCATCAGGCAGATAATTCAGAACTGTTCTCAGCTGAAGCTACCCTTGAAATAGTCAAAGGTGTGGCCTAGTAGAAAGACTAAGAGTCTTAATACTCCTAGTAGAGTGCTCTGCACACAGTAAGTGCTCAGTAAATATGATTGTTAGAAGTCAGGAGACATGGGTTCTAATCCCATCACCACCACTTGCCTGCTGTATTTATGACCTAGAGCAAGTGACTTTACTTTTCTGTGCCTCAGCTTCCTCATCTGTAAAATGGGGATATGGTGTCTTTTCTCCTTGACTGAGGGTAAATTTACACAGTATCGAGAAGAATGAGAAAAAAAAGTCTACAGGTGATAAGACATTACCTGATAAAGTGGAAGATTTGTTCTTGAGAAAGACACATACAAAAGCAGTGTCACTTAGTGGAAAGAGCATGGGCTTGGGAGTCAGAGGTCATGGGTTCTAATCCTACCACTTATCAGCTGGGTGACTTGGGCAAGTCACTTAACTTCTCTGTGCCTGTTACCTCATCTGTAAAATGGGGATTAAGACTGTGAGCCCCACAGTCTTACCTTGAATCTACCCCAGCGCTTAGAACAGTGACTGGTACGTAGTAAGCACTTAACAAATACCATTATTATTATTATTATTATACCGTCAAAATAAATAGGCTCCTGGGTGACACGAAGTGAGAACAGAGAAACAGCATGGCCTAATGGATAGAGCATGGGCCTGGGAGCCAGAGGACCTGGGTTCTAATTCAGGCTCCACCATGTACTTGCTGTGTGACTTTGGGCAAGTCACTTTACTTCTCTGTGCCTTAATTAATTCATCTGCAAATGGGGATTAAGAGTATGACCCTACATGTGAAAGAGACTTTTTTATGGCATTTATTAAGTGCTTACTATGTGCAAAGCACTGTTCTAAGCGCTGGGGAGGTTACAAGGTGATCAGGTTGTCCCACAGGGGGCTCACAGTCTTAATCTCCATTTTACAGATGAGGTAACTGAGGCCCAGAGAAGTGAAGTGACTTGCCCAAAGTCACACAGCTGACAGTTGGCAGAGTTGGGATTTGAACCCATGACCTCTGGCTCCAAAGCCCAGGCTCTTTCCACTGAGCCACGCTGCTTCTCAGTGACTTTATGCAACCCACTATCTTGTATCTCTCCCAATGCCCAGGGAGTACTAAGGTACAATGCCTGAAACATAGTAAGTGCTTAACAAATACTATAGAAAAAAAAAGCATGAATGAAGTCATGAATGAATGAAGACAGACAGGAAGAGCTGGAGAGGCTACATTTTAAGCTGTGAATTACAAGAGGGGAAGGAGCAGCAGTGCTGCCTCTATATCCCGGGCGCTTGGAACTTGCCCCCTCCCCTTCCTGGGAGAGCCATAACACCAAAGGTGGGGAAAGGAAAAGGAGATACTGATAGAGGAGAAGACACTGATAAAGGAGAGATGCTGATACAGGAGAAAATCTTGGCTTGGAGTCATTAGCTAGTAAGCTCCCAAATAGTTTAGATTGTGTCTTTTACTTTTAATGTCCATTTCTTAGGGTGCTCTCCACAAGGTAAATGTTCAATAAGTTATACTGATGATAACAATGAACTTCATCCAAGTCATCAAAAAGGACCGAACATCTTCTGAAGTCTTGTACTTCAGAAGCAGCGTGGCTCAGTGGAAAGAGCACGGGCTTGGGAGCCAGAGGTCATGGGTTCTAATCCCGGCTCCACTGCCTGTCAGCTGTGTGACTTTGGGCAAGTCACTTGACTTCTCTGTGCCTCAGTTACCTCATCTGTCAAATGGGGATTAAGATTGTGAGCCCCACAAGGGACAACCTGATCACCTTGTATCCTCCCCAGTGATTAGAAAGTGCATTGCACATGGTAAGCACTTAACAAATGCCATCATTATTCTTATTATTGTACTGGTACTCAGACCATGGATGCATCTGTCAATTAATCAGTGGTACTTATTGAGCACTTTCTAAGAGCAGAACAGTGAACTAAGCACTAGGAAGAGTACAAGAGTATTAGCATGATCCCTTCCCTCAGGCAGTTTACAATCTAGCAGAGGAGACAGACACTAGAATAAATTGCAAAGAGGAGGAAGAAGGAAAAGGGGATATGTTCATGAGATAGTGCTGAAGTAATGGCGTATATAAGATATATCAAAAAAGTATTACTTCAGTACTTAGGTGGCAGGGAGTGCTGAAGGGGAAGTTCATTTACTATAGACTGCAAGCATTACAAAGTAAGTGGGGAAGGCTTATTGGAGAAGACGTGATTTCAGAAAGGATTGTCTCTATTGCTGGATTGTACTTTCCAAACACTTAGTACAGTGCTCTGCACACAGTAAGTGCTCAATAAATATGATTTAATGAATGAATGAATGAAAAGGCTCTAATGATGGGGAGAGCTGTTGTCTATCAGTAGAAAGAGCCCTGTGAGCCGGCTGTTGGGTAGGGACCATCACTATGTGATGCCAGCTTGTACTTCCCAAGTGCTTAGTGCAGTGCTCCACACACAGTAAGTGCTCAGTAAATACGATTAAATGAATGAATGAATGAGTCAGAGGTCATGGGTTCAAACCCCGGCTCCACCAATTGTCAGCTGGGTGACTTTGGGCAAGTCACTTCACTTCCCTGTGCCTCAATGTCCTCATCTGTAAAATGGGGATGAAGCCTGTGAGCCCCCAGTGGGACAACCTGATCACCTTGTAACCTCCCCAGTGCTTAGAACAGTGCTTGGCACATAGTAACTGCTTAATAAATGCCATTGTTATTATTATTATTATTAGTCTCTGCTTCAATTCCCTCATCTGTAAAATGGGGATGAAGCTGTGAGACCCCCGTGGAACAACCTGATCACCTTGTAACCCCAGCGCTTAGAACAGTGCTATGCACATAGTAAGCGCTTTATAAATGCCATTATTATTATTATCAGACATCAAAGGTAGTGAGTTTTAGGAAGGACATTTGCAGGAGATCTACTTCAGGGGAGTCGAGAACAGGGCATAGTGAATAGGTTGCTTGAGAGGAATGAAGTGTGCTAATTGGAAGTAATGAAAGCAGAGAGAGTGGGTAAGTAGTGGAGGAGAGAGATGTTTGCATGCTGTGAAGTCAATTGTCAAGTGTTTCTACTTGAAGCAGAGAGGAATGGACGGCTATTAGAGGTCTTTGTGAAGTGGGGACATATGCATAATGACATTATTAGAAAAGTGTCCTGGAAGGCAGAGGAAAATCTGACAGGATTTGGCAACAATCTGATTATGGAGGTTGAGCTAGGAGTCAAGGCTAATGTCAAGGTTGTGGGCTTCTGAGACAGGATGGATAATAATGTTGTCAACCCTAATGGGAAAGTTAAGTGGAAGAGAAGATTTGGGGCAGAAGATGAGAGGATTGGGTTGGGACATATTGAGCTTGAATTGCTGGTGGGAAATCCATGTGGAAGCAGGTGGAAAGATTCAGAGAAGATGAGAATTTGGGGCTGAGGTAGATTTATTTGAGAGTCACCTGCAAAGAGTTAATAGTGGAAGCCAGGGGAACATATGAGCTCCTCAAGGAATTGAACGTAAAAATCAGAAGAGACCTGGACCAGATTTAAATTGAAAGGCAGAGCAAAAAAAAAGTTACATCGTCCTGTCTTTCATAGTTGAAGTAACCATTGGATGTCAGATATCCTATTCCTGGGTGCTGGCCCTTAATGTTATGAATACTAATAATAATGATGTTATTTATTATTCATTATGTGATTGCTATGTGCCAAGCCCTGTGCTAAGTTCTAGGGTAGATTCAAAATAACCAGATCAAAAACAGTCCCTGTCCCCTTATGAGGCTCACAATCTAAGAGAGAGTGGGAATGGGTATTTTATCTCCATTCTACAGATGAGGAAACTGAAGCATAAAGACAAGTTAAGTGTAGGTCCTGTACTGGACCAGTGGTGGAGCTGGGACTAGAATTCAGGTCTCCTTACTCTTAGGCCTGTGTTCTTACCACTAGGCCATTGCTGCTCTTTCACTGATCAATAAATCTATCATTTATTAAGGACCCATTCAGAGCAAAGCACTACTGGAGGCTTAAGAAAGTTACAAAGAATTTAGACATGACTCCCTCGAAAAGCTTAGTCTCAGCTCAATGGAAAGAGCACGGGCTTTGGAGTCAAAGGTCATAGGTTTGAATCCCGGCTCCACCACGTGTCTGCTGTGTGACCTCGGGCAAGTCACTTAACTTCTCTGAGCCTCAGTTACCTCATCTGTAAAATGGGGATTAAGACTGTGAGCCCCACGTGGGACAACCTGATCACCTTGTATTCCCCCAGCGTTTAGAACAGTGCTTTGCACATAGTAAGTACTTAACAAATGCCATCATTGTTATTATTATTATTATTATTAGAATGTTAGTGTACCCTGTAGAAAAAATCCACACTTTATTAGTTATTAACAATCAAATAAAGGCCCTGGAGGTAGCATTGTGGAGCTGGAAACATTGTGGAGCTGACGCTGGCAGTGTTTGGGAACCTGTTTGTAATTCCACTCTGTATTTCTTTCCCAGGGCTTAGTACAGCGCTTTAAACATGGTAAGTGATAAATAAATCAGGAGATAAGCACTTAGTACAGTGTTCTGCACACAGGAAGTGCTAGATCACTACTGAGTGATTAATTGATTGATTGATAGGTACTACTACTTAGAAGGGCTGAAACTAGCCTCAGGCTTGCAAGCACTCTGAATGGAAAGATCAAGGAGAGTGGAGAGACAGATGGAAAAGGAGGCAGTTAGAAGGCAGCTGCATATTCACTGACAATTCTTCCTCCAATTCTTCTCATTAAACCACCTCAAGCGAATGCCTTATTTTCTGAATGAAGCAGTAAATGTTCCAAATGCTGAGCTATAATTATGGAAATGTTGAAAGGGACATAGGAATTTAGAAGGCAGGAACGTTTCCATGTCCTTCTTTCAAAGCTGCTTTCAGCTGCCATAGCAGGGCCACTTTCGAGCTTTGGGTTTTATCCGATGCTTTTGAAGTTTCCTATTAAAAATTTGCTGTGTGTCATAATGAAGCCAAACCTTGGGTCGCTAAGGTTTAGGTGTAATCAGTGGACAAACTAAATACCTATTGAGCAATGCCAAATGAACAAAAGAAAACCCAAAGACTCATGTGGTACCTATAGTATCTTACCTCAATAGCCATGCAAGGGAAGTTGCTATTAGCATTACAGTAATTATAGAGCAGACCTTCTATTCTACTATTGTGTACTAGGCATTTGGAGAGCATATTGAAAAAGGGTAGTGGTTCCTGCCTTTGTGAAGTTTATAATCTAATGGGGGAGACAAGCACACCTAAGTTGAGGAATAAAAATAGATAAGGATACAAAAGAACAAGTAAAGAGAAGGAGGAATTAAATCATTTGTAAGTAAATAAGAAGTATGCTGGGATGACTGGGGCAGTGGCTTTTTTGAAAGGGCTCTGAAGGAAGGAGGACATGAGGCTTGGTGAGTGGATGGGGATGTTTCTAGTGGGGAGAATGGGAAAATGGAGTAATGTGTCACGGAGAGCAGAGGCTAGGATGACCCAGGAGAGTGGGTGGGGGGGTATGAGAAGGGAGAGTAGGAGATGCTTTTTTATGGTATTTGTTAAGCACTTACTATGTACCAAGCACTGTCGTAAGTGCTGGAGTAGGTACAATGTAATCAAATTGTCCCACATGGGGCTCACAGTCTTAATCTCCATTTTACAGATGAGGTAACTGAGGCACAGAGAAGTTAAGTGACTTGCCCAAGGTCACACAGTAGAAAAGTGGCAGAGCTGGGATTAGAACCCAGGAACTGGGATTAGAACCCACATGGAAGGAGTCAGAGTAATAATGATAAGCATAATAATAGTATTTGTTAAGTGCTTACTATGTTCCATGCACTGTTCTAAGTGCTGCACTGCTTCTCACGGTACTAACTCACAATAATGTGAGAGGAGGCAGAAAGGTGAGACTGAACCAACTGAAAGAGCATTTTGTAGTCAATGGCTAGGAGTTTTTATCTGCATGAGAATTTTGGAGGCTTTTAAAGTTTTTAAGGAGATGGTTTAGAAACACGTGAGCTGTGGTTAAGATAGTGAATCTGGGAGGGGTGGAAGGCAGGAAGACTAGAAAAGGGGCTAACGTAGTGGTTCCCTAGACTGTGGGTTCATTGTGTGCAGGGAACGTATCTACCAACTCTGTTGGGTTGTATTTTCCCCAGCACTTAGTACAATGCTTTGCACACAGCGCTCAGTCAATACCATTGATTGAGCAGTTTAGCTGGGATAACAACTTGTTCCAGGGTAGAGGCTATGAGGGTGAAGAGGAAGGGGCAGATTTGTGAAATAATATAGAGGAAAAACCAACAGTGCCCACAGATAGATTGAAGGTGGGGGAAAGATTAAAAGCATTAAAGATCACCCCAGTGTTGCCAGTTTATGGGTCTGAAGAATGGTAGTGGTGTTGACAGAGTTGGGAAAGTTTGGTAGAGAAGTGTGTTCAGGAGGGAAGATGAGTACGGTTTGAAATATATTTAATTTGAAGTTCTAGGTCATCTACACACACACACATACACACACAAAGGTGTTCTTTGTATTCAAAGAAGAAGCTTCTGACTGAAATTCACCTACAGGTGTGTGTGTGTGCATGTGTGTCAATGTGGGACCCACAGTTCCAGTCACAGTGTACTCAAATAGGCTGCTCCTTGTCTTGCTGTCATATCATTTACCTATAGATGACCCAAAGGAAAGAGGAAATATGAAATTCTAAAGAGAATGAAGGGTTAGGACTAGGGAGGTAGATTTGGGCATCATCCTTATATTGATGGTGGTGAAACAGTGTAAGCTGTAAAATGTGATGATAAGGGGCCCAGAATTGAATCTTCAGGATAGCCATGGTTAAAGTTTGGGGAGAGGAGAAGGAGCCAGCAAACTAAGCTAAGAAGGAGAAGTCAGAAAGGTAGGATGTGTACAGATAGGAAGCTGGTAAATGCAGACCATAAATAGCGGCAAATTTGACACTGGGGCATCCGCTGTACATTTGAAATGCTCACTCTTTGATGGAAATGCCTACTTAGATGTGCCTATTTTCAAGAATTAGATTGTAAATCGAATAAATCTGATAGAGGAAATAAAAATCCTAATGATTCCTGAATTCTGTTGTTAAATTTTAGTGGTCTGGAAACCCATGAAAGCTAGTTCTTAAGGGCATCAGCAGTGGCATAAAAATAGAGATTTGGTACTTGTGATTTTTCTTTTGGCACAGAATATAGCGATAATGTATCAGGGTGGTAGGTTTGGAATGAGATCTTTCAACCAAAGTCTGTTCTATGGTAATCAAAGCAGTTACTTCCTGATTTATCTGCTCTCTTGAAATAGCCCCCACTGGTGCAGTTCCATATTGGATCCCAGAAAGAGGATTCTTATAGGATAGAGCCAGTGCCCTGAACTGAAAGTCGTAGCCAACAGATGGTCCCTGCACATTCTCTGAGCTTAAGCCCTAATTCTGGGTTGCAGCCACTCCACTAAGTAGGGAGAGAGAAGATTATTCTGGAGCCATAAAAGGAAAAGAATCATCATCATCATCAATCGTATTTATTGAGCGCTTACTATGTGCAGAACACTGTACTAAGCGCTTGGGAAGTACAAATTGGCAACATATAGAGACAGTCCCTACCCAACAGTGGGCTCACAGTCTAAAAGGGGGAGACAGAGAACAAAACCAAACATACTAACAAAAGAATGACTCCCATCAGAGAGTCAATCTTTCCTTAATGTTAGGTTGTGTCTCCTAGGGGCAAAGACCTCCAGAAGTGTGTATTTCTGTTCCAAAGAGCCAGTGTTTCCTTCACCAGCCATGATTGGGCCTGTGAGGAAAGGGGTAAGGAAAAAGTGCAGCTATGAAGCATATTTGCTGTTCTTGACTCCATCACTCTTGTCAGCAGAGGCCTTTGGGTTTTTTTTTCCCCTATGGTATTTAAGTGCTTACTATGTGTCAAACACTTTTCTAAGCAATGGGGTAGGTACAAATTAATTAGGTCAGACACAGTCCCTGTCCCACATGAGGCTCCCAATACAAGTAGGAGGGTGAACAGGCATTGAATCCCCGTTTTACAGTTGAGGGAACTGAGGCACAGAGAAGTTAAGTGACTTATTCAAGGTCACACAGCAAGCTGTTGGCAGATCCGGGTTTAAAACCAAGTCCTCTGATTTCCAGGCCCATGCTTTTTCTGCTAGACAATTCTGCTTCTCCTCTCTACTCACTGTCTCCTCAGTGGCAGCCCCCTCTTTGCTTCGAATATTGTGTTGAGACTAGTAGGGGCATGAGTGCCACTGGCAATTACCAATCCCTCCCAGACCTTACTGGATCAGGGCTGGATTGGGTATAGGATGCTCAGCCAGTTGGTGGAGTTTCTGGAGCCAAGCCTTCTGGAGATTGGAGACGTGCCATTTGGCATCTTGGCACCCATCATCTTGGAAACTTAGAAGGTGCATCACTAACCATCTGGAGGGCCCCACTGGTCAGTCATCTTTATCTTTGTAACTCTTTCTTCCCACCACTCTAGAAAACAGAGCCCTCAGTTGGGAGACAGGGGTGGGAGAACCTGATAAGCCCAGAGCTGAGCCCTATAACCCAGCCCCAGCAACACATTACAGCATTCAGAATCACAGGAGCTGCAACATGTGCTGCCAATTCAGTGCTGCTACTGGGGTTTCCCTCAAGTTCAGTGCCCTAGTATTCCAAGACTCTTGATCTGCGCTTGTTGGCTTACGAAGTAATGGCATTAGTATGTGGTTTGCCACAGGGCCACCTGCCTTTGGCCCATTGATGTTGTCTACATATTGTCCTGAAGTGGTCCAAGAGAAGGCTGACTTCGTGCCTATTGGCAGCAGGACTTCACCAGAGGTCATCTGGGGCAGTAGGTTTCTGCCACAAAGGCCGTTCCCCACAACATCAGTAGGATGTGCAGTTAGGAGCATGTGAAAGATGCTAGTTTTCCTCCAATCCCTTCCTGAAATGTTCAGAAATTATGGCTTTCCCACAAACCACTGGGTAAAGGCTTAAGTGTCCACAAATGTCCAAGCTTTGTCACCAAGGCCGAATCCTGAGCAGATTCAAGTGAGCAGTGCTTGTGGTCTGATGCTCTAACCCAGGAGGAGAAGCTTTAGCCCTGAGCCAAAAAGCACAGTCTTCATCACCAAAGCAGGGAAATTCCCATTCTAAGGTGAATAATTAAGTTATTTATGAAGTGCGTCTTACATACCAAAGCACTGGGCTGAGCCCTGGTGTAGGTGCAGATAATCAGAGTGGGCATAATCCTCCCATGGGGCTCCCAGTTTGAGAGGTGGAGAGAGATGGGTTCTTATCCCCATGAGGCAAGAAAAGCTCAGAGAGGCTAAGTGGCTTGCCCACTGGCACACAGCCTGTCAGTGACAGAGCTGGGACTAGAACCCAAGCCTCCTGACCCCCAAGTTTCCTGCACTTTATATTGATCAGAGCTCTGACCCACCCAGGGCAAATCATAAGCCCTATGACCACCTAAGGCTGTCTTTTGTGCCTTTGGACATGGAGGCATTAAGCCTGTAGCTGAGGAAATCAATAATCATTCGTTGATTAATCACCAAACTGCCTGTCCATTGGCCCTGACCAGCCTCGGGCCAATTCATTCATTGGGCACCTACGCTGTGCAGAGCACTGTACTAGGGAGTAGTAATGGAAATATTATTGACTGAGTGCCTACAGAGCTTGAGGAGAGCCCAGTTCTCAAAGAGTTTACAACCTAATGGGTGGGGGCTACTCTTTTTTCACTAATGATGGGAGTAGACACCATTTCCTTGTGCCTTAGCCTGTGTTGTTGCCAAATCAACTGATAGCTAATTTGCTCAATGGCAGAACAGTGATGCAGGTAGAATTGCACCCCAGATTTCTTCCCAAAGAGCAGTTAATTAAGGTTTCCAGTTCCATTCTTCAGAGAGCTCTAGTATAGGGTCCCAATTTACTGGGAGTGATGAGTTCTTGTTCTTTTCTCACTGAACCTCTCCCCCGTGATATGCAGCTCCTCTTTATAGTGGGCCCTGGTTGGGGATTATCCTCCTCTCTCTGTGTTTCTTGATTCTCTGCATCTGCTTTTGCTCATTCTCTGCATTAGGAGGGTGGGATGGGGAAAGCGATTGGTTCTGGAATCAATCAGTGGTATTTATTGTGTACTTACTGTCTGCAGAGCACTGTACTAAGCACTTGGGAGAGACCAATAGAGTAGATAGACACAATCCCTGCCCTGGAGGAGCTTGCAATTTAGCAGAGCTAGATAGGGAGAGGGTAGGTAACCTGAGAGATAGGCTTCCCCAGTATGGCTCAGGGCTATAAGGAAGTTGAAGTGGGGGTCCCTGCAGCAAACCAGGGCCAGGATTCCTCCCAATTACCCACAGTCCTTTATGGAATTTAACACGGGAGCATCAGCTGACCTTGAGCAGGCCTTTACACCAAGGTTGAAAAGAATCTATGAACTCAGCCCCAACCTTTACTGAATTTTGTGTTCTTCTGGGAGAGGCCTGACCCACTGGAATAGAATCAATTAATCAATCAGTGGTATTTATTGAGTGCTTAGTCTGCACACAGCACTGTACTGAGCACTTGGGAAAGTACAATATAATAGAGTTGATAGATGTGATCCCTGTCCACAAGGAGCTGTAAGGAAACCCGAAGGCACGCTCCCCAGCAGTGGCAGTGGATCCCCAATGTTCAGATTGAGGACACAGGTGACATAGGCAGGGTGCAGTGACATCTACTTGCTTTCCAGGTATGACCTGTGTCTTGGGTAGGTGGGAGCCCAGATGACAAACTCCTCCTTTCTTTCTCTAAAACACACACACACACACACACACAAAAAAAAAAAAAAAAATTTTTAGACCCAATCTGCTCAAAATCCCGTCCATGAGAAAGTCTCTAAATTGTCAGTAGGCTTGCTTAACATATTCATCACTTTCAGCACCTATTGTCTTCACCCACTGTTGATGATCTTGAGTTCTGAAGTTCAATTTTGCCATCTCTGATGCTGAGCTTTGGGTGGAACAGGTCCTGAGCAGCCCTCAAGACGCTTTCCTCTATTTGTTGTTCTTTGTCTTCCCCTCCCTCCTCTTCCTTCTCTTTCACCCCCTTAACACCACTTCTGATGTCTTTCAGAATCTCAGTCAGAGTCGGGGGGATGGACTCCGGCATTCTGGGCAGCAGGGATAGCTTGTCCTGGGCAAAGCCTTGGCCCAGATCACTGTGGGAAGGTGGCACAGCTCATTACCAGCCCTCTTGAACATGTGAGCCAGGCTGAGGGAACTTCTGTGCCCTGGGGGACCCTGAATCAGCCAGCGCTGAGGTATTTTGGACCACCAGCCTAGCCCAGAGTCCCTTGTCACTCACTTTCTGAAGTCACAGGTGCCCAGAGGACTCCCTGCATACCCAAAGACACATATCGTCCTGGCACTGCATGAAAAATCACTTCCTGTCTCATCCACTGAGTGGATGCTGGAGGCTGTGATAGGATTAAGCAGAGGAACTTGGGAGATTATTTATGGATATACAGATGGCATTTATTAAGCGCTTACTATGTGCAAAGCACTGTTCTAAACGCTGGGGTGGTCACAAGGTGATCATGTTGTCCCATAGGGGGCTCACAGTCTTAATCCCCCTCGTCCCCCTCTCCAGCCCCCCATCTTACCTCCTTCCCTTCCCCACAGCACCTGTATATATGTATATATGTTTGTACATATTTATTACTCTGTTTATTATTTAACTTGTACATATCTATTCTATTTATTTTATTTTGTTAGTATGTTTGGTTTTGTTCTCTGTCTCCCCCTTTTAGACTGTGAGCCCAATGTTGGGTAGGGACTGTCTCTATATGTTGCCAACTTGTACTTTCCAAGCGCTTAGTACAGTGCTCTGCACACAGTAATCGCTCAATAAATACGATTGATTGATTGATTAATCCCCATTTTACAGATGAGGTAACTGAGTCACAGAGAAGTTAAGTGACTTGCCCAAAGTCACATAGCTGGCAATTGGCGGAGCCGGGATTTGAGCCCATGATCTCTGACTCCAAAGCCCAGGCTCTTTCCACTGAGCCACGCTGCTGTGCTTTTAACACAGTAAGTGCTCAGTAAATATCAGTGATATATGATACAATACAGTGGAGTTGGCATATATACTCCTTGCCCTCAAGGAGCTTACAATCCATATACTATAGGTAGTTATAATTGTAATCATTGTGTTCTTTGTGACATGCTTCCTACATGCCAAGCACTGTACTAAGCAATGGGGAAGATACCAAGTAATCAGGTCCCACAGGGGTTCACAGTCTAAGCAGAAGGGAGAACAGGCATTGAATCTCCATTTTGCAGATGAGGAAACTGAGGCAGAGAAATTAAGTGACTTGCCCAAGGTCATACAGTAGACGAGTGGCAGAGCTGGGTTTAGAACCCAGGTCCTCTGACTCCCAGATTCATGCTCTTTCCACTAGGCCATGCTGCTTCTCTATATCATATGTTATATACTGTATGTTCTACATTACATACTAAATACTATGCATTTTAGAGATGGATGGAGATGTAGATAGTCTCTCCCAGATACTCTGCACCCCTCGCCAAAGCCGGCCTCAGACATTTGTTCATCCAAGCTTTGCCACCCCCTCCCAAACTGACTCGTTCATCCTCTCTTTCTTATCCTCCCCTCCCCCTCTCTTTCTTCCTCTCCCATCTCTCCCTCTAGCCCACTTCTCCTCTCTACTTCTTTGCAAATCACTGTTTTCTGCTCTGCCCCTTGAAGGCCAGACTGCCACCCAGTCAATCACATTTATTGAGCGCTTACTGTGTGCAGAGTACTGTACTAAGCACTTGGGAGAATACAGGATAACAGTGTAAACAGACACATTCCCTACCCACAACAAGCTTACAGCCTAGAGGGGCATACAGACTTAAATGTAAATAAATAAAATTATGGATATGTATATAAATACTGTGGCATTGGGATGGGGCATCCCATAAAGGGAGCAAGTCAAGGTGACACAGAAGGGAGTGGGGGAAGAGGAAAGGAGGGCTTAGTCAGGGAAGACCTCTTGGAGAAGATGATCCTTCAATTAGGCTTTGAAGTTGAGAAGAGTAGTTCCCTGTCAGATATGCAGAGGGAGGGCATTCCAGGCCAGAGGCAGGACAAGGACAAGAGATCAGTTGCAAGATAGATGAGATCGAGGTACAGTGAGAAGATTAGCATTAAAAGAACGATGTGTGTGGGCTGGGTTGTAGTTGAAGAGTAGTGAAGTGAGATAAGAAAGGGCAAGATGATTGAGTACTTTAAAGGTGATCTAATCCCTTTCCATTGAGGTTATGTCTTCACTGCAAAATTGAGCTTCAAAACCTGATTCATTTTGCACCTGCTCATCTTAGCCTAAGGCAGGATGTCCGATCTCTCTTCCTTGGGTGGGACCTGGGAGGATTAAGTGATACCTGTATCAGGCAGAGTCCAACAATTTAGCAGAATATGCCCTCGAGTAGCTTTTGAAAGCCTCCCTTTCCATAATTTGCCATTGCCCTTTACCAAACCAGGGGCACAGGTGATTGGGCTCCCTCATGTGGGGCCCGAGACCCTCCAGGCTGTTAGACTGAGGCATCATCATCATCATCAATCATATTTATTGAGCTCTTACTGTGTGCAGAGCACTGTACTAAGTGCTTGGGAAGTACAAGTTGGCAACATATAGAGACAGTCCCTACCCAACAGTGGGCTCACAGTCTAAAAGGGGGAGACAGAGAAGAAAACCAAACATACTAACAAAATAAAATAAATAGAATAGATATGTACAAGTAAATAAATAGAGTAATAAATATGTACAAACATATATACAGGTGCTGTGGGGAAGGGAAGGAGGTAAAATGGGGGGGATGGAGAGGGGGATGAGGGGAAGAGGAAGGAAGGGGCTCAGTCTGGGAAGGCCTCCTGGAGGAGGTGAGCTCTCAGAAGGGCTTTGAAGGGAGGAAGAAAGCTAGCTTGGCGGGTGGGCAGAGGGAGGGCATTCCAGGCCCGGGGGATGACGTGGGCCAGGGGTCAATGGCAGGACAGACGAGAGCGAGGTACGGTGAGGAGATTAGCGGAGGGTGCGGGTGGGCTGTAGAAGGAGAGAAGGGAGGTGAGGTAAGAGGGGGCGAGGTGATGGACAGCCTTGAAGCCCAGGGTGAGGAGTTTCTGCCTGATGCACAGATTGATTGGTAGCCACTGGAGATTTTTGAGGAGGGGAGTAACATGCCCAGAGCGTTTCTGGACAAAGACAATCCGGGCAGCAGCATGAAGTATGGATTGAAATGAGGAGAGACGTGAGGATGGGAGATCAGAGAGAAGGCTGATGCAGTAGCCCAGACGGGATAGGATGAGAGCTTGAACGAGCAGGGTAGCGGTTTGGATGGAGAGGAAAGGGCGGATCTTGGCATCTGCACTTGCTTTGTTTCCAGCTCTCGAAAGGCACTTGTAATTAATGTAGGTTGTCATTATGGAGCCCACGATATGTTTATGCTCCTCCTGGGCTGAGCAGCCAAGCACCCATAACATTTAGCATGGAGCTGTGACATTTAAATGGCAATTAAAGCCCCCACTCCACCTGTTTCAGCAATCCAGATTGGCCTCCAGTAATTGTCTTTCTGGCAAGCCTCCAGGCATTGCCCAAGGTAATCCTGCCTCCTGACCTGCTGCTGACCTCTTCCTCCCCAGCACTGGACAGACCCTTTCATGACAATGCCACAGAACAGTGACAACACAAAGTCTGCTCTCAAATTTGGCTTGGGAGTTGTTAGGCAAACCTCTTGAGAGCAGAAATTGGCCCCATGTGTATGAGCGAGATTCTGCTGCGTTTCACTGCCTGCTGACTCCTGGCATAGTGTTTTATTGTTTTACATTTATTGTACAAGTGCACTTGGCTCCCTGATCACAGCTCAGAGAAGCTTAGACTCCCAGTACCTTTTAAGGAATCGGGTGGCAGAGACATTTCTGGGTCCCCATCTCCTGTGAACCCCTCCCCGCACTGATGAGGATGACTCAGAAACTGTGAGTTTATATGCATCTCTCTGGGTGTTCCTGTGCTTATTTTATATGTGTGGAGTCATCTGTCACTTGTGTTTTATGTGTATTTGTGCTTGGGAATAAATGCCTGTTCTGTCTCCTCCACTGTCCTATAAACACTTCTGAGCAGGGACCATGTCACATTCCTCCTCTGAACCCTCTCAATATCGGCTCAAGTCTGCACACAGGGGTCATTCGGTCGATACTTTGACCAACTGGGCATAATAAGTGAATTTCATAATTCATCTGTGGTGTCCCTGAAAAGAGGAAGGTGATTTTTGTTTTATGTTTTCTGGGATAACAATGATTAGATTTTCAGGCATTGCTTAGAAGCCTCACCCTCTTCAGCACTATTCTTTTTAAGGGAGAGAAAACAGGATATTGCTTCATATGAGTTTCCATGTATAGGGCAGAGGGATCAATCAATCAGTCATCTCCATTGTCAGTGGCATATATCGAGTGCTTATTGTGTTCAGAGTACTGTACTAAGCGCTTGGAAGAATACAGTACAACAGAGTTGGTAGACAGATTCCCTTCCTACAATGAGCTTACAGTCTAGAGGGGGAGACAGACATTAATATAAATAAACAATTTATAATATATAAATTATAGATTTGCACATAGGTACTGTGAGACTGAGGGTGATGATTTGATGAAAATCAAATGGCCAAAGGTCACAGATCCAAGTGCAGTGATATTTATTGAGTGCTTACTGTTTGCAGATCACTGTTCTAAACTCTGGTGAGAATGCAGTGCAATAGAGTTGGTAGATATGATCCCTGCCCTCAAGGAGCTTATAATCTAGTGAGGCCAGAGATTTACAGAATTCAACCCATCCATCCCCCTGCCTCCAGACAGAGCTGCTCTAACCAAGAGTAAACTGATGTAAGACTCCTCCTGTGCAAAGAAGAGAGTGAGAGCTATCCAAGCCAAAGGCGGTGGAATGGTAGGAGAGATCTCTAGGCTAACTGCTCTCTACTGAGTCTTCTGAGAACCACCCCCCAAATCCAAAACTATGCTAATAATTATGGTATGTATTAACTGTTTGACATGTAGTAAGCCCTTAAATAGCATAAGCACTTTGGTGGATATGAGTTAATCAGAAAGGAGAATGGGTATTGAATTCCCATTTTACAGATGAAGAAACAGACATAGAGAAGTGCTTGCCCAAGGTCATACAACAGGCAAGTGGCAAAGCAGAATTAGAACCCCGGTCCTTTGATGCCCAGGCTTCTTCCACTAGGCCACACTTATTCAGGCTGCTTCACGTGGCAGAGATAATCTGATTTGGACAGGGGCTGCTGTGAGAACGAGCTGTGGGAGGGTTTCCGTGAGGGAACCTTGTGGCCGTGACTTCATTGACCCTGGGACATGAATCACAGCTTTCCAGAGAGCAGTAAGAGAATCTGCCAGTTTGAAAAACTCATCCTCGGGTTGCAAATGTACCTTCCTAGTGTCCCCTACCTTTTTTATGGTATTCATTAAGTGTTCACTATGTGCCAGGCACATAGTAAGACAAGCAGCCTGGCTTAGTGGAAAGAGCACGGGCTTGGGAGCCAGAGGTCATGGGTTCTAATCCCAGCTCTGCCACTTGTCAGCTGTGTGACCCTGGGCAAGTCACTTAATTTCTCTGTGCCTCAGTTACCTCATCTGTAAAATGGGGATGAAGACTGTGAGCCCCACATGGGACAACCTGATTACCTGTATCTACCCCAGTGCTTAGAACAGTGTTTGGCACGTAGTAAGTGCTTAACAAGCACCAACATTATTATTATTATTATTATTATTATTAAGTGCTGGGGTAGACACAACATAATCAGGTTGGACACAATCCGTGTCCCATATGGGGCTCACAGTCTTAATCCCCATTTTACAGATGAGGTAACTGAGGCACAGAGAAATTAAGTGACATGCCCAAGGTCACACAGCAGACAAGTGGCAGAGCTGGGGTTAGAACTCTGGTCTTTCTGACTTCCAGGGACATGCTCTACCCACTAGGCAACACTGCTTCTCACTCAGCGCTTAGAACAGTGCTTTGCACATAGTAAGCGCTTAATAAATGCCATCATTATTATTATTATTATTACTGCCTGCCTTTCAGGGATTTGGCAGCAATGTCTCTGGGGTCAAAGGTGCAGAGGAGAATTTTAAGTTTTTGTTTAATGTATCTGCTGCCAACAGTCTGCCTTCTGTCTGGCCCAGGGCCTGGACTGATATGCAGACTAGTTTAGAGTTCCTTGGATATTTGGCCATTTCCTGCTCAGCTCTTGTGGCCCTTGTATCTCCATCCTCAGCCCTCTGTCCAGGAGGAAGAGTTTAGGACATGGAAATGCATTATGCTTCTCCCAGGCAGAGACCACAATTTGACAAGTTGATGTGTTAGCAAACTCACTCTGATCTCTTCTGGTTTGCCATCTGAAATATGCCGCTGTGAAGTCTACCCCAGTCTGGTGTTTCATCCTGAATGAGAAGCTCCCAATTAGCAGTCTACATGCATTTTACTATGGCTAAAGACCTGGTTCCCATTGAAGCTGCATGGCCTAGTGGATAATAATAATAATAATGTTGGTATTTGTTAAGTGCTTACTATGTGCAAAGCACTGTTCTAAGCACTGGGGTAGATACAAGGTAATCAGATTGTCCCACGTGGGGCTCACAGACTTCATCCCTGCAGAGCATGGGCCTGAGAGTTAGAAGGTCCTGGGTTAAAATCCCAGCTCCTTCACTTGTCAAAGTGCTTTGATTGTGTTTTCCTTCTCCAAGGGTGTCTGTCCTCCTCACTTGTCTGCTGGGTGACTTTGGGCAAGTCACTTCACTTCTCTGTGCCTCAGTTACCTCATCTCTAAAATGAGGATTAAGACTGTGAGCTCCATGTGGGACAGGGACTGTGTCCAACCTGATTTGCTTGTATCCACCCCAGGGCTTAGTATAGTGCCAGGAAAAGAGTAAGTGCTTAGCAAGTACCATTTTTTTAAAAAAGAAAATATTCCCTTTGTTGGGTTTCCCAGAGGGTGAAGGGGTGGAGAGCAACCCTATGCCAACACTGTGTGGGACTGCCTTTAATGAATCAGCGCCCTGAGTTCTAAAGATGTCCAGGGAGGTGTATGGGAAGGCAGTTTTTAGAGGGGCATTAACCAGGAAGAACGATGAGTGGAGTCTGTACCCACAGCCCGGGCCCTTGCTGGGCTTTGGCTCTTGATGACCACCCCAGTGGGAGCAACATATGCACAGAGACATCCTTGTCATTAGCTCCTGTTCAGCGTGTTGGCTTCAAGGTCCTTCTCGGGAACTGAGCTGTGTCAGCTTAGATTGAAAGCTCATTCTAGACAGGGAGCATGTCTGCTAATTCTGCTATTCTGTGCTCTTCCAAGCACTTAGTATGGTGCAAGGACATAGTACATAGGAAGTGTTCAGTAAATACCATTGATTGATTGATTACAGCCCCTCTCAGCTCTGCACTTAAGAAACACCTATGCTAACTAGGCAGGGAGAGGAGTGAATGAAGAGGAGGAAATAATAATTTATGATTATGGTATTTGTTAAGTACTTACCGTGTGCCAAACACTGCTCTAAGTGCTGGGGTAGATATGAGTAAATCAGGTTGGACACAGTCCCTGTTCCATATGGGGCTCACAGTCTAATTATCTTCTCAGCCTTTCCTTCTCCTGCAGGGAATTTAGCCTAGCCCTCATGTTATTTTCTCCCACTCTTTTCTGGATCACCCTGATTTGCTCCCTTTATTCACCCCACTCCCCCTCAGCCCCAGAGCACTTACGTACGTATCCATAATTTATTTATATTAATGTCTCTCTCCCCACTCTAAACTGTAAGTTTGCTGTGGACAGGGAAAATCTCTGTTATATTTTTATATTGTGCTCTCCCAGGCACTTAATACAGTGCTCTGCTCACAGTAAGCACTCAATAAATATGATTGATTGTTTTTTCCTTCTCCAAGGGTGTCGGTCCTCTCTCCCAACCTCCCAGATAGTAGAAGGACTTTCCAACCTTCCGGGTTGATTTCACTGATTGATTTCCAATACCTGTCTCTGTCCAAATGACATCCCAGCCAGCAGGGCTCAGCCCAGGGACAGGTTTAATTCTCAGGCTCAAAGAGTCAGGAAGGGGATCTTAGTCAACCCAAGAGAGACCCCAGAGCTAAACTCCAATCTTGAAACTTGCTCTCTCCAGTCAGGGCAACAGGGCAATGTCAAAGTGCTTTGAACGGTGCTTTGCACATAGTAAGCACTTAACAAATCCCATTATATTATTATTATAATCAATCAATCAATGGTATTTATTTATTGAGCACTTACACATGGAACAGACTTAGCAGACACTTTCCCTGCCCATAATGAGTTTACAGTCGAGAGAGGAAGACGGACATTAATATAAATAAGTAATCTATAATATATAATTTAAATATATATACATAAGTGCTGTTGGATTCGGGGTGGGGTGAATATTAAAAGTACAAAGGCCACAGATCCAAGTGCACAGATGACCTAGAAAGGAGAAGGAGCTGGGGAAAAGAGTGTTTAATCAGGGAGGGCCTCTAGGAGGACCTTAGTACCCCATTAGTGTCTGCAAACGGGCCCAGAGTCTATTTGCATTCCTAGCCTGGGGCCTGTGGGGTTTTTTTGTTTTTTGGGTTTTTTTTTGCTCTCCGAGACAAATTTCTTTCAGCACCACAAACCAGGACCAATTAGCATGGAGCAGCTCATTTCTCAGCCTGGTAGCTGAGGAGGGGCAGGTGCAGAACAGGGTTAGGATGCGATGAGGAGTTGGGTCAGGAGCAAAACAAATTCAGGTGATAGAAAAAAACGGGGCAGGAGCCAGAGAGGCATCTGCTTCATAATAGAGCCACTAATGAAAGCGGAGAGCTGTGAAATTAATGTCTAATGTAAAGTGACTGAAATATCGAACGTGTTATTAAAATGTGTCACTGTATACCAGCAAAATGAGGAAAATAAAGTGGGATGTTGAGGTGGGAATGAAGACACGGCACAGAGCATGACTGACAGAAATCCCCAGCCAAGCAGCAAGAAAGGCAGAAGTAGACTGAAAGCAGGGGCCTGCGGGCACAAGCAATTGGGCAAGATGGATTTTCAAGGTGGCTGGAGGCTGAGGACAAAGTCAGCCATGATGCCCAAGCCCCCAGAGCAGAACCTCAGAAACCCAACTGGGAATTAGTTAGTAGCAGTGCAGTCGAGGGGTGAGGAGGAAAGACGGGGGCACTGAGCAGATGTGCGATGGATAAGTGTGAAATCCTCTCAGAAATCTAACTCACCGAGAGGCAAAGAGGAAAGAGGGAAATTCCCTTTCCTGAGGTGCGGTTTAGCCAAAACGTTAGTTTGGGGTGAGGGTTGCTCTGGGAATGTGTGCAGCTTGTTGGATTGAGGTCCTGTTAGAAGTCTGGAGAGAAGGCTGGGAGGAGCAGGGGGCCAGTCAGTATGAAGAGGTTCAGTCTTCCCTTGAGACCCAGGTAGGAGCGTTGGATCAAGGTGGCAAGGAGGGGCGGGTGGGAAGAAGAGGACAGTGTTGGTGTCTGAAGGCAGAACAGAGGTTCAATCCCACAGAAAAGAGCACTCATAGACTAAAACCAGAAATGATCTGTGAGAATCCACTGAATGTGCAAATCTCAACATCTCACACTACTTCCCATAGACTGGTAGAGGTGGGCAGGAGGCAGGTGGCAGGAAGAAGAGGGAGCTTCTGTGACTCAGAGAGCCCTCCAGAAAAGCCAATAGCAAGCCAGACACAAATATGCCATTCTGGTTTTGGCTGAAAAGCAGCTTACTGCTATGACACATATTCAATCTGTCACCAAATACTATTGGTTCTACCTTCATTATGTCACCAAAATCTTCCCTTTTCTCTCCATTCAAAATGCTTCTGTGCTAATGCAAATACTTATATCCCTTCTTGACTACCAATCTCCCTGTCTCCTGCCTCTCCCCACTCCAGATCATACTTCACTTGGCTATCTGGATCATTTTTCTACAGAAGTGTTCAGTCCACATCTCCCTGCTTCTCCAGAACCTCAAGTGGTTGCCCATCCACCTCCGCATCGAACAGAAATTCCTTACCCTCAGATTTACAGCATTGTCAGCTTGCCTGACCTTGATGATTTCATACTACAACCCAGTCCACACACTTTGTGCCAAATTACTCAATGTGCTTTGCTTGTCACTGCCCCATTTCCCATGTCCCTCTCTCTGGCCTGGAACTTCCTAACCCTCTCCCCACCTTCAAAGCTTTATTAAATCACATGTCCTCGTAGAGGCCTTCCCCTCTTTTCCCCTACTCCCTTTCCCTTCTGCATCATCCATGCACTTGGATTAGT
The DNA here is from genome assembly GCF_015852505.1 of Tachyglossus aculeatus. Classification (NCBI taxonomy): domain Eukaryota; kingdom Metazoa; phylum Chordata; class Mammalia; order Monotremata; family Tachyglossidae; genus Tachyglossus; species Tachyglossus aculeatus. Next base: position 22,987,303 of record NC_052101.1, on the reverse strand, counting down.
GCTTTTTAGGCACTTGATATACACCACACTCTCAGCCCCACAGCACTTGTGAACATATCTATAATTTATTTATTTTAATATGTCTCTCCCCCTCTAGACTTTAAGATACTTGTGGGAAGAGAACATGTCTACCAACTCTTTTGTACTCTTTCAAGCACTTAGTTCACTGTTCCGTACACAGTAAGTGCTCAATAAATTATATCAATTGACTGATTGATAGCTGCAGCAGAACCCAAAGGGCAGTGGGAACAGCTGGGTGTGAGGGTGGACACCACTCGGATGAAGGAAGGACACTGAGACTGACCACAGAACCTGAGGGCAAAGATTTCCTTGTCCCCTGCACTGGAGTTTTTCTGGACCCTTGTCTCAAGTGATTATATTCCCTGTAGCTCAAAGTGGGGCAGAGGGAGGGACTGACTCATGAAAGTCAGGGTTTTCATTTGGACAGGGCTAAGGAACTGAGATTAGATGGGAGAAAAACAGAAAAAGTGTGGCCTAGTGGATCGATCATGGACTTGGGAATCAGAAGGACCTGGGTTCTAATTTTGGCTTTGCCACTTGTCTGCTGTGTGACCTTGGACAAGTCACTTACTTCTCTCACTTGCATCAGTTCCCTCATCAGTAAAATGGGGATTAAGACTGTGAGCTCCAGGTGGGACAGGAGCTATGTCCAACCTGATTAACTTGTATATACTCCAGTGCTTAGTGCAATGCCTGGTACATAGCATTAAAAAATTTCATTAAAAAATAAATCATATTTTTTTCAGTCAATCATATTTGCTGACACTGTGTGTAGAGCACTGCACTAAGTTCTCGGGAGTGTATAATATAAAGAAGAAAAAGGCAGGAAAGGGGAAACAGTAGATACAGAGAGTTAAAGAAAGAGTGAGTCAAAAGCAAAGGCACAGAGAGAAAGACTGGGAGTCTTTCTCTCTCTGTCTCTCTCTCCCTCTCTCTCTCTCTCCTCTCCTGAAGGAGACCTGTGCTCTGGACAGCTAGGGAGCAAGGCTGATGCTTCACACTGTCACTTCCCAGCTCCTGCCTTGGGCAGATGCTGCAATGCTGCCACTGAAATCTGCTCTCTGGGGATTCTGGGGTTGGGGCCACACTTTTCAAGATGGAGCCACCAGGGAGCAGATCCAGGAAGAGTAAGGGGCTGAAGCCATACCTTCGGGCTGTGGTTATGATCTGGGCTGTGTCTTGTTGCTTGGGGCTGCAGCCGTGTCTCCAGGCTGTCGCCTTTGGCTCTGGTGTGTGACCTGGGACTCTGGACTTCGGCCTGAGGCTCCGGGCTAAGGCCAGATCTGTGGTGTGTTTGTGGCATAACTCAATTATCTTTTGGCCAAGTCAGTGACAGGGGTGTGATTTGCATAACAGGTTTTTGGTCGGCTTACAAATTTGTCTGGGTGTCATTTTAAAAAAAAAATGGAATTTGTTAAGTATTTACTAATATTGTACAAAATACTGGGGTAGATACATTCTTATCGAGTTAGACATGGTCCATGTCACACATGGGGCTCACAGGGAATCCCCATTTTACAGATGAGATAACTGAGGCACAGAGAAGTGAAGTGACTTGCCCTTGGTCACACAGCAGATGAGTGGCAAGACCTGGGATTAGAACCCAGAATCCTTCTGACCCCCAGGCCCATGCCCTATTCACTAAGCCACACTGCTTGAGTTCTACCAATCCTGAGTCAAAAGGATTGAACTATGACCCAACATGATGCCACCTCCCCTATGATTGACATCTGCTAGTCATATGATGTATTTGGATGCCAAACTGGGGCCCTCCCCCGGCACTGATTTCCTTGCCCCACTGGGAGAGCCCTGATTCCCACCCCTTCTGCAATTGTGCGCACAGCAGTGGTGGTGGTGGCACGAATGGCATTTCCCCTCACCCCCCTTAAGGAGAGCCCCCACTCTCTTCCCCACCTCCAGCAGAGAAGTGGATGCAGGTCTCTGCACCCAGCCTTTAGAACCCTGTCTGCTACTGCCCAGACTGGACCCCACCCCTGCCCCTGCCATGGGAGTCAGCTCCAGAGAAAAGTCCTGCTTCTCTCATCCCTCGCGCCACCCCCAGTTGGAAGTTCAGGTGACTTTGTAGATTAAAGTATCCATCATCATCATCAATCGTATTTATTGAGCGCTTACTATGTGCAGAGCACTGTACTAAGCGCTTGGGAAGTACAAATTGGCAACATATAGAGACAGTCCCTACCCAACAGTGGGCTCATAGTCTAAAAGGGGGAGACAGAGAACAAAACAGCACAGCCCCAAACCCCTGACTCTCCTCCAACGATCCAACAAGGCCCGTCCATTATCCCTAACTCTTCCCCCCGTGGCCCAACATGTCCGATTCCCCCCACCTTCTCCGATATCCCCCCAGTGACCAGACCCGGCCGCTCGGGCGTGGTTGTGTCCGAACCCCCGTGAAAGCTGCTGGCGTGTGATCCGCCCGCCCGGCTTCCCTGCCCACCCTGGTGGTCCCTCTCAGGTGGGCAGGGCCCTGGGTGGACGGCTCCCCTGACAGACAGCAAAGTTGAAGGCTGTATAAATCAGGATTTTTCCCTGATTAATAATTTGTAGCACAGAATGCACCAATCCTCTAGAATCCTCTGACCAATGGGACTGCAGTTCACACCCCATTTAAGCCCAGAGGGAGCCCTGCCTTCCAACCAGCACATTTCCCCCTTACTTCAATATGACAGTGTACAGGCCATGTTTCGCCACTCCTCGAGAACCCCCAGGGGTTGCCCATCCACCTCCACATCAAACAGAAATGCCTTACCATTGGCTTTAAAGCACTCCATCATCTTGCCCCCTCCTACCTCACCTCATTATTCTCCTACTACAACCCAGCCCTCACACTTGGCTCCTCTAATGCCAACCTTCTCACTGTATCCCTATCTCATTTATCTCACTGCCAACCTCTCGCCCACATCCTACCTCTGGCCTGGAACACCCACCCTCTTCATATTTGAGAGATCATTGCTCTCCCTTCTTTCAAAGCCTTATTGAAGTCACATCTTCTCCAAGAGGCCTTTCCTGACTAAGTTCTCTTTTCCATTTTTTCCCTCCCTTCTGTGTTGCCCTGACTTGATTCCTTTATTCATTCCGCCTTCCAGCCCCACAGCACTTTTGTACATATCTGCAATTTTATTTATTTATATTAGTGTCTGTCTCCCCCTAGACTGTAATCTCATTGTCTGTTACATTGTCATGTAGTACTCTCCAGGTGCTTAGTACAGTGCTCTGCACACAGTAAGCACTCAGTAAATATGATTGACTGACTGACTAACTGTTCCTGGCATAAAGTTAGCCTATTGGTGCTGGGCAGTGGGATTGAGCATGGATGAAGGTAGGGGCATACAGATGTGTAGTCGAAGGAGGAGGATGAGCTCAAGGTGGGGCGGTGGGTGCAGACTCTGGCTTGGGGGGCCAATACAGTCCAGTTCCTCTGGGCTCCCCCATGGGTTCAATCCAACCCTGGTAAGGGGCAGCTCCCCTCACTCCCTTGGCTACTCAAGGATGGGGTTCACGGCAGACCAGCTCGAACGCAAGGCGGACTTCGCTGTGGGCATGCAGAGAGCTGCGGCAACGTCACGTCCCATCCTACCACCGTCAGAACAGCTGCAAATGACTGCACATCACAGACCATATCTCTGCTGGTGCCAAACCAGTTTCTAATATTGCAGAAGTAACTTGGATAATGGTTGGTTGGTCTCTCCAAACGGACTCCGCTGCACGTGCGGGTCTCCGGCAGATGAATAGCCACCACCTGAACCACTGCTCATATTTGCTACCTCATGGCTACAGCAGAGAGACTAGCATAGGTACCTAGCAGTTTCCCTCTGACAGACTGCAGGGAAATATTCAGGAGGAATTTTTCTGGGATCTAAAACAAAAAGTACACAATAAATGTCCTTCTTGGGTGGACCAATGACCCACCCAATCTAGGATTCTGTCTTTTACAGTGGCACCAAATGGTGACTGGAGAAATGGTATGTGTTGCCCTTTATGACTCCCGTGCTCATGGTTAAGGATGTCTTTTTTTTAATGGCATTTATTAAGCACTTACTATGTGCAAAGCACTGTTCTAAGCGCTGGGGAGGTTACAAGGTGATCAGGTTGTCCCACGATGGGCTCACAATTTTAATCCCCATTTGACAGATGAGGTCACTGAAGCACAGAGAAGTGAAGTGACTTGCCCAAAGTCACACAACTGACAATTGGCAGAGCCAGGATTTGAACCCATGACCTCTCACTCCAAAGCCCGTACTCTTGCCACTGAGCCATGCTGTTTCTCTTGTCTTATATGACACCCCTAACTTTTCCCTCCAACAACCTGTTGGGCACTTCTCACCTCTATAACTATATAACCTTCCTTCAGCTCGGTAACATTTTTATTTTCCCTCTGAAAATGCCTTATGTACCTTTTAGCCATGAAGCCTATCTTGAAACTACTGATGTTTTCAACTGCACAACTTCCTGTGGTAATGAACTCCACATCTGTACTGTCTGTTGAGTCATGGAATGCTTGAATACATCCCTTTTTTCATGGTATTTAAGTACTTACTCTGTTCTAGGCACTGTACAAAGTACTAGGGTTGATAAAAGCTGATCAGGGTGGATATAGTTCATGTCCTATATGGGGCTCAGTCTTAATCCCAATTTTACAGATGATGTAATTGAGGAACAGAGAAGTGAAGTGACTTGTCTAAGGTCACACAACACACAAGTGGAGGAGCCGGGATTAAAAGCCAGGTCCTTCTGACTCCCGGACCTGTGCTCTTTCCACTAGGCCATGCTGCTTCCCAGCTTGGGAAGCTTAGTTGGTTTTGAATCCACTACCTTCAACTTTCCATAGGTGCCCTCTTATCTTTGTATGGTGGGAAATACCAAGCAGGAATTCTGTGCTTACTCTCTCCACAGCCTTCATGATTAGAAAATCTGTGTGGCCTAAAGGAAGGACCATGGGACTGGGCAACAGAGGACTTAAGTTCTAGTTCTGTCACCTGCTTGATGTGCCCTTGGTCAGTCACAACCTCTCTGGGCCTCAGTTTCCTCATCTGTAAAATGGGGATGAGGATACGTGTTTCCCCTGTCTCCTGGATAGTGAACCCAGTGAGGGACAAAAATCATGTCCAATTCAATTTCAATTATATCATTTTTTAAAATGGTGTTTAAGTGTTTACATATGTTCCAGGCACTGTACTAAGTGTTGGGGTAGATACAAGTTAATCAGGTGGACAGAGCCCCTGTCTCACATAGGGCTCATAGTCTTAATCCTCATTTTACAGATGAGGTAATCGAGGCCCAGAGAAGTTAAGTGATTTGCCCAAAGTCACACAACAGACAAGTGGCGGAGCTAGGATTAGAACACAGGTCCTCCTGACTCCAAGGCCTGTGCCTTATCTTCTTCGCTTCTTTGCTTAGTGCAGAGCTTCACACCTAGAAATGCTTAGTAAATGCTATTATCATTAACATTAATTATCATTAATCATTATTACTATTATAAATATATATTCTCGTGAAAATAAAGATAGCCATTCCTCATTGGTTATAAAAATGCACACATTTCCATATCAACAATTCAGTGAATTCAATGAATTCCAATGAATTCAGAATCCTTAAGACTGGGATTTCTCTAGCCTGTTCACTGGCATGTGTATTGGCATTGTACAAATTGCTTAGTTTGCTTTGTGCTCCAGGGCTGATCTCCTCTTGCAAATGGAAAAAGAGTCCCTTGGGTTGCTCTCCGAACCACGCAAGTGATTCTGTACACGCTCTCCTGTTAGCAAAAAGAGCCCACAGCATTTTAAACTTTAAGCCCCTTTGGAAATTACACTCCCAATGCCTGTTTCAAAGAAATCTCCCTGGATCCTCAGATGTTATTGATTTTCCTCTTTTTTGGAAATCATTGAAATTCTGACTCCGAAAATTGACAAATTTAAACACAGCAAGAAAGCCCCCTTTTTAGGATGAAGATCCTTTCAAGATTCTACTTTAAACTGGCACTAAAGGAAATAATTATAACCAGGCCAGCTTTTCAAGTGTTGAAGCACAGAAGTGCTAAACATGATTGGTAAATCACCCGCTACCCTGCAGAGGAAATGCTTGGAGTTTGAATCCTTAGCCGTGCTCTCTGTTTTTATGGAGAGCCTTATGGTGTGTTGAAATGATGAAAGGAGGCTTTGCCGAGCCCATGGTGGGAAGCCAAGGAGCAGAGTGCCCAAGAAGTAGGGGTCCTGTACTGTGTTAATTCAACACTGGTGAGGTTGTTTGGAAAAACCCTCCTAAGTTTACAGAAGTCCCCCCACTGGAATGGGAGATTGGTTGAAAAGTATCCTTTGACTTTGGAAGCAATTGTTCCCTGCCCAGGTAGTAGTAGTAGTAGTACTAGTAGTAGTAATAATAATAATAATGGTATTTGTTAAGTGCTTACTATGTGCCAAGCACTGTTCTAAACACTGGGATAGATTCAAGGTAATCATGTTGATTCAAGGTAATCATGTTGTCCCACGTGGGGCTCACAGTCTTAATCCCCATTTTACAGATAAGGTAACTGAGGCAGAGAGAAGTTAAGTGGCTTGCCCAAGGTCACACAGCAGACAAGTGGTGGAGCTGGATTTAGAACCCATGTCCTCTGACTCCCAAGCTTGTGCTCTTTTCCCTAAACCACACTACTTCTCTGGTAGACAACACTATTTCCCAGGGATTCATGAGAAGAGCACTTTTGGCCAGGGTACAAGCTACACCAGACTCCTACTCACGAGAAAGGATGGGCCAGAGAGAAAATGCTCTAGGAGAGCCACTGAGAAGCAGTGTGGCTTAGTGGAAAGATCATGTACCTGGGAGGTGGCGGAACTGGGTTTTAATCCTGGCTCTACTATTTGCCTGCTGTGTGACCCTGGGCAAGTCCCTTAACTTCTCTGAGCTTCAGTTCCCTCATCTGTAAAATGGAGATTTAGCAACCGTTCTTCCTCTCCCTTACACTGTGAGCTCCATGAAGGACAGGGACTGGGTCCAGCCTGATTATTCAGCCCATTGATACCCCATCCCCAGCCCAAAATCACTTACGTATACATCTTTATACTCTGCAGCTTCCCCTCTCTCTATCTTCTTCAATAGCTTTCTCCCCCTGTAGACTGTAAGCTCCTCTACGGCAGGAATAATGTCTACCAAGAAGCATTGTTGCCTCGTGGATACAGCACAGGCCTGGGAGTGAGAAGGATCTGGGTTCTAACCCCAGCTCTGTGGTTCGCTTGCTGTGTGACTTTGGACAAGTCACTTAACTTCTCTGTGCCTCAGTTCCTTCATCTGTAAAATGAGGATGAAGCCTGTGAGCCTATGTGGGACAGGGACTGTGAGCCACTCAATTACCTTGTATCTACTACAGTGCTTATAACAGTGCCTGGCACATAGAAGTTAATAAATACCATTATTATGCTTATGATTACCAACTCGTATTGTACTCTCCCAAGCACTTAGTACAATGCTCCACACACAGTAAGTGTTCAGTAAATTCCAGTGACTGATCAGTTGATTGAATGATAGGGAGCTGGATGCAAGTGGAGTGAAATGCATGGTTTCAGATACTTTAGCTTTCGCTCTCTTTATGAACAGTAAGCCTTCTGGGTGAAAGAATCCAGCCTAGAAGAGCATCTGCTCTACTGAGAAGAATATGGAAATATTTCCATCACTAAGACTCAGTTTTCCTTATTTCATTTTCTCTCCCCTAGAAAGCTGTCTTTTTCAGAGGGAGGGCCACACAGCACTTCTTCTAATTCATTCCAAACAGTCATACATCATTACCTGAGGTCCCCCAGAAGCATCCTGAAAAATCACCTTCCCAAACACAGTGGATAGTATTAGCCCACCAGATCATATGCTTTGGTAAGAAAAAAACATAAACACAGAACAGATTTTTCCCTTTTAAATGAATCTGAGCATATTGAGTAAAGCAGATGCCGAGTGAATCAATCTGTCCTTTTTTTTTAGTGTGCAGAACAGAATGGTGAAGCAAAGCAAACAGAGCATTTATTGGTTGATAAAATGCTGTTTTAGTCTATCCTGGCATTATATGGTTATTGCTATGCAGCGAACATCTGTTATTAAATTCAGACTTCTGTTGCCTAGATACATTGAGTCAAAAGCTGGATCAGATGAGAAATCCATTTATTTGCAAGCTGCCTGTGAATGTCAGAGCCTATATTATTTGTTTGTCTTCATTCTAACTTTGTCCTTCAAAACTGAATCCCCCAGTTTTTAATCCTGATGTTCTAGCTGATAGGCTCTTCTAGACATTTCATTTGGCCAGAAGTGGTTAAAGAAAGAAATATTGTTTGGTGGAGACATTGACAAGAAGCTAGCACACCTCACAGTGTGAAACGGCAACAGTGCATGCTAGTCTCCTGGCCCAGAAGCATCAAGCAATCAATGGTATTTACTGAGCACTTACTCTGAGCAGAGACCAGTACTAAGCACTTGGCGGAGTAATAACACAATAGAATTGATAGTCACAGTCTCTGCCCTTTAGGTACTTACAATCCAGTGGGGGGAAACAGCTTTGCACACAGTAAGTGCTCAGTAAATATGATTGAATGAATGTTAAAATTAATTACAGATGGAGGAAGCAGCAGAGTATAGGGCTATGTCAGTAAGTGCAATGTGGCGGGATGGAAGGTGCGTATCAGTGCGTAAGGATTTCTAACCCAAGTGTATAGAAGACGTAAAAGAGAGAATAGTAGGGCTTAGTGACAACACCCTTTATCTTCACTAGCTCCAGACACCAGCCTAGATTTTGGCTTCTGGCACACAGTTCTGAGCAGAGATGCCACACAGAGTATGTATTGCTCCTTACATATATTTTTTCTTTCCCTGCTGACTCTCAATCAATAAATCAATCGTATTTATTGAGCACTTAGTGGGTACAGAGCACAGTACTAAGTGCTTGGGAGAGTACAACACAGTTGACAGACACTTTCCCCATCCACAAAGAGCTTACAGACTAGAGGATGCATCTTCTCCTCGCCTCTATCTCACCTCACGTTCCCTCTTTACCTAATTCATCTCCTATCAAACTTATTAGTATCACCTTGAAGGAACCTAGATATTTCAAGCAACAAAAGTGTTTAGTACAGTGCTTTGCACACAGTAGGCATGCAATAAATTCTATTGAATGAATGAACATAAAAGCAAACTTACTGTTGGGCTATCTCATAACAATGAGGCCCTGCTCACAGCGATCAGCTGAAGAAAACAGTAAGGAGTAAACAATTCGAGAACATTTTTCCTCCACCTAGTTACTGATCAATCAATGGTATTAAATAAGCACTTTCTGTATGCAGAGAACTGTTACTAAGCATTTAGCAGAGTATAATAGAGTTGACTTACTAGACATATTCCCTGCCCACAGCGAGCTTACTGATGTTCATTAGTTTGTGCAGAGCCAGTTCCTATTCCGGTAAGGCATTCAGAGTTGTTGACATCATTGAGTTAAGCTTGGAGCTGTCCAAACAGGAATTATGCTTCAGGCTAGTCTGGAGCCCATTTTATAGACACCAGCAGTACTGCAAATTGCAACCTGTTCACATGGAACACCAAGGTTTGTTGATGTGAGGACTTCAAAACTGTCTCACAGACTGAAAGGAAATATTAATGTTTTGACTGTTAAGGCAGCTTGCATCTTATCAAATTCTCTGCCGGTTGAGAAGATATTTTGAAATCAGACTGTGGTATAAAACAAATTACGCAGACTCTGCTTCAACCAGTAGGAATTGTCTTTTTGATAATATTCCAATAATTATTATTGATAATAATAATAATGACATTTATTAAGTGCTTACTATGAGATGAGTGCTGTAGCTGATACAAGGTTTTCAGATCAGACCTACTCTATAAAAATAATTGATTTTGTCATTTCAGACAATTTCTCTTGGGACTTTTTTTCCAGATCTAGCCTATTTATTTATACTTAAAAATGAATTATATGGCTGATTGACAAGAAAAAAATATGGGCAGAAGTCGAAGGAGGAAAGGAATACAAATAAAAATATTCAAGTTGAATCATGCAGTCCCCTGTAGTAGATAGAGCACAGATCTAGGAGTCAGAAGGTCATGAGTTCCAATCCCACTCCACCACTAGCCTATTGTGTGACCTTGAGTGAGTCACTTCACTTCTCTGAGCCTCAATTCCCTCATCTGTAAAATGGTTTTGTCCCACATGGGACAGAACTTTGTCCAACCTGATTTGCTTGTATTCACCCCAGCGCTTAGTACTGTGTCTGGCACATAGTAAGCACTTAACAAATGCCATAATTATTATTATTATTAGATTGTAAGATCCTTGAGGGCAGAGATCATGTCTAGTTATTCTCCCAAATAGTGCAGTACTCTGCACCAAGTAAGCACACAATAAATACTACGGATCGATTGACTGATATATGAAACATCTCGAGCAACAGGAGCCTTGATAATAGAAGAGATAATAAGGCTCTCCCAAAGCCAGAATGCCACAGACAGTGGCAGTTTCTTTCCCGGAGATAATAAATGTGTCCTCCGTCTGACTAGAACCAACCAAACATCCGGCTGCCTAGGAGCAGATCACATTTCTTCATTTTCTAGCCCTGAGCCTTCCACTGACATCCTCATGCAGCTGATAATAATAATAATAATATTAATAATTATTATTATATTTGTGAATCACTTACTATGTTCAAAGCACTGTTCTAAGCTGATGCAGGGAATTAAAAAATTAAATGGGACTGGTCTGTGGATTGTTTGATTCACTATTCTAATGGGTGACCCTTAGAGGATGCTAAGGTAGTACAACAGGGAGAATTTGGTTACGCTCTTCTGGGTGTGCTCTCCCAGAACTTCAGAGGCACGTTAGTGAAATTGCCGCAAGCTCCAGCAAAGAGATGGAGATCTTTGATAGGGTGGAGTAGAGACGTGAAACCTGTGAGAAAAGAAAGCAATATTGTGCAACATTTTTCCCTTTTCCCCCCATTAGTAATATTCTAGAAAAATGCTAGAGAGGAATCTCATGAAACATTTTCTTTTAAAATGATGGATGGAAGCTTATAAAAGACAGACACAGTTTCAAACATTGTTGAAGTTTCACTTCACTCCCTTAAAATGATTTCTAATAACTGTTTTTAGGGAGATGTTTTATGCAAGACAACTACATTTTAGAAACTGCAATACTGCTCTCTTGGAATTTGAAACTGTGTCTGTTAGGTAAAAACTTGCAATTTTATTCTCAAATAAATTCACTTTATGATGTTTCACATGGCAATACTCGTTAGGAAAAATGTTCCTCCTGCCCTAGGGGGTGTTTTTTCCCTTGAGCTCATTGCCTAAATGTAAGAATTTCTTCTGTCTGGACTTACACAGTGGAAACTATCCATGTGTGCCAATATGTCTGATAAAAATCTGTGAGTACCTGACGGTCCCTCATGGGACACAGATTGTGATTGATCTGACTGTATTAAGCTAGTGCCTAGCTCAGTGTTAGCACAAAGTTAGCACTTGAAAAATATCACAAATATTATCATTATTTTCCAGGAATCCTGATTCACCAGGTGATTATTGCACATAGTAAAGAACTCCTGTGAGAAGACTCAGGGTTCTATTTAGGGTTAGAGCAGAGCTCAAACCTGGGGGCAGGGCAGGGTTGTCTGAACCTCTGACACCCTGTCAAGAGCCGAGCCAAATCCCCAGGAGACCCTGGAGTTAACACAACATCCATTAAGCAGCTGGAGCAACAAAGGGATTGATTCCCAATAACAAGGCAAAAATCAATTCACAATCAGATACATGAAATTCATGCAAATGACCCTCAAAATGAAACTACCAAGAAAACAGAAGTGGATTAATGACATCCTGATGTTCAGCAAGGTTTCAATTGGTTGGGGGGAAGCTCATCTTCTTTCTTTATAGATTGTATAGATTGTTATAATTGTTTCATATATTGCATAGATTGTTGTATAGATGTTATGCTATCATCATTGCAGATTGTATGCTCATTTTGGACAGGGGATGTCTACTAACTGTTGTATTCTCCCAAGTACTTAGTACAGGGCTCTGCACACAGTAAGCGCTCAATAAATACCATTGATTGATTGATCAATTGATATTCTCCAACTGTAGTGTGGAAAAACTGTCTCCAGTCCTGTATCCCCAAATTCCTGGAAGTACTAAATATTTCACTAAAGTTTAATTGACTAAATGAACATATCTGTTGGCATATATACACTATGGGAGTTCAAGAAAAAATTCATGCTTTCCTGGACACCAAATAAGGTAAAATCAATCACTCAATTAATGTCATTCATTGAGCTGTGTGCAGGGCACTTTAATATATGCTTGGGAGAGAAAAATACAACAGGGTTTGTAGACATAATTCCTACCCTCAAAGAGCATTAAAATAAATTACAGATAGGAGAAGCAGCAGAGAACAGGAATTTGTACATAACTGTTGTGGGGCTGGAGTTGGGTAGCCAGGGGTTAAAGGAGATGTGGGACTGGGGTGAGGAGAGGATCAAAGGTCTTAAGGGGTACAGCCACAAGTGCATAGGTGATGCAGAAAGAAGAGTAAGGAGGCAGGAGACAGAGAGGGAACCTGTGAAGAGCCTGAGAAGGAACAGCCAGAAAGGTAGGAGGAGAAGCAGAGGAGGACAGTATCAGTGAAGCTAAGGTTAGATAATGTTTACAGGACAAGAGAATGGGTCACCAGTATCGAAGATGCCCACATGATGAAAATGGAGAAATTACTTGAAATCCCAAAAGAACCAACTGCATGCATCTTGAGAATTCCCCATTTAAAACTAAATTGGTCTCACTTACTGAAACCTGACCCTGGGGCAAGAGCAAACCAGCCCTGGCACTTGTGTACGGTTAAAAGTCCAGGGAAATCCTTGAGTGATCTATCCTGTGCATGGATGTCTACTGTGGCTTCCAATGGGACCCAGACTTCACATTTCTCCCTATTGTGTTTCCTAAGATATTTCCTCCAAGGGTTCTTCTACCATTTTATGCCCCTGCTCTAGCTCACACCATCTTGTACCATGTGAGAATCCTGTCAAGTCCTTGGTTCTGACCCTATCCTGACTTCCCTTAGCTAGGACTCATATGCTAGTTTGAATTTGTTTTTTCAGCTTCTCTTTCAGGACTGTCCATTGAGGAAAAAACACCTTTTATTTCCTGACTGGCCAAATTCCTTGTATTAACCATCTGGAGAATCTTAATAGCCCAGATTTGCATCTTGGTTCCTGGGTCTTCTCAGTCCTAGGGATTCATTTGAATATGTCAAAACCTGGAGAATTCTTCTTTGAAAGGATCTGTGATGCTAAAGAGTAAGAGTTGTTGTGCTCAAAAGACTTCCAAATCTCCCTGAATCACCAAGATAGAGAACATATCTAAAGGTGTGATGGGTAACCTGCTTTGAGATCTAATACATGGTGACGGTGTAGGCCCTGGCTAGGAATTTTCTCTTAGAAAATGTGTCATCAGGCTCGGACCTATCTTGCTATCAATAAATCAATCATTTATTGAATGCTTTCTGTGTGCAGAGCACCATGCTAGCCATGTGAGCCAATGAGTTCTCATTTGCTATCAAATTTCTTCATGACTAGTGTCCCTTTATTCCATCTCTTCCGAAGCTGAACCAACAGCAAAGGTGTCTAGAGAACTGCTGACATGTCTGACAAGGCTGTAAACTCCTTCTGGGCAGAAATCATGTTTACCAACTCTATTGTATTGTATTTTCCAAAATGCTTAGCACAGTGTTCTGCACACAGTAAGGACTCAATAAATATCATTGATTGCTTGACTTTGTGGCAAAGGCCTTTACGTTCAATGGTAACATTTCTGGTGGGGAGAATTTTTTGATGTATGTGTGTTTGATAGGAGTGTGAATGCTAACATGTACAGTATAAAAACCAATCACAGAGTGGTATTTACTAAGCACGAATTTCTTGGGAGAGTAGAGCAGAAGCAAAAAGACAGCATTCCTATCTTCAAGGGATTGATAAAGAATGGCCCTTGCTGCACTGTTGCATTTATTACCCTTAGTTTCTGTTAACATTTTCCTTTCTCCCTCACATCTCAGTCTTCCCAAAGATCGATTTTAGATCTAAGGCAGGCAGGCACCCCATCTCCAATCAGAGAGTGCCAAGCTTATCTGTCTTTTGCTGCTACCTCCCATGACTATGCCACATTAGTTGAGGTTTGCTTCATCGTGTCCTTAATGCTTTTCCTTGCAGGGGTGGATGGATTAGCAGTGAGGTAATGGTTGTTTGTCTTCGGCTGAGTTTATTTTACTTAATCCAAGACAACATGTGAGGCTCCTCTGATCTAAGATAGAAACTGATTGAAGAGGATGTTTGTTTGCATTATCTGAAAGAAAATAATGCTTTCATTTTAATAGTTTTCTTCTGAGAATAATCAGAGCTTAAACAATGTCCTTACTGAGAAATTAGTCAAACGTACTTTTTGAGCATTTACTCTGAGAAGTCAGAGATGTCCATGAAGGCAGTATTGTTAGTGTGGCCCCCTCCATTGGCAAAGATAGTTAAGAACTTTAAAGCGAAAACTAACGTCTTAGTTTTCTTGACCACATTCTTGGTTTCCAGCATTGCCATTTGTCTGACTGTTGAACGCTGGTCTTAAATAATTTAGGCTTGCATTATTTCCCAAATGAACAACCATAAAAGATGTTGGAACTAATGGCTTGACCTTTCTTCCTTAGCATGAAAAATAATAATTATACTAATAATTGGGAGCACTGGGGCTATATCCACCAGGATTTGAGTTTTGCTTGTATATCATTTTGTATCATAGAACTCAATAGGTGGGGACAACCTCAAGAAATGATTTGGTCCGTTTTTAGTGTTGATTGAGAACATAAATGCTTCCCAGGAATGGATGGCTGACTGGCGATTACAACCTCCAGTTCTACATCCCTCCTCATCAGTTGCTTTGACTGAGCATCTACTCTGTGCCCAGCAATGTTTGAGGCAAATCGACAATGTACAGCAGAAGTAACAGACATGGTTGAGCCTACAGTGGAACAGTGAAGAGAAACAATTTCATATATTAACCCATACACAGTAGGGAAAGGGGTATTGAGATAACAATACCGCACATGGGTGGATAAAATGAATCAGTAGCAAATGAGTGACAAGTAACAAATAATCATATATGTATGTAAAAGTGTTGGGGTGACTGCAGGGATGGCATGAATGGAAATTTGGGAGGATTCATCAAGGAAGGCCTTCTGGAGGAGGTAAGTTTTCAAAGGTCTTTGAGGAGAGCTGTGGTTTGGCCAAATCAAGGAGGCAGCGTGTTCAGGTGAAGGAGAAGGTGTGATGGCTGCATCTTAGGCAGGACACAAAGCTTGAGTCCTCAGAAGACTTGAAGCACAATCTCATATCTATCACAGGCCTGCTGCATGACCTTGAGCAAGTCAGTTAACTTCTCTGTACCTCAATTCTCTCATCTGTAAAATGGGGATTAAATATCTTTCTCCCCCTCCTTAGGCTGTAAACCCCATGTGGGAAGGAGACTGCGTCTGACCTGATTATCTTGAATTTACCCCAGTGCTTAGTACAGTGTTTGGCAAGCATTAGGGCAGAGAACGTACCTAGCAACTCCGTTATATTGTACTCGCCCAAGTGCTTAGTACAGTGCTGTGCACATAGTAAGGGCTCAGTAAATATGATGATGATGGCATTTATTAAGTGCTTATTTTGTGCAAAGCACTGTTCTAAGCACTGGGGAGGTTACAAGGTGATCAGGTTGTCCCACGGGGGGCTCACAGTCTTCATCCCCATTTTACAGATGAGGGAACTGAGGCCCAGAGAAGTGAAGTGACTTGCCCAAAGTCACACAGCTGACAATTGGTGGAGCCGGGATTTGAACCCATGACCTCTGACTCCAAAGCCCGGGCTCTTTCCACTGAGCCATGCTGTATTATTGTTATTATTATTATTATTGTTTTTTCATGATTTGGGAAGGAATACTCCCCCAGCAGCTCCTCTGACCAAACTGCAGAATTTCAAAAAGGAAAATAGCTTTTTGCTCACCCTGCAAGTACCTCAAGGAAAGGGCAGTGGGTGAGAAACTGGAATAAGTGAGCAAGAGAAGCCATAACATCTTTTTCCATACAGATATTTGAAACCAGAAATGATTCCCAGAGGTGGGAGGACAATCCTTTCTGGAGACAGGGGGCTGGACAAAATGACTCAGGTGTTGGGGAGAAGAAGAAGATACCTGCCAGCTGTAGGATTCTGTGGTTAAACTAGAAAAATGTGGTGGAAACAGGCAAAGGAAGATTTGACACTCTGAACACCTGCTGCCTTGAGCAGCAGTGCTGGACCCAGTCTGGACTTTTTGCATCATTCTTGTTTATCTGCCACTGATTCCCTCCACCTAGACAAACTCTCTCCATCACCTAAGGGGCAGGGAATCTCCATGTGTGAATGCTAGGAACGAATGAATAAAGTGGCTGTGAATGTTGAGAGAACATCTGCTGCCCTCACTGCTGAGCAGATGAGGCCAAACCACTGCAGTGTCATAGCCTTTCCTCTTTCCCAGAGCTGGTGCCTGAGCCTTCCATTGGGAAAATGCATAAAGTCAATATCGCCTGTAGCATCTGAGCTGCTTGGCACTAGCTGCTTTCTCATCTTCATGGTTTACTGGGTCCAGGATGATGGCCAAGCAGAGTCATGAGTTACTTTGGTTATTAGGAAGTATCTTAAATGGAGCAGCAAGACACCCTGATTGAGGTAGACCTTAATTGGGAACCTTTTCATTTGCTTTAGTCAGCCCCAACCAAAAGTAGTAATAATAATAATTACGGTACTTGTTAAGCACTTATGTGCCAAATACTGTTCTAAGCACAGTGGTACATACAAGATAATCAGATTGGACACAGTCCCTAACCCTCCTGGGCTCACACTCTTAATCCCCATTTTACAGATGAGGTCACTGAGGCCCAGAGAAGTTGTGATATTTGCCCAGTGGACAAGTGACAGAGCCAGAATTGGAAGCCAGGTCCTTATGACTCCCAGGCGCTTGTATTATCAACTAAACCACACTGTTTCTATGGCTGAATAAAGAAGCACAAACGTGGATTGAGCTCATTTACACAATGCTGCCCCCCTGCATTGAATACATCTAACGTTAGAATTTTCTGATCCCAATATCTGTAGGGAATCAAGGATGCAGCATGGCCTAGTGGAAAGAGCAAGAACTTGGAATGACCACCCCTGGGTTCTTCCCCTAGTTCTGTCCCCAGGTTGCTGTCTGACCTTGGCCGAGTCATTTAACTCCTCTATGGGTCAGTTTCCCCATTTGGAAAATTGGGGAAAAGATATCTACTCCTCCTAACACTTCAATTCTGTTGATTTATTGTGTACCTGCTATGTGGAGAGCACTGTGCTTGGGAGGACACAGTAGAGTTAGTAAAGATGATCCGAGCCTCAAGGATCCTGCAATCTAGCAAGGGAGATGGGCACTAAAATAAATTATGGTTTGGGGGAAGCAGCTGCATATTATATATATAAGGAGGGAGATACATATATACATACATATATGCATATAATAATAATGATGGTACTTGTTAAGCGCTTACTATGTGCCAAGCACTGTTTTAAGCAGTGTGGTAGATACAGGATAGTCAGGTTGTCCCACATGGGACTCACAGTCTTAATCCCCATTTTACAGATGAGGTAACTGAGGCACAGAGAAGTTAAGTGACTTGCCCAATGTCACACAGCTGACAAGTGGCGGAGCTGGTATTAGAACCCATGACCTCTGACTCCCAAGCCTGGGCTCTTTCCACTAAGCCACACTGCTTCTCAATCCATGATGCTTCTCATATATATGTGCTATGAGAGTGACTGGGGGAGAGAGTGAGTTCACAAGTGTTTAGGAGATACAGAGGTGCTAATATAGCCATTGGGAGGGTGTATCTGGTGAGAAGGCTCCCTTAGATTGTGTACCCAATGAGGGACAGGTACTTTGTCTTATATGATTATCTTGCATTAATATCAGCATTTGGCCCAAAGTCAGTGCTCAGTAGATGCCACAATTAAGTCCCTCACCAAAAGGTCTGTATTTTCTTGGAAAGCTTGGAAAATATAAGTTAAAAGTGTGTGATTCATGTGAGCACTGGAAAATATAAGTTAAAAGTATGTGATTCATGTGAGCACATAGAGTTTGAAGCCAAAGAAAGTTTTATTTATTATCCAAACTAATTGAAACCAAGGCTGACCAGAGAGAGGCTTGCCCTTTTTTCTTCGGCCATCCAAATGTGTTTCCAATAACTCCAACTATCTTTAGTACAGAAGTCCCATCAATTCAGTATCTGAAGCTGAAATAATCAGATTCATTCTCTACCCATGTTGGCCACGTTCACTGTCAGATAGAGTGTTGCTTATCTCATCCTCTCCCATTTTGCCTCCTAAGCCAATTCCCCCTTGAGAATGCTCAGATACTACTTTGTCTGGACACAGCTTTACTTCTACTATTTCCTCCAATCTATGGGGCTGGGTAGGTGCGGGACTGAGCTCACCAGGCATTCCTACTCTGAAAAGTTTAGCTCCATCTGGAAATCTGCAGCTCAGTATGTTTCATTCCACTGGGGTATTTGCCTACACCTGTTCCCCCCCCACCCCTCACCCCCTGCCCCATGATACAATTGTTTGGTTGTCTTTGAAACAGTAATTGAGCCCAGTGGTATTTAGAAGCATAACTAGTCATGGCCAACTGAATGGAATAAATTAGAAGGAAATGCAAGTGCACTGAAAATTACCCACAGGCTTTCTGGGCTTTTTGAGTGTCTCTTGACAAATGTTAATGCAAAGTATGTTCACTGAGAGTCGGAAGCCTTTCAGGTGAATTTACTCTTCATCCGGTGAGGGGAAATGGCCCATTGCCTGGCCTTGCACCAAACAAACCTTCCCGAAGGAAGGGAGAGAGTTTAAAGCATAGACGAACACAACCTCTGTGCAGTCAAGCTCTGGATCTACAAATGGGAGCCAAGGATAGCCAGCATCTAAGAGGGCCAGGAGAGCCCTGGAATTTTCCATGAGAGCTTGGAGAAAAGACATTGACAGCTGCAGCTGCTGCATCTGCAGAGAAATCATCATTCTCTGAAACAATAATTACTTGAGAATGGAGGAAAAAAAGCTCATTGTTAACAGGGTGCGGTGGAGGGAACTGGAAAAGGCAAGAAGAGAAGTTCATCTTGTCAGTTACATCCAAGGTGTTGGGGCTCTGTCCTTAAAAGGTGCCTTACTGCTTGGGTGTGTTGTGAGGCCAAGGAGGAACCCCCTGGTCATTTGGTCCAGGCTGAACTATTAGTGGCTAGGCTGAGCGCCGTGCTTGGCCCTCTAGGACTCACAGTCACTTGGTATAACTAGAGTCAATCCCACTTGTTAGATCATGGCAAATCAGGGACACTGGTGGTGAACTGGGAAGCTGCTGGGAGATACGTGATCATTTTGTGTCCTAAAGAGGTGACTGACCTACTTTCCCCCAGTCATTTGAAAAAGTTCATGCTTTTCTCAAAGAAAGACTGTACATTCCAGAAGCTAGTTTATTATCGTATGATTAAATGCTAACTACATGCTATGTGCCGGAGTAGATTCATTATCAAGTTCCCTGCCCCAAAAGGGGATCACTCACCACAAAGGGATGGACAGATAGAAAGATCGGTAGCAATGAATTTTGAACTCCGATTAGGTGACAAAGTCAACAAACCAGCATAAGAGTGTGTGAAATCAATTAATCAATCATATATCTTGAGCGCTTACTGAATATGGAGCACCATACTAAGCGCTTGGGAAAGTACAGTACAACAGGGTTGGTAGACACATTCCCTGCACACGGTCTAGAGAAAGAGACAGACATTAATATAAATAAATAAATTACAGATTTGTACAGAACTGCTTCAGTTAGTGCCCAATGTGGGTGCCTAAGATCCCTCAGGATCTTGTGAGGTTCAAAGAACCAGAGAGAGATCCATTCCATTCCCAGCATCCTTTCTTTCCTTAGAACCAAGAGTTCCTTCTTAAACTAATGTTAAACTAATTTTCCCCATCTCTGCTCAGTGTGTAGCCAACCAGGCCAGAGAAAGCCAAACCCTAGGAATGTCAGGTTGTTTCTTGCTCTATTTGAGCCTGAATTGCTTTCCCTCTCATTTTCTATGCAAAGAAGGGCTTGCTAGTTCCTCTGTTCCAGCAGATGATGTTAGCCAATGGAACTCTGGCCTTTGAAAACTTTCCTAAATCAGTTCCTACCTTCTCAGTGTCCCAGAGAAGCCAGCAAGAGAGAATTACTCTTCGATTTCCAAATCTCCCTGGAAACCAGATGACTGGCCCCTCATCTCAGCTCTGCAGGGAGTGGCGCGGGACAAGATAAGTGTTCTTCTCTGGATGCTGCCTAGCTGAGTGGTTTCCCCACCGTACCTCCTTCCCCTCCCCACAGCACCTGTATATATGTTTATACAGATTTATTACTCTATTTATTTTACTTGTACATATTTACTATTCTATTTTATTTTGTTAATACGTTTTGTTTTGTTGTCTGTCTCCCCCTTCTAGACTGTGAGCCTTCTGTTAGGTGGGGACCATCTCTATATGTTGCCAACTTGTACTTCCCAAGCGCTTAGTACAGTGCTCAGCACACAGTAAGTGCTCAATAAATACGATTGAATGAATGAATGAATTTGGGAGCAGGGAAAACTGTGGGACCTGGGATCTCTGGAAATAAAGCATGGCCTAGTGGAAAGAGTAGAAGCTTGGATTCTAACCACGGCTCTGCCACTTCTCTGCTATATGAACTTGGGCAAATCATTTCACTTCTCTGTGCCTCAGTGACCTCATTTGTAAAGTGGGGATTGAGACTGTAAGCTCCACATGGGGCAGGGACTATTATTATTATGATGATTATTATCATTAACTTCTCTGTTCTGCAGTTAACTCATTTGTAAAATGGGGATTAAGACTGAGATCCCCATGTGGCACAGGAACTGTGTCCAAACTGGTTATCATTTATCTAACTCAGTGCTTAGAACAGTGCCTGGCATGTAGAAAGTGCTTAGCAAATACCATTTAAAAATTAAAAAATAAATAAAATGAAGGCCTCACTTTACTCCATACTGCTGAGAGAAGTGATAGACTATCATAATCAACTGGACTATCAGCTGACTTCAGGTACCAGCAAATCTAAGATTCCAGTATTTAAATCAAAACCCCAGCAGGCTCCCTGCTCTAACTCAGAGGAATTTTTTTTTTTGTAAGGATCTGCTTTCCTATCAAATGACTGTAAATTGCTTAAAGCTTTCTAGATTCCTTATAGAGTTATCATTAAGAAGTTAGCATTTTTAATTCACTTTGGAGGGCCTTTTTGAGGCTTTATAACACTTCCCTCAGTTTCTGTGACAACAAATTCATTTTTCACTATAATTAAAATGTCACTTTGATAAATAATTCAATCAACCTCTTTCCACCTATGAAGCTTTTTGCTATAATTGTTCTTATTCTGCTGAATTAAAAGAATTCAAGAGAGAATTTGAGGTATTTAGGCAACAAAGATAAATAGGGCTTATTTGCAATTCTCCCACAAACTGTTATTAACTCAGGCATCATCTTGATCCCTTTCCCCACTGTTCCTCTTTCCCCTTCACTCCCCCTGCCCCCACCCCAGCACCGATGCACTGGTTCTTAGTTCCCTAAGGTGGCTTGTGTAGCCACCTGAGCCCTGTATGACAGCTTCATTCTCCTCAGTCATTCCCTCTCTAGATACTGACTAAATCCTCAGGTCCTCAGAGAAGCCCGTCCTTTGGAGATGGCATAATGTTACTAAAAGAAGAGCATACATTAACATCAAGCCCTCCTTCGAGTTATGGGCCCTCGTGGCTAAATAATATATTGAATGTCACCTGCATAAATCCTACAGAAACAGAGGCAAGGTCTGGCCTCTAAGAACTGTGGTCCAAATTTCTTCTTTTATGGTCTGAAGTGGTTCCCTCCCACTCACCCCCTTATTTTTTTCTTTTCCTTCTTTTTCCTTCTTCCTCTTCCCCTCCCTCCTGTCTCTGAGCTGCAGCTTCTAAGGGTCAAGATGTGTATGCATTTTAGTGGGCCTTTTTGGGTTCACCAGGTGATGGCATCACTTCAAAGCTCTAATTTGGAGGACATAAAAATGACCTGAAAACCTTAGGCAGTTAGTGGGACAGACCTTCATTTCTGGATAGTCCTGATGAAATTAGGACATCTGGTCTTTTCCATCAAGTTGAAGGAACTGCAGAGAACCAAAGAGGGCCCAGTAGCTCCTACTGAACAGAGAACAGGTTAAGACCCGCTGAGGTTGGTGCTTATTCATTCATTCATTCGATTGTATTTATTGAGCACTTACTGTGTGCCGAGCACTGTACTAAGCACTTGGAAAGTACAATTCAGCAACAAAGACAAGCCCTACCCCACAACGGGCTCACAGTCTAGAAGCAGGAAACAGACAACAAAACAAAACATGTAGACAGGCATCAATAGCATCAATATAA
Source organism: Tachyglossus aculeatus (assembly GCF_015852505.1). Classification (NCBI taxonomy): domain Eukaryota; kingdom Metazoa; phylum Chordata; class Mammalia; order Monotremata; family Tachyglossidae; genus Tachyglossus; species Tachyglossus aculeatus. The sequence continues at coordinate 22,964,727 of NC_052101.1, read as the reverse complement.
ATAAATAGAATTATAGATATATAAACATCAATAATAGAATAATAAATACATACACATATACACAAGTGCTGTGGGGCAGGGAGTGGGGGTTAGAACAGAGGGAGGGAGTCAGGGCAAAGTGGGGAGGAGGAAAAGAGGGGTTCAGTTTGGGAAGGCCTCCGGGAGGAGGTGAGCTTTCAGTTGGGCTTCAAAGTGGGAAAGTGTGCTAGTTTGGCAGAGGTGAGGAGGGAGAGCATTACAGGCCAGAGGTAGGATGTGGGCCAGGGGTTGATAGTGGGACAGATGAGAATGAGGCACAATGAGGAGGTTAGCACCACAGGAGCAAAGTGTGCAGGCTGGGCTGTAGAAGGAGAGAAGGGAATTGAGGTAGGAGGGGGCAAGGTGATGGAGAGCTTATGACTTCCTTGGGGTAAAAGAAAGTGGTCTTCAGTTTCCATTGTTTTAAAATCAGGCCTAAGCCTGAGAAGAGTCCTAATTATAAATATTTAGTTAAGTTTTTCTTAACACTTTTACCTGTCATAATGGATTTCTCAATTTATAAATCCATCCTAATTCTATCACAGGCAATTAAGTTAGTGTAGCGAGGAATCACTGATATCTCCATGGCCATCAATACAATTGACATGTATTTTGGAAGATGGTATCTGGAAGGTTTGGCCATTTTAAACTGCAGCATAAATTAATTTTTCAAGGGCATTTCCAATCACCTCATTTTATAAAAGCCTGGAGTTTCCTGGGGTAATTAACACCCATGATCTTATTTCTTGTGTGAGTATCATCATTCTTCTCTTTCTAATATGCATCCCTCAGTTCCAAACCAAAGTCTGGAATTCTTTGGTCTGTGAACTGGTGCTGGAGTCTGATGGCCTAAATCAATAATATTTATTGAGCGTTTGTGTGCAGGCTACTGTACTAAGCTCTTCGGAGAGTACAATATAACTGATACATTCCCTGCTCACAATGACCTTACACAATGATAGGGGGAGACAGACATTGATATAAATGAATAAATTACAGATATGTATATAAATGCTGAGGGAAAAGTGAATAAAGGGAGGAAATCCAAGTGCAAGGGTGACACAGAAGGGAGAGGGAGAAGGGGAAATGAGAGCTTAGTCAGGGACGGCCTCTTGGAGACGTGCTTTCAGTAAGACTTTGAAGGTGGGAAGAGTAATTGTGTGTCAGATATGAATAGGGAAGACATCCCAGGTCACAGGCAGGATATGGGCCAGAAGTCAGTGGTGAGATAGACAAGATGGAGGTACAGTGTGTAGGTTGACTGTAAAGGAGTGAAGCTTGTGGTCTGTGTTGTAATGGTAGGGCAGAGAGGTAAGGTTGAAGGGGCAAGGTGATTGAGTGCTTTAAAGTTGATGGTAAGGAGTTTCTGTTTGACATGGAGGTGGATGGACAACTACTGGCAGTTCTTGAAAAGAGGGGAAACACAGACTGAACGGTTATGTAGAAAAATGATCAGGTAGCAGAGTGAAGTCTGAACAGGAGTGAGAAGAGACGGGAGGCACGGAGATCAGAAAGGAGGCTGATACAATAATCAAGTTGGGATAGGATAAGTGCTTGGATCAACGTGGTAGTTTGGATGGAAAGCAAAGGGCATATTTTAGCAATGCTGTGAAGGTTGTATCAATGGGTTTTAGTGACAGACTATCTGGGTTGAATGAAAGAGATGAGTAAATGATAATGCCAAGATTACTGGCTTGTGAGACAGGGAGGATGGTAGTGTGTCTACAGTGATGTGAAAGTCAGGGAGAAGGGAAGGTGAGGGTGGGAAAATGAGGAGTTCCGTTTTGGACATGTTACATTTGTGGTGTTGGTGGTACATCCAACTAGAGATGTCTTTAAGGCAGGAGAAAATGGGAGACTGTTGAGGAGAGTGATCCAGGCTGGAGATGTAGATATGGGAATCATCTGCATAGAGATAGAAGTTGAAGCCATGGAGCAAATGAGTTCTCCAAGGGAGTGGGTGTAGATGGAGAATAGAAGGGAACCCAGCCCTGAACCTACAGGAACCACCACCCCTCACCCACAGTTAGGGGATGGGAGATAGCAGAGAAGCCCGCAAAGGAGACTGAAAAATGAGCAGAACCAAGAGAGGACAGTGTCAGGGAAGCCAAGGTTGGCTGATGTTTCCAGGAGAAGGAGGTGGTCAAATGTGTGAAAGGCACCTGAGAGGTTGAGAAGGATTAGGATGGAGTGGAGGGCATTGGATCTGGCAAGAAGGAGATCATTTGTGACCTTTGAGAGGGCAGTTTCTGTGAAAGGGGCAGAAGCCAGATTGAAGGGGGTCAAGGAGAGAATTGGAGGTGAAGAACTAGGGACATCAGGTGTAAGTAATTCAAGAAGTTTGGAGAGGAATGGTAAGGGGGAGATGGGTGTTAACTGGAGGGAGCCATGGGGTCAAGTATGGTTTTTTAGGGGTGATGGTGGAGACATGAGCTTGTGGGGAAAAATCCATTGGAGAGTGAACAGTTGAAGATGGCATTCAGGGAGGGAAGAAGGGAGGGAGCAAAGTGCTTTATTGGGATCAGATATGCAGGTGGAGGGGGTGGATTTTGAGAGAAGTTAGGAGATGTCTGAAGTAAGAGGCCTAAAGTAAGCAAGGCTGCCTGAATTTTTGCTGCACCTGTCAACTGGTATCTGAGATGTAGTGTTCATTTTGCCACTCGCATCATTTGCAAATCCCAGAAAGGAATACTACGATCCTACAAACACTTCCCAGGCAAATACTTTTGGAGGTGAATCAAGAAAACCAAAACTATAGTAAATCTTAACATTTGGAAATTTAAAAATTATTTTTACCTACATTTTAAAAAGTTATGAGCCCATGAACTCTATATGTTTTATTAAACTGGAGGATTGGTAAAGTGGTTATTGGCCAGGGATTGGGATCCAGTTCAATTGTTATCATTTCTGAACTGCTGTGGTTATCTTCTGTGTTGTTGGTTATTGTTGGACCCTGATGTGCTTCTTAAGGTGTAAGAGAGCAATAGCACCTCTATTATCTCATCTTGTTCACACAACAGCTCGGTCCTCACAGTCAATTGGGTTTTACATCAATCATGGAACTGTGTCTGAAACAGAAGAATTTGATTTCAACAAGTACAAACTCTTCACCAGAAAAAAAAGTTGATGCAAAAACATGCCCTCCAATCATGGCTGATTCAAGAGCAGGAGAGGAAATTGTTGTAATTGTCATCTGTGCTGGTTTCAAATGGTTCTAAGTGTGTTCCCAGGAGACAGGAGGAGGGTAATGAAAGCTAGTGTGCAGATTGGTTTGGCACTGCTTCTTCCGGGAGAGGGTTTCCTGCTGGATATGGGAATGTTCCATCTGTAAGCCATGGACAAATAGATGAACAGAGTCCAATCAGGGGAAACAGAAACAGCTGCTACACCACCCTTTATAGGAGGGTGAGTTTATTCTCGGCTCACTCTTGTACCCTTTTCCATACTGAAGTTGCATACAGTGTGATGGTTTGATTAGGGGGTCCTCTTTCCCCTAACCGACTTCTCTCGATCAAGGGGAACACAACATTGCATGTAGTCAAATGCCCTTCACTGGTTTGGCAGTCAAGATTAAGCCCAGTGACTTGATGATGGATTCTGCCATTGGGAAGAATGAATGAGCCTTGATCCTGAGACTCCAGGACTGAGAATCTGCGCAGAGGAAGGGATTATAGTGCTCGTGGCTTGTGCAGCCAATGGTCCCTGCCAGTCATGTTTCTGCTGGGGTAAAGAATGCATCGAGAGAATAGACAGCCAAGAGTGCAGGACATTTTGCAATGTGTATATGCTGTCTTCACTCACTCTGGACAGTTACAGGGAGAATTAGGATCAGAATCCACTTCTCCGGTTTCCCAGAGTACTGCTCTTTCCACTGGACCTCCGTCAGGTAAAAAAAAATCCCAGAATTCATCAGGACTAGTCCCCTAGTTCAAAATCTTCTAACATACTCATAACCACCCAGAGGACTTTAGTTCAAATTGATTTACTTACAGGAAGTCCTCTGATTTATGCTCCATCAGTTTCTGAAAACTATAACAATGCTATAAGGGGTGAATACCCTCATGCTCCTATTTTTGCCAAAATTACCAGAATTGTTTGCTTAATTATAAATGAGGAATATAGCTTAGTCATGTATTTATATCATAAAAGGGAACCTCATTCACATAAACATCACATAGTTTAAAAGTCAGTTCATAAAAAAACAGAGTACCACAGTGTGCTGCTACGACAGTTCTGAAACATACAGAGAAACATCACACCCTTTTTCATATTATTTAGTTTTACAAAAATGAGTTAGTGTGTCTGGTTGGATGAGTTTGAAGGTGATTTAGAGGGGTTTTTTGAAGGGTTCTTAACTGGAGTATTTTCAGGAGTCTTGACAACATCTGGTCTGTATTGGGCAGCTCATGCCATTGCCACCACTTCCTTTGGGGGTCCCTAAGGCTGCAGGGGAGACTGAGGTCAACTGGAGAGGAGGAAACTGAATAGCAACCCCTCTAATTGCTGCTATGAACCTGCTATGGTGATACCCCAGCTGCTGCAGGTGCCACGATCCCCTACCCCATCACACCTCAGTCCGGCCCAGAAGTTTAGCAGCTCTGTGAGGCGGAGTCCAAGAGAGATGAGAGGCAGCGGCAGCAGCAGTAACATTGAGCAGAGGAAGGACATTGCTGGGGGAGATCAGGAAAGATACAAAGAGGGAAAGGACAGAGTTATGTAATATCTCACAAATCTGATGTCATAAAGCGGCCACTAGGTCATATACCTAGTATATACAGGGTGTTCGCCGGAAATCCAAGACTCCCTGCACTCTATTATTTGTGTCTATTTACTTGATTATATAGCTTTCCAACTCTGTTGTGTTGTATTCTTCCAAGTGCTTAGTACAATGCTATGCACAAAGTGCTCAATAGCGTGGCCCATTGGAAAGAGCACGGGCTTTGGAGTCAAAGGTCATGTGTTCAAATCCCGGCTCAGCCAATTGTCAGCTGTGTGACTTTGGGCAAGTCACTTAACTTCTCTGGGCCTCAGTTACCTCATTTGTAAAATGGGTATTAAGACTGTGAGCCCCCCGTGGGACAACCTGATTACCTTGTAATCTTCCCAGCGCTTAGAACAGTGCTTTGCACATAGTAAGTGCTTAATAAATGCCATCATTATTATTATTATTATTAAATACCATTGATTGATCTTTCCATCCTCATACTAGAATAATAATAATGGCACTTATTAAGCGCTTACTATGTGCAACTATAACAAGATGTATATTACTTTCTCCTCCTCTAAGTGTAAATGTACTTACAACCAAGTTAGGTTGTAAGTTCCTTAAAAACAGAGCTCATGCTTTTTACTTTTTTTATGGTAATTGTTAAGCGCTTGCTCTGTGGCAGGTCCTGTACTAAGCCCTGGGGTAGATGCAAACTAATCAGATTGGACACAATCCCTGTTCCCCATAGGGCTCACAGTTTTAATCCCGATTGTACAGAGGAGGTAACTGAAGCACAGAGAAGTTAAGTGGCTTGCCCAAGGTCACACAGAAGACAGATGACTGAGCTGGGGTTTTACTCTACTGAAGTGCACTGAGTGCCGTGTTCTGCACACAGTAGATGCTCAGTAAATAGTATTAATTGACAGACTCCTAGACTTCAGGCTAGATTTCAATAATTGATTTGATAGTGTCTTGGCCTGCCAGTTCCACCACCCTCAAGTGTGCCATGAAGCTTATTTGGCTCTACGAACAGAGAGCTTACTTTTGGGCAAATTCCTTCTTTTGCTTTCCTGAGGGACAGTGAGGTTCACTTTGCCTGGTAGAACTGATGGGTATCTTCAGTTACGTTTAAGGCCCCTCACCTGATAACAAAGGAACAGGAGAAAAATAGCTTCCAGTGGCCTAATGAGGCAAGGTCAGTGGACAGACTTGAGACAGAGGATGGATGTGAGAAAGTTTCCTTCCACTTTTGGGAGGTGTGGGGCAAAGCAACTCCATTGGCTGGATTGGCTCAATTATTCACTTTTAAATCCACCTAATTGAAACTCATCTTTCCTGAGATTCATTTAACATCAAACAGAAAATGGAACTGAAATACATGTGCTTTATCTTTGAAAATAATTTTTTTTCTCCCTTAAAGACAACCATGTATTTTAGAAATCAGATCAATCTAGAGGATGAATGCATTCATGAGCACATAAAGGGCACATGAATCAGTGGCCCCAATTACTGCCTTCAATCTTTATGGGATAAATTTCCTAAAGCAGATTTCTCCTGTCAAATACATAGAGGCGGGGAGTAGAGCTTATTATCGCCTGCAGAGCAAACATTATTATTCTTCACCAAGCTTGTTTAGTTTCACAAGTTACCCAGATTTAATTCACAGCTATCTCTGATCCCAAAGAAGATAAAAAGAAGGCTTTAGAGCTGGATGAAATGGAGGCAGGATAAATGTACCAGATCTGTTTTCAAAAATCACTCAGACAAAACATCTGTGAGACTCTTTAGCTGTCAAAACATCTCTGCCTCCAGCAGGAAGCAACTTGTCAGAGGATGTAGTGCCAGCCTGGTCTCTGCATTATCCTCCTCTCACCTCCCAGGGACATGTTTAGAAATCAGTGAAATCGGTGTAAGTGAAAGCATATCACTATGCTCTTCTCTGGCTCTTGAATCTGTCCCAGACAAAGTGCTTTTGCAGTAAAATGTTAGGTAGATGCAAGCACATTTCTCTGAATCCATATCCACACCCAGAAGGATATAACTCACGTGGAAGAAGGAAATTTTACTATCTTCCTGCGGCCAACACACTAACCATGTTTAAGGATGACCCTGCACTTTAAGTGCGGTGTCGATCTGGGATCCGAGCTTTAATGGGGTGGAGATTCAAGGGTGTGTAGAGTGTTAGGGCGTAGCTTCCAAGGGTGAGAGTTTCCCATCTCTGGCTTCTATGGAGAGTTCATCTGTGGTGGAAAGAAATGACCATGATCCAGCCCTGGAGTCTCTGGGATACCAAACTGGTCTTATCTGATCAATTCTGAAGTTCTGGAGAGAGACAACGAGTCCCCATGTGAAAGTCAAGGTCAGAGACCCACAGTCACAGTCAAAGACAGAGCTGTCTGTGCCAGGAAAGTGACCCGAATTCTCATCAACTTGGGTGAGATGGGGGCTGAAGATTCCGGTCACTGGGTCATTGAGGACAGGTCAGTGCCAGAGTGGGGTAAAGTGGATGGTGGGGACCAGTGCGCGAGCAGCAGTGAAAGAAGAAAAATGACCTATCACTCCCTGCCCTCCCCTGCCCCCACCAGGATGTTTTTCAGGCCTCACACCCTGAAACTGCCAAGCTGGCAGACCAAAGCCAGGCTGAGTGGCTGGCAGGTGGAAGGGAAGGCAGTAGAACCCTTCCCCAAAATTTTATCCCACCAGGAACCCTCCCTCTCTGATCCCCAACCAAACCCCCTAGTCTTTAGTAGAGTCGAGCCTTCAATAATCGTTTTTAAGATCAATCAATCTGTGGTATTGAACATTTTGTGTGTGCAGAGTCTGGTGCAATGGGCTTTTTTAAAAATGATATTTAAGCTCATTCATTTAATTGTATTTATTGAGCCCTTACTGTGTGCAGAGTACTGTACTAAGCTCTTACTATGTGCCAGGCACTGATCTAAGTGCTGGAGTAGATATAAGCTAATCAGGTTGGACACAGCCCTTGCCCCACATGGGGCTCACAGTCGTAATCCCCATTTTATAGATGAGGTAGCTGAGGCCCAGAGAAGTGAAGTGACTTGCCCAAGTTCACATAGCAGACAAGTGGCAGAGGCAGGATTAGAACCCAGGTCCTTCTGACTACCAGGCCTATTCTGTATCCACTAGGCCAGCTGCTTCCCATGCTGCTTGGAGAGTATAGTGGAATAGAGTTGGCAGGTGTGATCCCTTCCCATACAGAGCTTTAAGGGTAGACTTGAAATCAGTCAACATGTGAAATTGAGCTTCCCCAAAGGCCACCACCATCCTGGCTCTCTCAAGCTGTGATAGCAGCTAGGTTCAGAAGTCCCGGCTCCTCATGCCAGGAGTCATGCAGTGGCTCTACAAACCGATCATACAGGCATCACAGAGCTGAGCTACCGCAGCGATGTCGAACACACTCATTCACCTTACCCTGGAGCATCAGCCAGCCCATCTGGATCCCATGATCCAATAACTATATTGGATATGAACAATAATCTTCTAGACTGTGAGCCCGCTGTTGGGTAGGGACCGTCTCTATATGTTGACAACTTGTACTTACCAAGTGCTTAGTACAGTGCTCTGCACACAGTAAGTGCTCAATAAATACGATTGATTGAATGAATGAATGAATGAATGAATGAACCACACTGTGGTCCAACATTCCTCTTTTAGAAATGGAGAGGCTTCCAGCACTCACTTCTACCAATCTCTTCTGAAGAGGGGGAGAATTTTTAAGTCTACATTAAGTGGGGGTTGGGGGGCGGGAATACTCAGAGAAGTGTTCTCTCTCTCGATTCCAATCCCAACCATCCCAGTTGGGGCTTAGCTATGAGCAGTGAAAATGGGAATGAAGGCAATGTGGAGCGATTTTGAGGTTTCCTTTTCATAAGATTTCCATGATGACAACATAAGGGACCCCTTGCTGATCATAATCACATAGTGTTCCAGCAGGGGTGAGAGGAAGCCAGCCAGAGGGCCAGGTCTGGGTAAGAAGTGGAGATGGGTTTACAAGGAGCAGAATGTGCTAGATTCAGTGGCCACCTTGGAGATTCAATATCTGTTCCCCCTCCTACATAGAATATGAGCCCTATTTGGGACCTGATTATCTTAAATCTACCCCAGTGTTTACTACAGTACTTGACACATAATCGGCACTTTAAGACTACCACAGTCACTATCCCTTTCTAGACTGGAAGGTCCTTGGGGTATGGAAAATGTCTACCAGCTGTTATGTTGTAGTCTCAATCAATCAGTCATATTTACTGAGAGCTTACTGTGTTCAAAGCATTGTACAAAGAGTTTGGGAAAGTACAATGTATCAGAATTGACAGACACGTTCCAGAATTGACAGACATGTTCCCTGACCTCAACGAGTACAGTAAGAACAATAAATATGATTGACTGATTGAGGATAGGGTAAAGGCAGTCCCCGGATGGCCTATAGAGACCCCATGCTTGGCTGTTAGAGACCTCCCCAGCCCCCTCCAACGAACGGTCTGGCCATGATTGACCCTGCAGGATTCAAGCTACTAGCTTTGCATCCAGAGCTTTTTAGGTAAAGTGTCCAGTCAAAGCTAGCCCAATCTGTTCCTTGCAAGCCCAATTACACTTCTTATCCAGCCCTGACCCCCGTCTGGCTCTCTCTCTCCCCTGATGGACCACTGTGTGATTATTGGATCATTGGATCAGCATGGGATCCCTTATGCTTGGAGCTTCCCTTGGAGAAGGAGCATGGCTCAATGGAAAGAGCCCGGGCTTGGGAGTCAGAGGTCATGGGTTCTAATTCCAGCTCCACCACCTGTCAGCTGTGTGACTTTGGGCAAGTTGCTTAACTTCTCTGTGCCTGTTACATCATCTGTAAAATGGGGATTAAGTCTCTGAGCCCCAAGTGGGAAAACCTGATCACCTTTTATCCCCTCCAGTGCTTAGAACAGTGCTTGGCACATAGTAAGCACTTAACAAATATCATCATTATTATGCTGTCATTCAAAATTAAATGGAAATCTTATGAAAAGAAAACCTCAAAATTGATCCACAGCCCCTTCATTCCCATTTTCCCTACCCATAGCTAAACCAGATCTGGGAAGGTTGGGATTGTATTCAAGAGAGATAACACCCCTTCCAATTGTCCCCCCTCCCCACTCTCAAGTAGAATTATAAACTCTCCCCCTTCTCAAGAGTGACCGCTGGAAGTGAGTGCTAGAAGCCACACCATTTCTGAAAGAAGAATTAGGTTGGTCTTTGAGGAGAGAGAAACTTGAATCCATCTGAGAAATAGTACCATCCCAAATCTGGAGGACTTCTTGTGTCCAAGGTCTTTCGCAATTATTCCAAACCCTGTTGGCTTGGTGTACCAGGATATACATTTTTCAGCCCCTAGTGTTAAAGTATTAAACCAAGCAAATGAACTTGCTAGCCAGTCTAGAAAACCTCAAAAAAACCCCTAAGCTTCAAAAAGATAACATTTAGAAGTAATTACAAAACCAGTGGTTTAGGACCACAGAAAGTTGCCAGTGATCCCCAGGTATTTACTAATTTAAGGAGAAATGGAACGGTGTGATTGAGGAGAGCTGTAGCCTGAGCTGAAAGAATGACTAGAATATTCTCAGTTAAACTTTAATCTGGCATTTCATTCTTCCAGAAAAGAAGATGCTATCACTTTATGGAATGGCCTGGGTCCTTCAGGGCATTCTTTTGAGTTTTGTTTCAATCCTGCTTTCCTTGTCATAAGTTGGTTTTTAATTCAACCAGCTTCTTGTAGCACTGAAAAGTCATTAAGATTGAAAAGAAGAAATGCAATGAAATCTGAGACAGGCAGAGGCAGGGAGCAATAGACTGAGCAAACATGTAGAATTCATATGTTGGGCTTCTCCATAACAGAAATAAAACAAGTTCCCTCCTGTCTTCATATCTCAGTTTTTGATAAAAGTTTCGAACTTGAAAGACTTCAACTTCTTACTAATCAGTCAGTTGGTCAGTCCACCCAGTGACAAACTAGTTGTCTAAACATGGGGCTCACTGTATAGTCAACACTAAAGGAGGCCCTAGGGGAGAGAGACAAAACACTGTCCCTCCTCCAAAGGATTTTAGAGATACAAAATCAGAAACGTATAAGTAATATTAGTAATCTGTGGCATTTGCTAAGCCCCATTATGTGCAAAGCACTATACTAAGCACTAAGGTAAATAAAAGATAATACCTGTCCCACATGAGGCTCACAATCTAATTGGGAGGGAGAACAGGTAGTGAATCTCCATTTTACAGATGAGGAAACTGACACAGAGAAGTTAAGCAAGTTGCCTAAAGCCACACAACAGGCAAGCAGCAGAACAGGGATTAAAACCCAAATGCCCTGACACTCACTCCAGTGCTCTTTCCACTAGGTCATGTCACTTGAATTCCGAGGTCAGGCTTTAGCCCAGGTATCCACTCCTCCATCTCCCTCTCCCACCCCAAACACCTCCCTGTATAATCTGAGATAACGTGTCTCACTGGGGACATTTCTCCCTACACCCATTCCCTGAGGGCTACTCACCCTCCATTGAGCCTCAAACATACTGTCCTGTGCTGTCCTCATCCACCATGTGGCTACTCTGGTAACTAATGAAGCCTCTCTCTGTTGCTTGGCAACGTGGCTCACACGTTTCCCGATTACTGTGTAGAGTCTATAGAGCTAGGAGAAGTAATTTACAGTAATTCAAAGAGTCACCTGAGGGTCCATCAAACTGAAATCATGCGAGGAAGAAAAAGATGTCCAAAAACGTATCCTTTATTCTGTATATGCCAAAATATGGAGAATGAAATTGTTCCACTGGCAGAAAGCCTCCCTCTCTCTCTTCCAAATATCCCTCTGGTCTAGGCATGAAAGAACTGGTTCTATATGCAATGCTTCAAAACATTAAAAAATTTCTACAAATGGTTGTATAAGCTACAACTATTTGCTGCAGCTTAAAGTGACCAGTTTTCCAGGGACCCAGTGGAAAATATTGGTGAAAAGACAAAAAGAGAGTGGAGGCAAAAGCAAAAGAGGAAAGACAGAGGAAGAGTTAGAAGGGGAAAGAGAAGTAAAGGAACAAAGTCGGGGGGCTGGAGGCAGAGAAGGGGAGAGGAGCAAGAAGGAAGAGAGATGTTGGGATTGGGGTTGAGAGGAGCTCTATTCCCATTTTATTCCTCTTTTCTTGTCTCTATCACTGCCACCCTCTGCCTCCAGCTCCACCACATCCTGACTTTCAGAAATGCCAATCTCCTGCAGTGTGCAACCCAAACTGGGCAGCATCTGATGCAACTGTGCCCACCCTGGATTATGGGTTCAACTGTGGCAGCTAAGGATTTTTCTCTCCCATCCCTGCCAAAGGAGTGACCATCCTGCTTTCAGTGTTGCCACTCTCCACAGAGTTGCACCCCCAGCAGTTCTTCCTGCCACTACTCGTAACAGAGCAGGTGAAGCGAGAATCACTTAATACTTGAAGGAAAAGCCCTTGAAACAGAAAAATCACAGGAAACATTTGGTTCAGGTGGGACCTCTGTGTCTCTGAATTGCTCTCTGGGGAGATGTTTTCCTAACCCACTGATCTTGGGGCCAGAGCTAATGTCAGAATAGAGAGCAAGGGACCTTCTTTTGGTGTGTGGAGAACTGGACCTCTATCTAATGAAGCTGGGAGTTTAAGGCTTGTTATTTACTCTTAATTACTACTAGGGGAGAGAGCTACTGTAGACTGTCCTTAACATGGCTTGCCCACGTGGAGGCTATATGGGTTTATTGCTTCACCTTTTGTAAAGAAGCAATTGAAAAGCAAACCCCATCACCTGGCCCTAGTTTCTTGCAAAAAAAATCACCCACCAAGCAGTTATTGTAAAAGCTTTAAAGCTAAAAACTCCTACGTAAGGGGTCCCATAAAATGAGGAAAACAATCTGCAGCCTGAATTTTCATTGCCTTTTTTACAACGATATGGGGCAGTGAGGGGAGAGTCAGGCTGGCTTTCCAGCCTTCAGAACTGAAAGAGAGTTTCACTAGAGACAAATGAAATACTTGAGGAGAAAAGTAATGAGTGTATGCAGTGACATAAATGGAAAACTCATTTTCAAATAAGTTTCTTAGGAAAACAATGCTCTGCAAAAGAGAAATAATTTACATTTGGCTGAAGGTGTCTCCCTTTTGTGAGGGATTGGGCTGTGTTCCCCAGGGAGTCACGCTGCACTCCCCACCAGCACAGAAAAATCCCCTCTCCAATAATTCCCCTTACTGGCTGGGTCTTGTTTTCAAAACGTAGGGTGCAAAATAAGTTAACCAGTGTAAATCAGCTGCAGGGTTCGAGAACCCAAGGTGGTGATGCAGATAGGAAAAATGACTCGGAGACATGAGTTCAGATAGAGCAGTAAAGGAGGAAGGTGACTACCTGTCCTTTCACCTCCCGAGAGAGGTACGAATGACAAGCAGTCCCGATCCCAGCCGCTTCTTCCTCAATCAATCAATCGTATTTATTGAGCGCTTACTGTGTGCAGAGCACTGTACTAAGCGCTTGGGAAGTACAACTTGGCAACATATAGAGACAGTCCCTACCCAACAGTGGGCTCACAGTCTAAAAGGGGGAGACAGAGAACAAAACCAAACATACTAACAAAATAAAATAAATAGAATAGATATGTACAAGTAAAATAAATAAATAAATAAATACAGTAATAAATATATACAAACATATATCTGAGCTACACAAAGGATTCCCACAGGAAACCTTGACAGTCCTAGATCCTGAGTTAAATTACAACCCTTTGTTTGTCATGGTCTGGTTAGTGTCAGAATCCCTGTTATCAGGATGTTATCAGGAGATAATGGCCTGCCCAGGTAGGAGACATTCCAGACAGAGTGGAGCTGCTTTGATTAATGTAGCCTTGCACACAGTGGAGTGCTCTCAGTCTGCTGGAGTGCTCTCAGTCCACACAAAATGGAGGGTTACTGTCAGTATGCACAAGATGGAGTCAGTCATGCCAAGTCCTCTGGTGGACAACAGTTCATCACTCCACGTTCATCACTCACACGTAATAGAAAATCTCTTTTTACCCCCAGTCAGCAACCTTGTCTTCCCTGCATTTCATATTCCAAAAACTGGGTGCCATTTAGATTCAGAAGACACTCAGCTTCATAGCCAGGCTGGGCAATTTGAAAGTGACTTTGGAAGGCTCCTATGCTACAGGATTAAGATTTGGCCTTGTGAGGCAGGGGAGCAGAGGCTGAGAGAGACAACTTACTAGTTACGTGACCCCCCCAATGCTAACCTCCTCACCGTGCCTTGTTCTTAACTGTCCCGCCGTCGACCCCTGGCCCACGTCCTACCCCTGGCCGGAGATGCCCTCCCCCCACACATCCGCCAAACTAGCTCTCTTCCTCCCTTCAAAGCCCTACTGAGAGGTCACCTCCTCCAGAAGGCCTTCCCAGACTGAGCCCCCATTTTCCTCTCGTCATCTTCCCCTCCCCACAGCACTTGTGTATATTTGTACATATTTATTATTCTTTTCATTTTATTAACTATGTGTATATAGCTATAATTCTATTTATTCTGATGGTATTGACACCTGTCTACTTGTTTTGTTGTCTGTCTCCCCCTTCTAGACTGTAGGGTAGGGACCGTCTATATGTTGCCGATTTGTACTTCTCAAGCAATTAGTACAGTGCTCTGCACACAGTAAGCACTCAATAAATACTGTTGAATGAATTAATTAATGGCGATTATTTTCCGGAGAATTAGCCTAGATGAATTGTCTGCCACCTGACAACATCTGCCACTTACAGAGATAGATTTCACTTTCCTCCCGAAGGAGTCAGGAGAATTCCCTTCATGGCTTTGTATCTGAAAACAAAGACAATTTCTCCAGATAAAAGCTCTGGCTGCTCTCCAAATTCTTATCAAAATGTAAAAGTAAACCTGGAGGGTTCCTGGGGGTCTTGACAAAGATAAAGGAGGAAATGTAGGCCCAGCAAAGAGCAGGGAAATATCTATATATGAAAGGCCTTCTCACTCCAAAGGTCCATTTCCTGTTTTAAGAAGGAAATGTTGATTGGAATTCCAAAATGGGCTGCATACGCTTGACTTTATTTAGCAGCTCTGATGGGGCAACGCTTGTTTCCCCAAGCGATGGCAAAATAATGACTCTCCAATTATTCCTTTCTGTGTGTGAAATAATATGTGTGCTAGAAAATCATCACTCTTCAGTCACGAGTTGTTGAGTGTCACTGGTATTGCTCTGCATAAAGAAAGACCCCTGGCAGTACCCTTCATCCTACATAGTCTGTAAAGGGATAAAATGTCTTCCGCAAAGCCAAGTGGGGGACCCAGAACATTGCTCTGGCACTTAGATTTACACCCTTTATTTATTCAACCCTTATCCTGGCAGCACTTTAGTATGTATCATAATTTATTTATATTAATACCTGTCTCCCCCCTGCCTTGCCATCTCCTTGTGGGCAGGGAACATGTCTACCAACTTTGTTATAGTCTCCCAAGTGCTCAGTACAGTGTTCTGCACAGTAAAAATTCAGTAAATACAATTGATTGATTGTTGCCAGGTTTAAAAGCCAAGAGTTTGCCTCTCCCCTTCATCTGTGGCCACTAGCAGCTGTCTGTGGGAATAATGCCACTTTCTGGGTCAGACTTCAGACAGACGTGGTGTCAGTAGCGGGAGGTGGATATGGATCTCACAGGCTCTGGAAGAAGTCGCTAATTCTGAGCAATCCCTGTCAGTAACAAAACCCATTCCTGGAGGGCACCCCAGGAATGGAGAAGGTGAAACCTGCCCATCTCCCATCTGTGTCCAGAGTGGCAGGGAAGGCACCTATCTTTCCAGAGAGAGAAGCATCCTCCCTACTTCATTGGCTCTGACAAAACCTAGCTAATCCTGTTGAACAAAGTGGGGCTTTGGGGAGCTCCTTTGCTCATGGGTTCCTGCAAGTCCACCCCCATGGCATTTGTCTATTGCCTCTGTTGCCTGGTGACAAGAAAGGCAAAACTCCCCACTTGAAACTGGAATGGTTGCCTTTGGGAAATCTGGTAATCTCAGTTCTCCATCCCACATCATTTTCCTTCTCAATGAAGGGATTTTCCTTGGTTTGTGCAGCTAACCTCCAGCTTTCAGGAGAAAAAAAAGCCTGGCATTTCTCTCTCAGTCCTGTCTCTGGGCACCAGATTAAGGTGACCACCTCATAACCCACTGGGGAATTTCTGTCTGTCATCCTCACTCCTTCCCTGTTAGACTTGTGGGTGGGATCATGTCTTCTTCCTTTTCTATTGTACCCTCCCAAACACTTAGCTCTGCACACAGTAGGTGTACAGTAAACACTATTGAATCAGGCCACAGTAGACCAGATGACTAAATTTAGACTCTAATTCAAAATCTGAATTCGGAACAAAACTTGAATACAGCAAACTAGTTCTCTATTTGAGAGCACAGTGCATAGTCTTGACAGCCAGCTGAAATCTGGATTATTTTCTTTATGAATTTTATGACCTCCAGCAGGGCCTTTCTCTAAAATTCCATTAAACTGTTTTTTTTAATCAAATACAATTTTTCTAAGACATGCTTACATTTGTCCCAAAGCCACTGAGGCTGGTGTAGCTGGGGCTGTTTGATAGCTAACAACAATTACAATCATTTTAATGGTGTCCTGTTTTCATTCCTCTCAATTGTAAGAGCCGATATACCATGGGTCTACTTGTGCAAATTACCCTGATATCTGATGACTTAAGTACATATTTTGGACTGAATTATTCTGAGAGTTTTAAGCCAAAAAAGCCCAAACAAAACCAACCATCTGAAATATCTACATATTGAACATGAAAATGTCTTCTGAGGCCCTGAATTATCTGGAAAATTAGCGCATTTCTGTTTGCATTCCAGTATCCTGAAAACTAAGCATTTAGTCCTTCCATCTGGTTCCTCAGTCCTGGCTCCTGGTGAGGGGTTAATAATGGAGAAAAAGAGTCTCCTCTCCTCTCTGGTAACCTGCTTCCCTCTGCTACAATATATTCCAGTCTGACTCCCATCCCACACCTAATTTTTACTAACAGCTTGAATGAAAGTGGTCCATTTGTTGTAAGAAGAAGAAAATCCAACAGCTTTATACGGATGCATCTACAGGAAGGCACTCATTCTGCCATTTGTAGTGTTACACTGCTTATTGAAGAGATTGGAGAGCAGAGGAGAAAGGGTTCAGTTCCCTCTGGGGTTGGTGAAGACAGAGGAGAGAGCTGAAGGGATGTTGTAAGGGAGTATGGCTGAGGGGAAGCCCAATCTGGAGATTTTCTATGTGAGGGTGGGCACAACATCTGCCAGTCCTCCTTCATTTTTCCTGGAGAAGAGCCACCATTCAAATAGTGCTATAAGCCGCTCACATCAATGAAAAAGGCACTTGCAGAGAGAAAAATAGGGGGATACTGTAAAATCACTAGCTGGGAGATTTATGTGTTTCTGTTTCCAGGAAATACTTATTTCTAAGTTGAATCAGGTTTTGTCTTTACATCAAAGAATCTACTAATCAAACATTCAGTGACATTGATTGAGTGCTTACTGTGTGCACAGCACTGTGTTGAGCTTTGGGAGAGTACAGTAGAAACAGAAAACACAACCCCAACTCTTTAGAAATTTGAGAAGCAGTGTGGTTTAGTAGAAAGAGCCCAGACCTGGGAATCAAAGGACCTTAGTTCTAATAATTCATTCAGTCATATTTACTGAGTGCTTACTTTGTTTAGAGCCTGCTCTGCCACTTGCCTGCTGAGTGACTTTGGGCAAATCACTTCCTTCCTCATTGCCTCAATTTCCTCATTTTTAAGATGGGGATGTTAAATACCTGTTCTCCCTCCTTAGACTATGAGTTCCATGTGGGTCAGGGACTGCTGTTCAACCTGATTACTTTATATCTTTTGTATATTTTGTAACGAGAAACAGCGTGGCTTAGTGGCAAGAGCATGGGCTCGGGAGTCAGAGGCTCCCGGCTAATCCCAGCTCTGCCACTTGTCTGCTATGTGACCTTGGGCAAGTCACTTCACTTCTCTGTGCCTCAGTTACCTCATCTGTAAAATGGGGATTATGACTGTGAGCCCCACGTGGGACAGCCTAATTACCTTGTATCTACCTCAGCACTTAGAACAGTGCTTGGCACATAATAAGCACTTAACAAATACCATCATTTTTTTTAATTTATTATCTACCCCAGCGAACAGTAGGGTGCTTGACACATAGTAAGCGCATAACAAGCATCACTATTTTAATTGTTATCATTTACAGTCTAGCAGGGGAAACAGATAGATGGAGGAATAACAATGTAAGATAGGTACATAAATGCCAGCAGGTTTGTGAGAATTTAAATACTTAAGAAGGTACAGAAAAGCTGAAGTGGCAGTTGGGGGAAAATAAAGTGGGAGGTTAGAGATTATTCAGGGATGTCTTCCTGGAGGAAATATGATCTTAGAAGGGCTTTGTATAAAAGGAAGATCTATGATTTGTGGGATGTGAAGGGGGGGAGATTCCAGGCAGTCATAAGATGTGAGCAGGAGGAAAGCAGAGAACAAGGCAAAGTGAATAGTTTACCTCTGGAGAAATGAAAATTACAAGCTGGAATGGGTTGGGGGGGAAAGAAATGGATAAATAAGAAGGAGAAAGATGATTGAGTACTTAAGGCCAATGGTAAGCAGGTTCTGCTTGAAGCACAGAGGGATGAGCAACAAGCAAGGATTGAAGGCTTCTTGAGGAGTGGGGAGATATGATCTCTTGTTCTAAGGACCCTACCTGGGATTCTGGAGCTAGAAATGGGATGAGGTTTATCAGCTATCTGAGGTAGGCCAGCTCCTTATACATGAGCTTCAGGAAGCCAGACAGTACTGCCTCCCAAACCCTCTTCCCCACCTCACTGGCCTGTATAGTATTCCCAAGGTAACTGTAGAAATCCTGACTGGTTCCACAATAATAATAATTATGGTGTTTGTTAAGCAGTGCCAAGCACTGTTTTAAGCACTGGGGTAAATACAAGGTAACCAGGTTGGACACAGCCCCTGTCCCATGTGGGGCTCGCAGTCTCAATCCCCATTTTACAGATGAGATAACAGAGGCACAGAAAAGTGAAGTGACTTGCCCAAGGTCACATAGCAGACAAGTGGAAGAGCCGGGATTAGAACCCACGACCTCTGACTCCCAAGCCTGTGCTCTTACCACTAGGCCATGCCGCTTCCACCATGAGGTTTCATGACTCTCCTAAAATATCAAGGAGGGTCAGAGGAGTCACAGAGACTGAAACTCTAGACAGCAGACCAAAGGTCTTTCCCACCAGGCTCTAGATAGTGATAAACACAAGGAATTTCCACTGAATGTAAAACAAGAGATGAACAGATGAGCCACAATCCCCACAGCTTGGAGAACAGAACGGTGCTGATGGAAATTAAGTGCAATTAACTTAACTAAGCTGTCAAAACGTAATAACTACTTGCTCTCTGTCACCTGCACCCTTTCTTAGTGGTAATAAGGGTGACGCATCTTAGGAAGATGAGGATAAAAGACCCCATTTTATGGCTGAATCACAGATCAAAGGAAACTCGATAACAAGTCATTCCAAATGAGCTAGAGAAAAATTGCTTGAATTCACTTGATGTCAGAGATCCACTGTTTTCTAGTATAATCCACTATACAGATTAAAGATCAGAAAGCGACTTTTTTGAAATTATTTGTATTTTCTTGATTAAATGGGAATGGAACAGTGGTTTTAAAGACAAGAGGCCCAGGAGATGTGAATAATGAGAGCAAAGGGCTACCTGTCTGTTTGCCACTGAGTCTCGGCAGAGGCAGTTTGACAAGAAACTTTCCTGAATGTACTAGTGCAGTAGAGTTCTGAACTCAGTCAGTGGCAGGGAGTTCCCCTTAGAGAGAGACTTCTTGCAGATAGATGATAAATTGAAATGTCTGAATTCCAAATCAAATGCCCAGTCAATGACAAACTGTAACTCCTGTGCCTAGAAACAGAAGTGATGGAGATCCATTCAAATATTTCA
This sequence comes from Tachyglossus aculeatus, assembly GCF_015852505.1. NCBI lineage: Eukaryota > Metazoa > Chordata > Mammalia > Monotremata > Tachyglossidae > Tachyglossus > Tachyglossus aculeatus. The sequence continues at coordinate 22,944,968 of NC_052101.1, read as the reverse complement.
TTTCCAGCCACCAGGTAATTTACTGGGATCTACTGAGATCACCATAATCCGTTAGAAAAACCAAGAGCTATGGGGAAGGCTGATAGGCTTCTACTACAAACACTATTAATAGAGAAAAATGAACATATCCTCCAGGACTGATTTGGAATACCAATCGATATGGATCTTTAATGTTTCCTTCCTCCTCCTATTATGCAGTTCGCCAGGTCATCGAGCAAATAAAAATTCCAGAAGCAATTCTCTTCCTACACTGGTTGGCATAGTTTTGCCTCACTGCCAGTTGCATTTTAGTTCAAACTGAATGCCAGTTCCACTATTTAGGGTTTTTTCTTGGGAGAAGGCTCTTTTGGTGGCTGGAATAAGCTTCCCTGCCATTTCATAAAGTCAAAGGTCTTTGTGAACATGTTTCTTCTCAAATTCTAAATATACTCCATTCTTCAGTTCAAACCAGGAACAGTGAGTTCAGTCCAATCCTTTCAAACTTCCAGGAAATCATTGTCACCAGATTTTTCTGCAATAAATGAGAATGTTAAACACAAATGCAATTTGCTTTGTTTCTATTTAGACATACAACTTGCACTGGAATGCCAGTTCCTTATTAGAAATCCATTGTTTTCTGAATGGTGAATCTGTAATAATACTTCAGTAGTGTAAATTCAACACCGAATAAATTATTTAAGCTTCTGCAGTAATGGAGACAGCATTGTCATTAATATTGGCAAAGTAATCAATTGCCCAAAAATCAGTATCGGTGTGAAAACTACTGATTTTCAAAGTCTGTAAAGTGTAAGAAAACCTCTTAAACCTGAAGCTCCCATTCTCCATGGTAACAGAGAACATCGTTACAGACATGGTTTTATTTTTCCCAAAAGGTTCTGGGAAGAGCAGAAACCTTTGAAGACATGGATTTAATGAGCAGGAAAAAGTGCCCTGCCTGTTCTGGGGAGGAGTCTGGAGAAACAATTTCAAACGTTGTGATGGGGACTGCAAAATTGTTGTGGGCAGGACAGAATGTGTCTGTTATTATACTGTACTCTTCCAGGAGCTTAGTACAGTGCTGTGCATACAGTAAGCACTCAGTAAATACAGCTGACTGACTGACTCTCCCCCACCTTCAAAGACTTACTGAAGGCACATCTCCTCCAAGAGGTCTTTCCAGATTAAACCCCATCTTCCCTTATCCCTCACTACCTTCTGTGTCACCCTGACTTGCTCTGATTGCTCTTTTCTCCTTCCAGCCCCACAGCACTTAGATACATATCTGTAATTTATTTATTTATATTGGTATCTGTCTCCCCACCCCTCGTTGTGGGCAGGAAATGGGTCTGTTCATTGTTGTATTGCACTCTCCCAGTTTCTTAGTACAGTATTTTGCACACAGTAAGCGCTCAATAAATATGATTGAATGAATAAATGATTGAGGGGCTGGGGCACAGTTTAAAGAAGGACCAGGAGAGGAAAGGGCCTGGATTAGGATGGAGTTACTTGAGGTCCAGCCAAGAGCACCAGAGTGGAATCCCAGGGCAGTTTTCTTCAATGAAGCAAAAGCAATCCCTGTTGTTGTCAAACACCCAGAGAAGCAGCGTGGCCATTGAAAGGGGCTCTCTGGGAGTCAGAGGACCAGCCTTGTAATTCTGGCTCCTCCACCTGTCTTTTACGTGAACTTGGACAAGTCACCTCACTTCTCTCTACCTCCATTTTCTTATCTGCAAAAGAGGACGCAATTCCTGATCTCCCTCCTACTTGGTTGGGAGCCTCATATGGGACAGGGGCTGTGTATCTGACCTGATAATCTTGTACCTACGGTACAGCACTTAGTACTGTACTTGGCATATAGCAAGTGCTTAACCATTATCACAATTTTTATTACATGTTAAAAAGGTAAGCCTTCTTTAACATGGAGTTAATAGCTGTTTATAGGGTCTTGGAAAACTATATTTTTTTTTTCATCTTCATTCTCTCTTCTTGTGGACTGGAAAGTTCAGCTCTGTGAGTATGGAGAAATGATTGATTAACAACCTGTAGGTCACCTTAGTCCTTACCAAAATTCTAAGTGTCTGACCTTCTAAATAGTGGAGATCAATTTACTTTTAATTTGGCCCCTGAAGAAATAATTCCAGTAGAGCCTTTTAAGTCAGTTAATCAATGTAGAAATCTTTATCGAGCATCAGCAGGGTGCATAGAACTAGGGCAGGGAAGAAGATTCTTCTGTTTCAAGCTTCTTTCTGGTTTCAGTTAGTCCATGAGTGCAGAGAATATGGACAGAAGGACTAAATATGGAAGAACTAAATGGGTTTTGGTGTTTCTTGTGTCATTAGCAGGGCTTTTGTTTGACCTCTTCCAAAGCAAGGGAGTGGGAAGGAGAAAAAGAATGGAATTATTCCACTGGGGTTACTGAAGCATTAAGAAGAATAGACTAGAAGGAGAAAGTATTCAGCAAATGTCATTTATAAGAATACTTTAAGACTCAGCCCCCTCCTCTCAGAATCACACCGGGAGAGTTTCCAGTACACTACCAGTCTTAACTATGAGAAGACGAATCAAGATGAGGGATATCCATTCAATTCCTAGCTAGTGAGTGGAAGGCAATCTACCACAAGTCAAAACTCATTTGTGCTTTTAGACTGTGAGCCCACTGTTGGGTAGGGACTGTCTCCATATGTTGCCAACTTGTACTTCCCAAGCACTTAGTACAGTGCTGTGCACACAGTAAGTGCTCAATAAATACGATTGATTGATTGATTGATTGATGGGCAGCAAAGGCGTGGGAGAGAGTTGAGGGCAGGGACTCAAGTTTACTGCATGGAAGAAGGCAATGGTAACCCACTTCCATAATTTTAACAAGAAAACTCTATGGATACACCACCAGAACAATTGCAGGTGGAGAGTGAGGCATTCTGAGAGAGATGTGTCCATGGAGTTGCTATGGGTCTGAGACAACTTGATAGCATAAGCCAAGTCAAGGATTCATCCCATTCTGACTCTATGGATTTGGGGGCCACTCCCCAACCCAGAAGTAAGAAGAAATGGGGGGCTGGATATCTGGATCCTGGCCCCTGAACCTCAGCTCTGTAACAAACCTTTTTAACATCCTAGCCTCACAACAGAGTAATAGGAGAATTGATATTTACTAAGGAGCAGCTTCTTAAATAGAAAGAACAGAAAGAATCACAGCAGCATATGTAAATGATTTGTAGTGCAAACAATATTCAGTTTATATACGAGGGGAGTTTATGGAATATCAAGTAGTATTTTCTTACTGCTCCATCCCCAGGGGGAAAAATACCCACCAACAATTTGCAAGGAAACATTTATGTTTAATCTCATTTACATAAATGTCCTGGGCAATTTGTCCCAATTTGCCTCATTACAGATGATGTAAACATTGGTCATAATCACAAACACAAAGGAACCATTTAAATGCCTCCTGATTAAAAAAGAGTTTTTATCCACAGTGACTTCAGAACATCTCTGAGTTTCTGAGTGGGCCCCAAAGTACAGCTCATTAAGTCATAATGGAAACTCTGACAGCAGCATTAAATTCTAAAGCAATTCCCCAGACAGGAGGGCAGTTTAACCAAGCCTTTGACCTGCAGAACACACACCAAGACATCCAAAAGTTTCATATGTTTTTAAACATATTTTTAAAATTCTGTCTCCTTCCCCTTGTTTTCCAATTTATACATATAGGGATATGAGTGGCTCTGCCTTTGATAATAAATAATTAACGTTGCCTCCTATTTGTCCTCTGAAATAGGCCACAAATTCTCCCTACAGGATGTTTTCTTTAGTTAAATCCCTTACTGTGCCCTGGTAAGGCTGGGGAGTTGTCCCTTTAAGGTGACCACTGTCAGCTCATACAGATACTGGACACCACTTTGATGATCCAGAAGTACAGATGCACTTTACATTACGTGCCTTATGCCTGTTATACAATGTGACACAAGGCCTCATATAGGGACCTTTTGCAGATGTCTGCCAAATCTAAAGCATATCTCTGGGCGGGTGGGGGACTCCTGAAACCTCCCCCTTACCCTCTGAAGAGACTTCGTGTCCCATTCCCCATCTCCCCACCATCCTCCCTTCCCCCAGCCACTTACCAAATCCCTGTGAAAATAGGTGATGCTTCTGAGCCACAGAGCTCTGCATTAAAAGTCAAGATAGAGGGAGGCTGGGGGGTTAAAATGAAAATACTGAACATACAGAAAATACTGGTTATCAGTGCCAGGCAGAGGACAGGTCAGATGGAAAATGGACTCTCCTGTATAAAGCAGGTGAATGGCCACCCTAATCCCAATCCTCATTATTCATACAAAGCCCTGGTAGGTTTGGTTTCCCAGGGAAGGAAACCGAGGCATATATTCACCTCAGCCGTCACTGGCCAGTTGCAGATGATGTCTAGTTCCTATATATATCTATATCTATCTATCTATCTATCTATCTATCTATCTATATATATATGTATATATGTTTGTACGTATTTATTACTCTATTTTACTTGTACATATCTATTGTATTTATTTTATTTTGTTAGTATGTTTGGTTTTGTCCTCTGTCTCCCCCTTTTAGACTGTGAGCCCACTGTTGGGTAGGGACTGTCTCTATATGTTGCCAATTTGTACTTCCCAAGCGCTTAGTACAGTGCTCTGCACATAGTAAGCGCTCAATAAATACGATTGATTGATTGATAGATATGACTTTTCTCATCCATTTTAATATGAAAAAAAAACATTAAATAAAGCCAACGCGTACCCAAATGCAGATGCACGCACTCATATATTTCAAGTGTACCAGGCCCTGCCTTTTCCAGCAGTGCTAATAAGCATGCAAATGTAGAAAGGATTCATGGCATTACTGCAGCTCTGAATCAGCTATGCTAGATTTCCAGCCCAAAGGATGTGAAGTACCAATTAAATCCCAATTACAATGTCATTTTGGAAGGAGAGGGGCTGCTCCCCTACCCCTGTTCTTGGTTGGTGATTTTTGTTTTGTTTTGCTTTTTATGGTATTTGTTAAGTATTTACTATGTGGCAGGAGCTGTACTAAGTGCTAGGGTAGATACAAGCAAATAATTTGGACACAGTCCATGTCCCAGAGGCCAAGAAGTGAAATGACTTGCTCAAGGTCACAAAGCAAACAAGTGAGGGAGCCAGGATTAGAATCCAGGTACTTCTGATTCCCAGGCCCGTGCTCTATGTACTAGACCATGCTGCCTCTCCTGTGTGTCCTCCCCATGACCCTTATAGCCAGGCCAAAGATTTGAGACTACCCCAGGCAGCTACAGCAGAATTGCAGATCACATCAGGTAACTGGTGCTAGGATGCAGGGATAGCTCAGGAGCAGAAAGTCCCACCCCCCACTGCCAGGAAGCCCAGAGTAAAGCCATGATCTGGGCCACAGATCAATCCTCACTGACTTTAACCCCTTTCTCCCTTCCCAACCTGGGTCCCCTGTCCCTGTCCCCAACCCACCATCACTCTGCCCTGAGGAGTGGCAGAAAGAGAAGGAATGGGTGAGGGCTGGGGAAAGGTGGGGATTAGGCAGCTCCCTCTGCCTCAGAGACCAGCTCCTCTGCGGTCTAACTGACCCAACCCCCCTGGTCGGACAGATGTGTAGACTTTATAGACATTGTTGCTGGGTACTGGTGCAGGGTACTGGAACAAAATACAGTAAAAGTACAGGCCTCTAGCCAGGGTGCACACCTCTGAAAGGTGGTGATTAGGGCCTGACTTCATCCACTCGTATCACATTCCGCATCTCCCTGTGCAGCAAAGACAAGGGAAGGTGAAAGTAGGGGTATACAGGGCTGCTAACAGTAAGAGCCTGTCAAGAGCCAGCAACCACACCACTTGCAGTACGACTGCTGCGGTGATAATCAGCACTGGCAGGTCAGGGTGAAGAATGTTCTCCGGGAGAGGGGAGAGCTTGTGGTACTTGAGAACCATGTTTGGGAAGTAGTTAATAGAGACAGAAAAGACCAGGCAATTAGAACAGAGAGCTGAGGATCAGGCCTGTCATTGCTGAGAAACCACTCACTGTGTGGCCTTGGGAGAGCCTCTTAACCTCTCTGTGCCTCGGTTAATTAAGAGAGTGCTGATTTAATGAGTTTCTAATAGTGATCATACTTTGGATTGCCTTTTTGTGTTTACAGCCCAAGGGCTCCAACCTCAAGCTGACTCCTCTACTTCCCTTCCAAGTTCAAGGGTCAGGAGAGCCAGAGGGGGAACAAAGGAGAATAGTGACAAAGTCATCACTGTTCTCACTTCTAAAATGGTAACTGGAGGACCCTATGCAGGGACAGGTTTTGCCCCACTCAACAGATCATTTTCTCAATCGTCCCCACTGCCCCCTTGCCTCAATGTAAGACTGCCCCTAATCTGTCCCACATATATGGAGTCTATCTTGATATTAGAAATCTGTCGGTGTTAGAGATCTGTCAGGATGGAAGTTTATGGTTACTCTTATGCCCAGAAGAAGAGACCTTCTCTTCCCTCCTCCTACCTCAATGCAGGCTGCCAGGATGGGGTTTCCTGGATTAGGGAGTGTAGGGCCTTAGGTTTAGGACCTCTCACATTAACTCAGGGTTAGTGCAAATCAGCACATGCTCCATGAATTCAGTGAAGTCATTATTCACCCTGGCAGGATATGTACTGAGGCCCATCTGTCCCTGCACTTGGTCCATCCCAGACCTCACTGATCTGGAGGGAATCACTGCATAGGTTTGAGTTGCTTTCTGAGCTTTGAAGTGGGGACCAGAGACGGGGCCAGACTGGCATACTGGGAAAATCCTGTTGGGCCAGTGGGAAGGGGCACTGTGGGATTTGCTGAGGCCCATCTTTACCTCAGAGGCTCCTTACATGCCTGGAGCTCAAACTTCCTGGAGCCTGTTAGGAGAGGAAGAGGTGGAAGCAGAATCTTGCCTCCCCCTTCCTTAGCATTCTTGCTGGGTTTTTTCCATCATAGTTCTGGAACCCAACTAGCCCTGAACCACTTTGCACAGGAAAAAAGCAGGACCTGTCCCAGGTGCTAGAAGGAGGAAAAGCCTGGCTACAGCAACTTTTAACTTGGGGTCTTCTCCTCTGTAACCAGCATTTGGTCTGGACCAGGACACTCTTATGGACTAACCCTACTGATTCTCTTCCTCTTCCCTGCCATTCTCCTTTCCCCCTCACCCAACCCAAACTGAATCCCAAATGAGACAAACTGAGTGGTAAAGAATTTACAGAATGCCTCACACCCCTTCACATACATAAATTATGCCACAGTGTGTTATCCTTGCATTTATCTCTTTTGATTTATACCTCTGACAAAAGATTTTCATCAAGTTTTATGTTCTGAATCGGTGCTAATCCTAAATTCCATGAATTGCAAGATCCTGTAGCCAGGACCTTGGAAATTCTCCGCATACCCAGGCCAGTGCCCTGCATCAAGAGGAAGCTCACAAATCCCTGAGAAATTCCAGGGATTGGGGTGCCTGCCTCACCCAGTTGCTCAGTAAATATCTGTCAAAATTATTTGCAGTACAAATCCAAGCCTGTGAAGAGGAGGGGGTTGCGGGGGGAGAAACGATCCAGGAAGCCCTGATTTTACAAGAAATCCAATCACCCACAGCCAGTCATGCCGAACAAGTCAGAATGAAGCATTTACTTTCGAACCAACGAGGGGTGGGAAAGCCATAATTGATTTGCTGATTCTGGAGCCCTGAGAAAAGTCACTAAATAACCTTGTAAAAACAGGGCATCTATAGCCCCACTACCCCAAAGGAGAAGAAATGAGAACCAACAATTCAAATCAATTGGGTGAGAAATAGGTTTGGAAATGACTCATAATCTAAATCAATTAGCAATCCAGCAGTGGAAATGGAGACCTTCCAGGACCTAAAGGAAAGTCACATTCTGTCCCTTGAGACAGAAATAGGAACCAGCCCTCTCTCTCCCAACTCCATAGTGTTTCAAAGCAGAGATTCTCCCCACATTCAAGGGAACAGCAATCAAAATCCTGTCCAAACCACCAGAATGTTAAGATCTCCTCAGCACAGCACCCAGAACCCGACAAGCCTGAACCACACGCTCTATTAGAGCCCTTGTCAAGTAAAGGCAAGATTACATGCCTTTTGGAAGCCCCAGGGAGTTATCTCAGCCTTTCACATTGATTCAATCAGCTTTCCTCCATGCTCGCCTTAAATCTCTGAGTATTTCCATTTCAGAGAAATCCTCAGAATAAAAGCGAAGAGGGCTACAAGTCCCCACTTCACTTATGAAAGCTTGCTAACCAGTATTGGCTCTGCCTGTGTTTAGATGTGCAACCTTTTCTCTCCAAACATTTCCACTGTATCATCCATTCAGCTCACAGGGCCCTTTCCTCTACCCCAAGTCTCTCCATATTCTATGCTGTCTCAGGATTTTTCACATCAGGGTTCCCATCAGCAGGGGGAACATGATGAGGCTGGGAATGGCTCTGCCATTTAAGTCTTACTAACTTTTCTTCCTTTCTCACTGCTTACGATAAAGACAAATGATAGGCTTGATGCTTCTCATCCTCCAGGCCCATCAGCACACATCTCTGGATCTCCTCTCTGGGGAAGACCATCCAGGGGAGACCACAGCAAGTGGTCTCTCCTGTAATGGGAGGAGCCTGGGCAGGTCAGGGCCCTTGGAGTTAGAATGGGAAGCATCTGCCAGAATCACAGCGTGGCTCAGTGGAAAGAGCACGGGCTTTGGAGTCAAAGGTCATGAGTTCGAATCCTGGCTCTGCCAATTGTCAGCTGTGTGACTTTGGACAAGTCACTTAACTTCTCTGTGCCTCAGTTACCTCATCTGTACAATGGGGATGAAGACTGTGAGCCCCCTGTGGGACAACCTGATCATCTTGTAACCTCCCCAGCACTTAGAACAGTGCTTTGCACATAGTAAGTGCTTAATAAATGCCATTATTATTATTATTATCACTGCACCTGGGGTTCTTCAGGACATATTTGAGAGAGGAGATCACCTTGTTTTGCTCTGGCTGGACCTAACTATCCCTTGCCCTACTTGGGAAACAGCCTGGCTCCTAAGATGTTGATCAGGAGGTGCCAGTTGAAAAAGCCCTATTTTATCTCCCTTAAATTAGGAATCCCATGGTGGAAAAGGACTGGGGTTGATATGATTGTGTTGTATCAGCCCCAGCAGTTAGCACAGTGCTTGGTGCATGATAAGCACTTTTTAAAGAAATTACTATAATAATTATTATTATCTACAGGGTCTCCAGCCTACTCTAACTCTGCACCTGAAGCTTATCAGGCTGAGAGGGAAGGCAGAATTACCAGTCCCCAGCTTTATATTGGCCAGTCCAATTCACCTGAATTGTCCCCTGCAGTACAATCTGGCACCAACCCCTTTATGTCTGGAATTGTAATTTTCAGTGTCCGGCCTCTGTTCACTGTGGCTACTGCTGCTGGGTGCTGTGACTAACACATAACACCCCTAGTCACACAGACCTGGGAGAGGAGTGGTGAGGATCGGGAGCAAATGGGAGGGCAAGTGGCCTCCCCAGAGAACTCCCTTAGGACCCCAAGGTGGTGCGAGAAATGACACACATTACCTGCACAAAAATCTAATTACAGGAGAGTCTTTACCTTCTAGAAATTTAATCCTCAAGAGAGATTCAGAATTCCAGAAATGTTTGCTGGGCATTGAGCATAACATAGGCTATACCATATAGTTACTCCCTCATACTGCTTTCCCCACACACTGACTTCCTTTATTTGTCCAGAACTCAAACTCCATACTGGCCCCATTGCTGCCACCTCAGATGCAGTCCAATGGGATGGATTGGCAGGGAGAGAGTTTAAAGACCTTCTGGGTCCATGTCATCACAAGTGTATAGGTTAGGGAGAGGAAGGATGTGAGGAGGAGACTGGGTAGGGAGCCATAGCAATATGCCCCCTCAGGCCCCATAGACCTAGTGCTCTGGGCCTGGAACCCAGTGATCCAGGACTTGGTTGGCCATGATCATCCTGAATACTTGGCCATTAAGTCCAGCATCTGCAGTCCCACAAGTCAGACCCAAAAGGCTTCCTGTAGTTGATCTGTAGTTGCCTGCATAGACAAGGTAATAGCCCCAGCTCAACTGGGCTATCTCGAGCTAAATCACCATGGCAGGACATCAGCCCAGGGTTCCTAGTGGAAATCTGGCAAAGGACAAGCTACATCACTCAATACCAATATCATCACCGTAACCCAGGAAAAAGTTGGGGTGTGTGTGTTTGTGTGTATATCCACCAGGGCTCCTGGGCCAAAGCGGTGGAGGAGGCAGCAGCAATGGTGGTGGTGACAGAGGAGGGGAAAGCTACCCTTTCCCCCTTTGGCTCCCTCTCCTTGAATTTTTACACCCCCACTCTCTTCTTTTCCCCTTCTCACCTTTTCTTCAATTTTCCTTCACCCACTCCCCACTCTTTCACCCTTTCTCGTAGACCTTCTTTAGCCCCAGACCTCTTTCCTACTCAACCAGCCCCTTCCATCCTAATATAGCCAGATTTCTAGCCATTTTAGTGCCACTCCTATAATGTCAGCCAGGTGAGAGTCTATAAATGCCCTTGGAAACCAAAAGTGGGTTGGGATCTGTGAAATTGTAAATCTCTTTCTTTTGCCTGGCTGCTGACATTAACACAGCTTTACCTTGGGTTTGGCTCCAGCCCAGGGAAACTGTCTAAGAATATTTTTTTTAATCCCAAATTTTACAATACCTTTGCGAAGATAGTTTTACAAAATGCAAGTCCTTGATAAAACTCATTTTTATAAAAGAGCTGCTGTCTGTCCATAGCAGACTAGCAACTTTACCCAGGCCCTGACCTGGAACATTAGGAAAATGCAGCAGACTTCTATATGTCTCTTGCAAGGCTCTCAACAAGGATCTAGAACCCCTGACAAGAGCTTGAAATCCTTTCCTGCAAGATAATGTTTTTAAAGTGGAAACCCAAGGTTAATCTGTTTCACTGATGCTTTAATTCTCTGAGCAGGGTATTAGCCACCAGAAAGTCCAGATTAGAGAACTCACTGCTGTTCCCTGAATTCCTAAAGTAAGTCTTTTTGCCTTTTCACTACTATTACTATTATTATTGTATTTGCTAAACACTTGCTACAAATCAAACAGTGTTCTAAGTGCTGGGGTAGATACAAATAAATCAGGTTGAACGCAGGCTCATAGCCTAAGTAGGAGGGAGAACAAGATTGAATCCCTACTGAAACAGAGGCCCAGAGAAGTTAAATTAAACTTGGGATTAGAATTCAGATCCTCTGAATCCCAGGACCGTGCTATTTACACTAGGCAACACTGTTCCTTTTTCTTCTTGCTTTCCAGCAATATAGCCTGGCTGTGGTGATCTACCTGTGTGGCTGCTCTGACTCAGCACTGCTGATGCTTCCCACTATTCAAACTGCAGGCTCTGATTCTGGAAGGCAAAATCGTTTTTTTCTCCATTTCTCCCTCCTGTTCAATGGCCAAACTCCTCAAACTAACATCTCTTCACGTCCACTGACAAGTGTATTGATCTCTCAATAGCCAACTGTGTAAACTAGCAAGACTGGAAATTAAAAAATCATTTTTCAAACACAATAATTCCCAGAACTGTTCAAAAATCTAGTCTGAGTACCTGAAATTCAGCCCTTGACTAACACCTTTGAAGCTGGATGAATGCTATGAGCACCATGTATATGTAGTAAGTAACCTATGAAGACACAATAGAAGATCTGACTGATTCATGTCAGTATTAAAAGCATGCCCATTCTTTCCCCTAGATACTTTTATAGAGAAAGTGTTTTCTAGATAGGCAGTGTTGAAAGATAATGTGATATTGGCTTGTCAGAGGGCAAAGGGCCACAAACTCTAACAAGAAAGCCCTGGAATGTCATAAACAGCACAGTATGTAGTAACTTCAGATAGCTGATGTGTCTTTCTCCAGTCCCTCCTCCTCCATTATGTTCTTAGATTGTGAGCTTTCTGGGGGGCAGGAACCAAGTTTAATTCCCACCTCTGGTCACTTTCCCAGTGTTTAGTACAGTGTACTGAACAATGCAAGTAATAAACACTACTACTACTGCTGCTACTGCTACATTACTACTACTACTACTAATGCACTTGAGAAGTAGCATCACCTATTGGAAAGTTTACGGGCCTGAGAGTAAGGCAAGTTGAGTTGTAATCCTGGTTACACCACCTATCTGCTGTGTGACCTTAGGAAAGTAACTTAACTTCTCTGTCCCTCAGTCACTTCAATGGTAAAATATAGATTAAGACTGTGATCCATGTGAGCTTGTTGTTGGGTAGGGATTGTCTCTATCTGTTGCCGAATTGTACTTTCCAAGCACTTAGTACAATGCTCTGCACACAGTAAGTGCTCAATAAATATGATTGAATGAATTAAATATGGACTGTGTTCAACCTGACTTGTATCTACCCCAGCTCTTAGTTCAGTGCCTGAAACATAGTAAGTGCATAACACATGCCAGAAAAAAAAATATTATTTTTATTAGTACACATCCCTAAGTCGGCACAGACCCAGGCTTGCTGAGTTCTGCGTCTCCTGCACCAGTCCAAAATTGCAACATCTTGAACCTGGAAAGGAGAAAGAATTTTTCCAGAGCTTGTCTTTAATGTTTTGCTGTCATCTTTGGCTTGTCTTTCAAGCAGGACAACACATTATTCCTGTCTCCTATGATGGAGTAACACTGTCTCTGAAGCTGCATGAACCCAAAGAAACTCTTGGCATTCCTTTCCACATAATGTACAAAAGAAACATAATTCTGACAAAGCTTGAGAGGAGAGAGTGGACATTTTTGCCTAGGCAGTGACATTTGTTTCTCCAGCTCCTGAAAGTTCACTGGTCATGTTATTTCGTTAATACAGTCAGGGATGGATAGAAGTTGTCATTAAATGGAAGTAAGGACGGGGCTGAAACTTGGTGACTCTTAAAAACACAGTACCTCAGAGCAGAATATCAACATTTGGATAGAAGCTAAAAACCTAAGTTCTATCCAGTAAAGAGGCAGTCTTGGATGGAGAAGAAATTGTAGATTCAAAAGCATGAGAGAAGTCAGGTCCCCAAAAGGAGGAAACGGGAGGCTTGGGAGACAGTCATGGAAAAGGGAACAATGGTTTGCTTTTCTGCAGGTAGATACAAGGGATAGGCGGTTTGAGGAATTTATCATTGCTATTAGCATATACCAGATACAACAGTTTGCCCAGCTGCTGCAGCCTGACCAAATCCTCATTTCCCCTATTTGTTCTCCCTTCTGTGTTGCCTATGCACTTGGGTCCATTCCCCTTACGCACCTTGATTTTCACCCCAACCCTACAACACTTATGTATATATCCATCTAAAATTTACATTAATGCCTGTCTCCCCATCTAATCTGTAAACTCTTTGTGGGCAGAGATCATGCCTAATCCATTGTACTGTTTCAAGTGTTTAGTAATAATAATAATAATGATGGCATTTGTTAAGCACTTACTATGTGCAAAGCACTGTTCTATGCACTGGGGAGGATACAAGGTGATCAGGTTGTCCCACGTGGGGCTCATAGTCTCAAGCCCCATTTTACAGATGAGGTAACTGAGGCACAGAAAATAATAATAATAATAAAGGTATTTGTTAAGCGCTTATTATGTGCAAAGTACTGTTCTAAGCACTGGGGTAGATACAAGGTCATCAGGTTGTCCCACGTGGGGCTAACAAACTTAATCCCCATTTTACAGATGAGGGAACTGAGGCACGGAGAAGTCAAGTGACTTGCCCAAAGTCACACAGCTGACAAGTGGTGGAGCCGGGATTTTAACCCATGACCTCTGACTCCCAAGCCCGGGCTCTTTCCACTGAGCCACGCTGCTTAGTACAGTGCTCTGCACACAGTAAGTGTTCAATAAATACCACTGATCGAATGATTGATTGTCACTGATTGATCGCAGCCCCATTTTCACTGTCAAAATAAGCTTGGAGCTGTCTCCATTACCAGGTGCTTCTTACTTGGAGTCAGGCTTGATTCTTTTAACACTGGGTGATGGGAGCCTGATGGGAGCCTAAGATTCATAGAGAGCCTTGAAGTAAGATGACGTTTTCTTTCTCACCACATTCATTCAGTCATATTTATTGAGTGCTTACTGTGTGCAGAGCACAGCAACATTCTTGAAGGAAGAAAAGGTATATGATAGTAATCAATCTGTAATCCTCCTCAAATCCTTTGACTTTGGAGGAAATGGGAGGGGGGGATGTAATACAAAAAGGAACAATTGTGTGCTAATAATAATAATAATATTGAGTTCATTCTATGAGCCAAATAACTACTAAGCAATAGGGTAGATATAAGAAAATTAGGTTAGGCCTTTGTGCCACATGGGGCTCAAAATCTGAGAGAAAAGAAGAGCATATATCAACCCCATTTTACAGATGAGAAAACTGAGGCCCAGAAAAGTTAAGTGATTTGTCCAAGGTTACCTGGCAGGCCAGTGGCAAAGCTGGGATTAAAACCTGGGTTTCCTGACTTCTAATTCCATGTTCTTTCCAGTAGACCACAATGCCTTCCTTTGGTGCCTTCCCTAGTGCCATCTCCTTGGGACAGTCTAAATGTATCCTGGGAGTGCTGAGTTAGACGGGAGATTAAGTGATGCCCAGAGAGACAGGAGCAAGCAACTCTGCCCAATCATTTGATTTAGTGGAAAAGCCTAGAGGCAGAATTATTTCCCAAACTTTATCGATTTTGGAGCAGTTTGAATTTCACTGAGCTGAGATAGTGGACAATTTTGGGATGATGGGAAACAGCTCTAGGCATTGTTCTCTGAAACCTTTTCAGAGAGATTATTCTATCCCTACTGGAAAAACAGAAAAGAAAGATTTCTTTGCAGTCAGTTCTATAAAATGGCATCTGAGAGTTAGACACCATGTAGTGTGTTCACTGCCCACTGAGGGCCAGCCTCTGAAACGTTAAGCTGTCAGGTTCTTGGTTCCTTAAAACCGGAGAAAAGAGAAAAGAGCAGTCCCCAGGTCCAGGGCCCCAGAATATTTTTCCAAATTCCAGAAGGCAGCTGGGGAAAGGAATTGTTCTGCCGTTGTATTTTACGCTGGCCTGAGAAGGAGGTGGCTCACTGGATGGCATGCAGACCAAGAGGCATTGTCAGGCAGAGAGTGGAACTGGCAGCAGGTGCAGGCTTTTACTGCTGTGGCAGTGAAGCTGCCAGTGAAGAACCCCAGGTTTTGGAAGGAGGGGAAGGGGAGTGTGTGTCCTGAAAGTTTTAAACTCTTAAAACACATAAAAGAGAGGGGTTCTAAGCATCTTTATTCCAAAGGGCAAAATTAGTCTGATTGGCTTGTCCTCCTTCTGGCTGTCAGGAGAAGATGGACTTGTCTGTAGAATGTGAGAAAACTAAGAATCTTAGCAAATCCTACCTGCTGTTTCATGGGTTTTGTGTTCTCATTTTTTTTTCAATCCAACACTAAGGCAATCGGTCAAAATACTTTTTGTCACAATTCAGCATAGGTCACGTAGACTTAGGCAGTAGAATTACGGTAAAAGCTTCCTGGAGCACAGCTCCTGCTTGGCTCAGCTGGCAGCTAATGTCTCCAATCCAGACCTGACTTCCTGGATTCTATGTTTGGCTGGGTTTAGGTATATGAACAGATGGATGAATGAATAAATATCTGTTTTCCCTTAGTCTCTGACACCCATGTGTGACATGGACTGTAGCTGAACTGATTAACTTGTATCTATCCCAGTGCTTAGTACAGTGTTTGACATATAGTAAGCATTTAATAAATTCCATGAATCATTATGAATGCGTGAATGGATAAATGAGTGGAATGAGAGAATGAATAAATGGGTGGAAATGACTGAAAAGCTTTTGGAGGTCAAATGGTATTAGGGTTTCTTAAACTCAGAAGGGGAACTCGAGGAGGTCACCCGACTGATAGGTGCATTTATGCAATTAAAATTGTGTGCATAGAATGAAATGGAAGTTTATCCTGGAAAGTTCAGTTGAGGCCCCAACTATGTCCTGGTGTGCACAGGAAACACCATTCTTTGGAGAAAATTAAGCAGTCCGAGTACTCTAATATCAGCACTAGACCGTCTATTCTAGAAAATAATCAGCAAAATTTTGGACTAAAGATATACCTTGGTCTCAACCTACAAGAATTCATGAGAGAAAGATTTTTGTCTGAATTCCTTGAATTAAATGCCTCTGTTCTCCCTTCTGTTTTCTGCATTTGTAGCCCTGTCTGACTGAGCTGGAGTTAGTTTGGATAATGGGTGCTGTGATGAGGACAGAGGTGTTTAATATGGGCTGGGGCTTTCCCCCGAACTCCCATCTTGAGCGCTCTGAGATTCTGTCTCAGAAAGCTGTGACAGGTTGGCTCATAACAGAAGAGCTTTACTCCTCCAACTCCCCTTTTCTTCCCACTCTCAAGTGTCCAGTTGTTTCATTTGGCAGCTTAATATTTTCACACTCCTGGGCCTTCCTGGGAAATGTTAAGCCCTGGCAGAAAACGTAAACTCACAGAAGGATTGTTAGCTGGGGCAATCACACAAGTACCATGATGGATGGAAAGTTTACTCTTCCATTCCCAGATCTCACTGAACATCATCTGAATATAATTTGGGGTTTCTTCTTTCTCTTAAAAACTGTAGTAGCTTAAGCAGCAGAGTGAGTGCAGTGGTGATACAGGATACATCCATCTTCCTTATGAAGTGTGGGCTTCATTATGACTTGTGGGATTGACAATGCATCCCATTCAGCATTTCCTCTACCCCCACAGTTATCTCTTTACAGAATATTGTCTTGTTGATATTTTACACTAGAAAGAAAAATATCATCCCTTCTATTTGTTAAAGTGGCAGTGTCTGCTGCAGAACCTCTGAACTGGGGACAGGAAGCTCATACAAATCAGGAGATTTGACAAGTGGGTAGGTAGTTTCTCTCCACCATGATGCTGATTTTCACTAAGTTTTAGTTGGCTGTTCGTATTTCCTGTTGGTAGTCACCCATTAACGAGAGACAATTTAGTTTATAATAAAATCCAAATAAATTAATCACTGGGTAGGGCTCCTGGCTTCTCTCCTCTCAACATTAATTCTGGGACTCTTCCCATCTTAACAGGACTCATGGATGTTTACCCAGATACTAAATAGTACCCGCTTTTTTGTGTATGTGAGGGGAGGGGAGGGGTGAGGAGTTTCTGATGTCTAAAGTTTAGGGTCAGCATCAAATTAATATATTTTTAGTCCAAATGCAGTAGAGGGTTTTAAACAAATAATGGATTATCTGCAATTTACCCTGTTCTACTATGAGAAGGGGGAGAGGAAAGGGGAGTGGTGGCTTCTCTGTATGTTCACTGTTTTTCATTGTCTGTCTCAATCACCCATATGAGACCCTATCAATGGAATCTCTCCTGCCTCAATTTCTGCCTGTGCAATCTAGACTCCTGTGACCAATCTATGACAGTGAGGATCAGGTCTGAATTCATCAGGTAAGGTCCTCCACCTGTCAGCCTTCCCTCCCTGCCTGTTAGATAATCAGTCAATGTTTATTGAGCACTTACTATGTGCAGAGCACTGCACTAAGTGCTTGGAAGAGTTCAATACAACAGAGTTGATGGACATGTTCCCTGCCCACAGTGAGTTTACTGTTTATTCATTCATTCAATTGTATTTATTGAACGCTTACTGTGTGCAGAGCACTGTACTAAGTGCTTGGGAAGTACAAGTTGGCAACATTAAGAGACGGTCCCTACCCAACAACGGGCTCACAGTCTAGAAGGGGGAGACAGACAACAAAACAAAACATGTAGACGGGTGTCAGTATTGTCAGAACAAATAGAATTATAGCTATATGCACATCATTAACAAAATAAATAGAATAGTAAATATGTACAAGTAAGTAAATCTGTACAACTACATACAAGTGCTTTGGGGAGGGGAAGGAGGTAGGGCAGAGGGGTGGATGGGGAGGAGGAGAGGAAAAAGGAGGCTCAGTCTGGGAAGGCCTCCTGGAGTAGGTGAGCTCTCAGTAGGGCTTTGAAGGGAGGAAGAGAACTACCTTGGCGGATGTGTGGAGGGAGGGCATTCCAGGCCAGTGGAAGGGCGTGGGCCGGGGGTCGATGGCAGGACAGGTGAGAATGAGGCACAGTGAGTAGGTGAGTGGCAGAGGAGCGGAGGGTGTGGGCTTGGCTATAGAAGGAGAGAAGGGAGGTGAGGTAGGAGGGGGCAAGGTGATGGCTAGCCCTGAAGCCAAGAGTGAGGAGTTTTTGCTTGATTCGTAGGTTGACAGGCAACCACTGGAGATTTTTGATGAGGGGAGTGACAGCATTTCTGTACAAAGATAATCCGGGCAGCAGAGTGAAGTATAGACTGAAGCAGGGAACCGTTGCCATTCATCTCTGTCATGGGCTCATTTCCCCAGGAAAGTAGAGTTTCTGGTTCTGTTCTGCAGCCAGCGGGCCACCTGCTTCTCCCTGTCCCTGGGGATCGACTGGACAAGAGGTCTGATTGTGTGTCTGTAGAGTCAGAGGAAGAGGCAGTAGGGATTTGGCCAGATTAGAAGAAGTTCTGGGCAGGGATCCAATCACAGCTCTGAGCCCTCAAAATGCAAGGTAATCAGATCTGAGTAGCAGCATGGCTTAGTGGATAAAGCAGGAGCCTGGGAGTCAGAAGAACCTGGGTTCTAATCCTGAATCTGCCATATGTCTGCTGGGTGACCTTGGGCAAGTCATTTCACTTCTCTTGGCCTCAGTTACCTCATCTGGAAAATGGGGATTAAGACCGTGAGCCCCTTATGGGACAGGGACAGGGTCCAACCTGATTAACTTGTATCTATCCCAGTGCTTAGAGCAGGGCATGGCACATAGTATGTGCTTAACAAGTATCATAACAAGTACCATAAAAAGTCTGAAGAGTTAAAAAAGATTCTGCTGCTTTTGGAGCTCCCAGGCTTGTTTCCCATCCAAATGAAAGGAGGATTACATTGTAATGGGCATCTTTTGTCTCTGTTTGACAGCTAAGTTTGCCTGCCAAGGTCCAGGGCTCAGGAAACCAAGGCAGTAGGTTGGTGGTGCTTTCCTGGCACATACCTCTGATCTGAGGACACTGACAGTGATTCCCCATCCACATCCCCCCTCCAGACTGCTTTGAGACCACCCAAGGAGGAGTGACAGTGAAATGAAGAAGAAACATAGGTGGATAATATGACACCAGATCTCTGGGTCAGGTCTAGAGGCAGGCTAGTGGTGTGTCAATTAATTCTATAGCTCATTGGTCACCAGGAATGGTCAACAGGTTGTCCCTCAGTTGAATCATAACTAAGATGGAAATGCCTAATGGAAGAATCTTTTAAGCAAAACCCTATTTCTTAGAATCCAGGGAATGGATAGCTGAGTCAGGCATATTGGTCTGAGGAACTAGAGATAAAGCTTCCTTCAGCTAATACTTCCCTCCAATTCTTGTTGTCATCTAAGCCATTAAAAAACACAAAATGTCCATCCCACTCCACCTGACCTCAGGTTTCAACCCCCTTCCCTGGCTGTGCCCCCTCAACACAAATTATTAGATAAACCATACCCCAGAAACATGTTAGTCCCACCCCAACATCACTTAAGTACATACCTTTAAACTGTTCATTACAAATTACTTATTTATTCATATTAATGTCTGTCTCTTCCTCTAAACTCAATATGGGCAGGGAACGTGTCTGCTAATTCTGTTACATTGCACTCTCCCAAGCACTTAGAACAGTGCTCTGCACATAGTAGTGCTCAATAAATATCGATCGATTGATATCAGCAGAATGGCAAGTGGTCTGAGTAGAATTGGTCTGAAATATCTGGGTAATCTGGGTAATCAGAGGCCATATGATATGTTTAGGCTTCAAGTAGTCAGTAATTTTTACATGTACAGACACTTGCCCAGTTTTACTTATGTTGAATGATTCCCAAGGATGAGAGCCAAA